>NC_091953.1:84504484-84864484 GCF_031021105.1 Erythrolamprus reginae
ATAATCAATGAACACAGAGCTCAAGGTAACTGATTTCTATAATTCTTGATTTTTATTTATGTTTGTTGTTGCAATTTGATATAACCTCATTGAATTCTTTCTATATTTTAAGGTAATAGTAAACCAGTAAAGAGGACAATGACAATATGAAGCTTCTGTTGGCAAGCAGGATTTCCTATTCATTGAAGAAATTCACTCTATAGTGAAATGTTTCTACAAGAACTTATTGATCTAACTTTAATATTTATTTAAACCAGCCTTCCTTAATGTGCAGTGTTTAGATATCTTGTATTGCAACCCAGATCACACTGAGTACATTGACTGAACTCGTTAGAGTGGTGGGAATTAGAGTACAATACACCTGGAAGGTGTTTTATGAGGAAATCTAATCCACTCAATATAAGTATCTGTAAAAACAAGTTGTTATATACATTACAGTGTGGAACAGTCACTTTCATACAGTATTTTTATAGTATTCTTTATAGAAGAACAGAAGCTAAATTACATGATTAGTGTTTCAGATTGTTTAAATGATATGACTTTGAATTCTGAATACTGAACTAACAAATCTATATTATAAAAATTACTCTCTCTCCTTATTTTAAGATATAAGAAGATTATAAATATTATAAGATATAAGATTAGAAAAAATATAAGTAGGGAGAGACTCTCTTGTTATTCCAAAGGATGCAATGGGTAAAATAGTATCATCTTCCTAAATATAAATGTTATCAATTAATTTAATGTTGAGAAGTGCCCTTGTGGGTCACAGACAAATTTTTGTCATAACAAATTTTGTCATATTTGAGAGATGCTCATATATTCGTTATTTACTCCAGAACTGTGACAAATATGTTCAGAAATCTTGCCATCAATTGTAGCATTTCCTTCCTACAAGTAACTGTCTGATCAATCTAGAAGTCTAGGCAGTACCTGAACCTAACTCCCTTACAATGCTACAACATTACTTAGGAAAACTATGGCTTCACCTTCCCATGATTGAACTGGGAAAATTATATGCAGGTATAAGTACCTATTCATTAGAATGGGGTGAAATTGGCAGAAGACTTAAGACACAGAATTAAATGTTCCAAATTTCCTAGAAATTTGTGTCTACGTTTTTAAATGTACATGTATTTTGACCATAACAATGATTCTGTATAACTCCTATACTCTTATAACATGTTTAGTTATATTATAAATATACCTATTATAGGTAAGATAAAACCATCCCCGATCTTTGGCCAAGACAGTTTTGACTGGGATAATTCTTATATCTGTATTCAATGTTTCTTTGGTTATATTGCCTAACACACAATAGTGGGCTCTAAAACCCTTTACTACCAGTTTGCGCTCGTGCTGCTTCTGCACATGTTCAGAAGCGTCTGCACATGCATAAAAGTGTCCCAGGTGGGTGGGCGGAGCCTCCCGTCACCAGCGCTACTGGTTCGTAGAAGCAGGCAGAATCAGAAACTACCCACCACTGACATACAGGTAATGTAAAAATGAAATATGTATAAAACCAAGGAAGAAATTGGATGGAGAGAGAAATGAAGAAGTACATACAGTAAGCTGAGGAGGAACAAATAGACTGAGATTTTTAAAAAGTACATAGAGTGGTACCTCTACTTAAGAACTTAATTCGTTCTGTGACCAGGTTCTTAAGTAGAAAGGTTTGTAAGCAGAAGCTATTTTTCCCATAGGAATCAATGTAAAAGGAGATAATGCGTGCAAAACCATTAGGAAAGAAATAAAAGCTCAGAACTTGGGTGGAAGAGGAGGAAGATTGCTGCCGAAGGAACAAGGTGAGATGAGGGGAATCAAAAAAATCCAAAACTTTTAAGGCTTAAAAAAAAGAGGGACTCTGAGCACACGCTTCCCATACACCTGGCACGAGGCTGCCTCCCATATACTGTGCCAGAGAGAGAAATCCAGGGGGAATGGCAGGAAACTGGCCAGGCCTTCGTGCCGCTCTCAAATTTCCCGGGAATTTTTTCTGGGCTCAGATTCTTAAGTAGAAAACGGTTCTTAAGAAGAGGCAAAAAAATCTTGAACACCTGGTTCTTATCTAGAAAAGTTCTTAAGTAGAGGCGTTCTTAGGTAGAGGTACCACTATACTTGTAAAGTTAGAAAGAATTTAGTTCAGCAAGTCACTACAATATAACGTGCCCAGCAGAGCTATCCGATACCCATTACATGCATTGCTGACAAATTCTTATTTAGCATCTATCTGAATACATTCAATTGTACACCACTGCACTGTATAATAGCTTGTTTTTAATTTGGAATGGGATTTTTGTTCACATTTTATTCCCAATACATCGGTTTAAGTATTTGTACCTTCCTTCTTCCCAGGCTTTTCTCTTCAATATTCCCAATTCCTACAAACTTTTATCTACTTCCTTGATCATCCTCACTGTCCATCTTTCAGATCTTTTCTCTGAATCCTTAAAGTGTATTGTCCTGATTTAGATACAAATAGGTTTGAGAAAATAAGACAAAGTGAAATGATTGCTTCTTGTGATTTTGAAAGTATGTGTCTGGCATCTTTAGAGAGACTCTTATTCATCCATGCTTTGAAATTTTTAGCAAAGTGACAGTGGTATCCTTTCTCACGTCTATGGCTTATTATTTTCCCTCTTTTTTACCACCCCCTCCCAATCCCAGCTTTTAGTCCTCCACGCAGGCCTGTTTATCTGTTGTCTTTTTCTTTGCACAGGTGTCCTGATAATATGATACTATAGCAATTATTCTTAGAATATTATTTTTCACAAATACTATTGGCAAATTAATAATTGCTGTTTGCATAGTGCGCCTCTTCACACACAATCACACCCTAAAAAGGTCATTTGTATCACTATATCTTTGCAACCAATATTTGAAAGATAGAGTGACTGACTGCAAGAGCTACTTAGATATAAAGCTGAACCTATTGAGCTGCAACCTAATATTTCCCTTCTCGTGGCATTATGTGCATAAGAATTAAAACAGTAATTTAAAGAAATCAATTCCTTTTTGGTGCCTAGTACACTGCTTTGCCCCTTTTCAGCCCACAGGTGGCACTCTATAAAAGAGCTTAAATAAAAAAGGCAGAGTTAAATACCTCTGTCTTATCTAAGTAAATTAACATCAGTCTGAATTATCCCATTCCTTTCTAGTTCAGGCTTCACAGGCCTTATTTCCATACCAAAAGGGCATTTGGTTGTGAAAAGATCAACAACATTCCACACCAATTTTATTCTTAGAATCTGTGATTGTTTAAAACTATATGTATTAGTAGTGTTTTTTTTTAATGTCTAGGATGTTTCCAAAGAATGGTTTCAGGTATCTTACAGTATCACCTTTCTATAACTGCTCTAATTTGAAAATGTAGAAGGAAACAGAAAACCTATTGATATTTATTATAATATATCAAGTGCAACAATCAGCCTGATGAATTCAGTGTGGGTAACTTTGAACAAAAATATCTTTGTTATATGTGGAGAAGAACAAATTCTATTGAAATAAATGAAATATCTTCAGTAAAATTGTGCTCATCTTATTAGGTGCCATCTGCAGATAGCTTCACACTTATCTATACTAGGAGATAGAACTATACACGCAAACAGATGCTCTTTGTATTTCCTAAGCCTACTTAAAAGCTGAAATGATAGTAATTTAGTCCTATTACATGTACGGTGCTGAACAGCTCTGAGAAATGGAATAGTTGAAGATTGTCTCATATACATCATTTCTTCACAAACTGCTGATTGACATAATTGTTAATATCTGGGTGAGCACTATGTACATCTTTAAATCTTTAAATATTTTAATTAATTGAATTATTTATGATTTGTTTTACACTTGTTGTGAGCCGCCCCGAGTCTTCGGAGAGGGCGGCATACAAATCCAAATAATAAATAAATAAATAATAAATAAATACACATAGTTGGATCACAATTTATGTGTTTAAGCTCCAAGTAGAAAAAATGCTAATAGATTTATTTTTCTGTACTGAATATTGACTGAAAAATGTATGAAATTGATCTTGCTGATTTTTTTATCTGAACAAAAATGTATTTTATTTAATTTTGATAGCATGTGTGATTCAATTGATTTGTAAACTATAGTTTAGAGATTACAGTGATCAGCAAATACAGGCAAATTTGGTTTATTCTATAAACCACAGGTAAAGAAAACTTGGTTACATATAAAACTATGGTTAGCATTGGCAGCATTATAATGATTGTTTTAATCTGAAGTTCTAGTAAACACATACTGTGGTGGAATCCAATTCTCACAAGTACTTTAATAATAGAAGAATAGCAATTAGCCATATAATTACCCAATTCAATCATAAAACCCTTGGGACAGTCTCTCATGTTGAGCCTAAGCTTTGTTTCAAGGATGCAAGAGGGAATAGGTTGCCATCTTGAGCTGTCTGGAGAAAACACAGACTAAAATAATGGATAAAGAAACCTGATGTAAATCCATAAGCACAAGTTGTACCATAAATGCCCCTAGTTATCCTGAATCTAATCAATAATTTCACAATATATTAGGTATCATGATCTCTGGCTTCAGAAATTTATATGACCCCCAAACTCTACACAGGATTGAATTTCAGGAGCTACCCCCAAATTTGTGGCTATATCTCTTTCATCATCGGCAAAAGTTGAATTCCCAATTAGTTCCCTGTTTTTCTTACCCAGAGAAGAGAGGAGACAAAACCAGTCAAGGATCTTTTAGAAATATATTCATCCTCTCTAAAGAAGCATGGCCAACTATTGTATGATCTTTGTCAACCTATATATGGCTTCAACTCTTTGCTGAATGAATCATCATATCTTTATAAAAGATGAGAAATTTGAAGTGTTCAGAAATACAATTCACAGCAGCTCCAGCATGCATGGTCATTCTGTATTGAACAAAACAGTGTTCCCTCACCGTTACAGCCCATTGGCCCATTATTGCAATGTCACATGCTTTTCAAAATAATGTTAAGTAACTGTTTCAAGCATTGTCAAAAGAGCCAGGGATAAAATAATATGGAAAAATGGCTGCAAAACAAGACAAAACTTGCTGTGCAGAAAAACAGTGTGGAAACTCTTTTGACACCTCACATATTTTCATTTTTACCTGTTCTATATCATATTTTGAAAAGGATCCAGTTCAAGAAGAAAGATTAACTGTTTAAAGGGCAATGGCTTTCTGCAACCACAGGTTTACTTCTAGCCTGTTTTGATATTGTGGAAAGGTGTTTCAAGTATGAGAAGGATCTGGATACAATTTTATGTTATAAATGTTTCTGAATTTTGCAGCCTTAAACACCTGTAAATTGAATCTTACCGTGTTTTTCCAAAAATAAGACCAACCCCCAAAATAAGCCTTAGCATGTTTTCTATATCCAATAAGTCCCTACTCCTAAAATAAGCTCTATTTAAGCACGTGTGCAGCTGGCAGTTTGCTCATTCTGTCCAGTTACTTGCAATGCTGAGACGAGATGAGGTGATGCAAGAGCGGGTGAAGCTTCCCACGCGCACATTGTCTAACCTCCGGGCTCCCATAGCCTGGCCATCCACGACCCAACAACTGCCCTGCACAGTGATTCCAACAGGCCTGTCCAACAAGACCCTGCATGTAGTGGTGGGATTCAATTTTTTTTACTGATGGTTCTATGGGCGTGGCTTGGTGAGCATGGTGTGGCAGGGAAAGGTTACTGCAAAATCCCATTTCCTCCCAATCAGATGGAACTCGGGAGGCAGAGAGTAGATGGGGCAGGGCTAGTCAGAGGTGGTATTTAATTATTCTCCGAACTACTCCAAATTTCCGCTACCAGTTCTCCAAAATTGGTCAGAAACTGCTGAATCCCACCTCTGCCCACATGGCCATTGGCTCACTTCTTCTGCTTGCTTGCAGCCACAATGGAACAGGAGGCCGAGTGACATGCCAGTGCCACAGCCACGAGGTGTGAGGCAGATTTCAATTCATGGCTGGTTTGACTGCGGGGGCTGTGAGGAAAGCCGGTGCTGGGAGCAGGGTTCCCTCTAATTTTTTGGGGGGTGGGCGGAAAAGTATAGTGTCTGAGCGGCAGTCCCTTTGGGACTGGGCGGCACAGAAATAATAAATAAATAAACAAACAAACAAAAAACCCACCCGTTTTGCCTCAGAGAATTTCAAAATAAAATATTGTACTGTGTGTCTATAACAGTGAGCTCATAATAGGGGCAACTCTATCAATATCAAAATGCCACTTAAATAGTTGAGCTAGTTTCAAACTAGATTTTGATTTTCTTTCTCTCTTCCTTACTCCCATTCTTTTTCTTTCTCCTTTTCCTTCCTCTCTTTTTCTACCTGTTTCTCTCTCTTCCTCTCTCTCTCCTTCCCTCTCACTCTTTCCCTCTTGGTTTCTGGGCAGGTTTGGAAAACTCTGAGTTGATGATGATTTTTAAGTGAGCGATTGCTCACTGCTCAGCTTAGAGGGAACTATGGCTGGGAGTGTAAGGCAGCTCCACCTCCCTGTCTTGTGGTGACTGCACTCAAAAGAAATAAGAAAATATCCCCCTCAAAATAAGCTTTTGTGCTTATTTAAAAGCCCAAAAGAAAATAAAACTTGCTTTTATTTTTAGGAACATATAATATTGTTAAATTCTGGGTCCGTATTAATATTTGCAAGAGGTATTTAAGGACTTTAAAAAAGTAATCAAAAGAAATAAACTGTAACATAACAGATGCATCAGGCAAGCAATGTGAACAAAAGATTTATTGTGTCTGTGTATTGATAGGAGTTTATGTGTGACTGATTTCTAATAAATTGTAATAGTCTCTGAAGTGTAAAATCTATTTTACTATTAAAATTATATTTCAAATATTAAATACTGTTATATACATTATGATTTCATTTTTAGTTCTAACTGTAAATGCTATAGTTCCCAAGTATAAACCTGGAAAGTAAAAGGAAGTAATTATATAAACACCCACCTACCCACCCACACGTGTTTGTATATACACACACATACATATGCTGTTTTTCACATATGAAAAACATGAATAAAGCAGGATATAAATGGCCTAAGGTTTATCAGTATGTGTGTGTGTGTGTGTGTGTGTGTATAGTCACTTACCTATTTCATATAAAATAACAAAATATATATAGAGAGGCATGTTTGTTAATTTTAGTTTTTACATAGTAAATAAGAGTTTTTAAATGTATGGCTTTGCAGACATAGATTATGAAGTGACTTCTATTTATTTATTTAAAAGCGTTTTAAGAGAACGTGTTAGTGTGCTTACAATAGTGGCCATGGTGGTCGAATGACAAGCCAAAAGTTTCATGCTAGAGTTACTTGAACTCTTTCCACTCACTGCTTCAGCAGCTTTTAGAAGAGAAATGTAGTTGATTACAACCTCATCTACTTTCACTATAATCTCCTCCTGCTGTGCTTCAGAGTCCATGATTTTAACTAAACGCATGCAGGCTTCTGTTAAGCAACAGAGAACTTGAAAGCTTGAAGTCATTGCTACAAGCATTTCCTCTGGGCTTTTTTCAGCCATGGCCATTTTCCTGCAGGCACTTCCCAACTGTTGTGATTCTACAGATAACAGTTGTTTGTACTGAGAAAGTTTAAGGTCATGTGTTTCTGGATGATCCTCCTTCTTGTCCACACTTGACCGGACCAAAAAGAGTAGCTCATTGGCATCCTTTTGTGCTGCAAGAAATCCATCAGGCACTGCATATTTCTTCTCTTTCATGGCACTGAGTCTTGCAATTTGTGCATCAAAGGACATGTTACTGAGATCTGACTGACTTCTGCTTTTGCCTTCTTGACTGTCTCCTGCTTCTCTGAGGGCCTCTACACCTTTCCCCTTGTGTTCCTCGTTCTCAGTCTGAGTAGTTAATTCTTCTAATGCGCACTGCATCTCTGGTTGACAGAGGCAGGAGTGCTGAGTGCTGCCTGCATATTCAATTTCATCATCATCATCAGCATTCCCCATCGTTAGGAAACAAGAGCTAAAAGGGCTGCGACATTTCCAGTTGCTTGTGTCTCGTTTTCGTAATGGTAACGTTCTGTATTGCTTGGGCTCCTTTTGGACAGCATTCAAGAAGAAAGATCTTCTACTATTCATGCAGATGTTCATGGAACTTTGGGAATAACTTTTCGATAGCTTTTTGCCCAGAAGAAGTCCTCCTCTTTTTTCTAATTTTGAGTCAGATGTTTCAGAAATCTCTGAATGTAATACACTGACGGCAGCTTTCTCCTTCCCAAGAAACATCTCAATGCCTGTAGTTTCTGCAGTGATGCTGCTGCTGCGCCGCAAAACTTTCTTCTTCTGTGGCATTCTGAGGCTTCCTCCGATTGTATCATATGGCCATAAACTGACTGCTACCTCACCTGACAGGCTGACTTTGGGAACATCAAAAGAGTCTTGGTTTTGACTTGGCACTTTTGATTCTGAGTGAATGTAGGATGATAGCAGGATGGAATCAGCTCTGGGCTGTCTAGGAAAAGCTGAAGGCGTGCCTCCTTGTCTTTCACGCACAGGTTCTGTGAAAGCTACACTAGGGGTAGTAGAAGTACAGGGAGAATTATTAAGAATCTTAAAACAAAACAATTTAATGTCTAAACATTTCAGTCTTGTAGTATTTGTCTTATTAAGGCTTAATAGTACGAATAAATGTTATACCATAAGCATAATAAACATATTCAGATATAGCCAGTAAAGGGCAGCCAAAATTTTTACTGCCACACTATGGGTGTGACTTATTTTGTGGGTGTGGCTTGATGGTCATATGACTGGGTAGGAGTGGCTTGCCAGCCATGGGACCAGGTGGGAGCGGTTTGAATGATCATCATCGTTCAAGTGAACTGTTAAGTCCTCGACTTACAACCTCACCAGTGTCGCTCGCTGGGGTGACAATTTGCTTCACATTTCTCATGCTCTCCTTCATGGGTTGCCCCCCTGCAACTCCTGCCAGTGCTGGTCTCCCTGCCGCTTTCCGAAGAGGGGGAGGAGGACGGGAAGGGGGGATTTAAAAATATCGGGAAGCCGAGGGAGAGTCACAAGGTTATTATTGCTGCACGAAACCTTTTCATCTCAGCTGCGGGCAGAGGGCTTCACAAGGGGAAAAAGACCGCAGCCCAGACTGCTTTGGCACAGCGCAGCCCTCCTTTTTTCCCCTGCTGCTGCTGCTGTTGCGCACTCCTTGCTTTTTTCCTCCTTCCTGGCCTTGGAAGGTGGCCACATGAGGCTGGAGGGGAGCCGGGCAGGAGAGAGGGAAGCTCATCCGAGGCCAGGAAGGAGGAAAGAGGAAAAAAGGGAGGAGCGCGCAGCAGCAGCAACAGGGAAGAAGCCAAGCCGAGACCTGTAATCCAGGAAGTGACTGCCGCTAGTCAGCTGGAGCTGCGCATTGAGCTTGATTTCCATGGTGGAACTGTGTTCCACCCCACCTGCTGCCCGCCTGAGAATTAAATAAAAATCACAATTTGACTCAGGGTGTCTAAACTTTTATAAGTTTCTTTATCTTTTATCATTAGTTTTTATTCTTTTATAAACAGAGGAATGGGTCAACTCATTTTTTGCTTTAAGAGGCCAGTGGATGCTTTTGAAGTATCACACCATTATGTTCACTACACTGGAATATGCTTGCGGTGAAAAGAAAGTATATTCGTTCTCTTTTTACCACCTACGGGAATCATTTTTGCTAAATCATACATGGAATCCATAGACTTGTTACTGTACCCAGATAATTTCCATATATAGAGACTTGAATTCCCAGAGTTTTCATCAATGGCTATGTGGCTGAAGAGCTGGTTCACACATCATGAAGAAGCTAATATTGGGATACTGATATAAATATTAAATAGGGAAAATGATTGTGTCATAATTTGGGACACTAGGGTCACTAGGCTAATAGCTGAATCATAATTAATGAAACCTTAACCCTATTACAAATTCAGAATGATTAGCCAGGTATTTATTCTGAATTAGAGTTACATATTTTCACATTTCTATGATTTATGAAATATGTATACTACATATACTCACTTCTTCTTTTAAATACACGCTGGTATTTGTAAAAATCCGTCCCTTCAATAACAGAGTTTGAATACCTTTGTTTTTATAACTATAATTTACAACAAGTTTGTGTTCAGAAATTTGCCTTATTGCATCCACTCACAATTGTTCTGAACATTTAAGCAAGGGAGTTCAAGGGAGTATCAAGAAATTTGAGTAGCCACAGTTCACTTTTTATCTTTAATAAAATTGATTCCAAAATAATATTTTGGCCATTTGTTCTACCTGCTCAAATAAAGAGACATTTTTAAAAAGAGGCATGGCTAGCCATATAATCCTACTCTGATTTTTCTCTTAAAATGGTCACCGAATGAACGTTGGAGATTATTTCTAAATTTTATCTATTATAATATATTGGAAATTGTTTTAAAATATTTACTTTGCATTTATTATTTCAAGTCTGTTTAATATTTTTCTCTTCAAAGTTCCAGTATCTCATCCCATCCAATGTACAGATTGAAGTACATTCTTACTACAGTTGTTAAGCAAATCGCTGTGATTTTTAAATTAATAACAAGATTGTTAAATGAATCTGACTTCCCCAATGACTTTGCTTGTAAGAAGGCTGTAAAAGTGATCACATGCCCACAGGACACTGCAACCGTCATAAATATGAAACTGTTGCCAAGCATTTGAATTTTGATCATGTTACCATGAGATGGTGCAATGGTCATATGGAAAATAATCATAAGTCAATTTTTTCAGTGCCGCTGTAACTTTGAACAATATTAAATGAACTGTTGTAAGTTGTAAGTCAACGACCACCTGCACTGAAATAATTTGAATAACATTTTAACAGGGATACAAGTAGACTTTGTTTATTAACTATTCTGTGAATGTTCAAAGATGCAAGAACACTGAAAAGGAAACTATACAACCAGACCTCACATTTATCACTGTTACAGCTTCCCTGTGGTCACATGATTACCACTGGCAAGCTTTAAAACTTACCTTCAACAAGCAGAATCAATGGGAAAGCTTCAAGTCATGTGATGTCTCACTTAATGACCAAATGGAAAATGACATTAAATCCATTATGGTCACATGATGTTTCACTTAGCATCTCTTTCACCTAATTACGAAGGTGAGATCCCAATTGTGCTCATCCCAATTGTGATAGCTAAGCAAGGACTACCTACAGCATATTCCAGTTTACTTCAATACTTTTAGACCGCATATTTGTTTTATACGCATAATTAGATTAATGGCTCCATGCTACTGTACCTGTAGTTTCTTTAATCTTGGGGACCCTGTGACATCCTTCTTTTAAGGTCCCAAATAAAGGATCAGCAGAATTAGCCGCAGAATGCATAGCAGGCACAACCATTCTGTGACACACAGTTTCAGACTGTTGATGCAGTTCCTTATATGATGTTCCATGGTTGGGATGCATGGCAGCTCTGTCTTCTACTGGAATATAACTGATACTTTTTCCTGTCATATCAGGCATAATGTGCTTAACATCAGAAGTACAAAGAGGAGATTCAATTGGAGTGCCACATGTACTGCTGCCTGTACTACATCCCGCATCCACTGAAGAGCACTGTGAATTTTGCAGAGAAAAGTGACCTTCACTCTGCAAAGATGACATGCGCTTAGCTAAGTGATAATCACACAATCCAGTCATACTGTGTTCAACTTCTGGAAGCTTTGAAAGAGGATCATCTGCAGATAAAGTTGTATCTTCAGAATCCTTTCGGTCTTTGGATAAAGGCAGAATAGTTGTACCAGACACAAAATGTTCATCTAGCTCATGCCCTAAGACACTACTGTGGTCAATCTCAGGATGCGTTTCATTTTTACAGTTCATATATGCTTTCCCAAGACTGGAAACTCTGGAAACTGTCTTTCCATTCATTGTTTCTGGGTCTGTTTTCTCTACTGCCCCTTCATCTAAAACAGCATACCATCTTTGATTGTCCTTGCGAAAGGAAGTTCCCTCTGCATTAAAAGTGCCTGCATGTTGACCCTCCCTTGAGGACAAAGTTTTACCCTTTTGCTCATTGTTTTCTGTTTTTTTGGGTCCTTGTTGCTTTTTCATAAGACCGCTGCCATCAAGATGAGCTTTTCCTTCCCCATCAGTCACCTTACTTTTACGTTTAGTAGTGCAAGAATATATTGCAGACCCCATGTGCAGCTTACTAAAATATTCAGTAACAGATTTTGTTTCCATGGTTTCTGGTTCCATCTCCATGCTATCTGAATGAAGAATCTGTTTTGAAGGCACAACTTTTGACTGGAGCTCTGGATGCTGCAGATTAGCAGATGTATGTACAGATTTCATTAGCAGCCCTCCTACCTGATTCTTGGTAATGGAGAATTCAGTCTGTGATTCCAACAGAGGTTGGTAGCCTTCATTAGTAGGTAAAAACATTCGTGCGGAATTTTCAGTCAGTTTCTGTGCAGTGGCCAATTCAGAATTTTCAGTCATTTCAGAAGAGTTAGTTTCATTGCCAGAATCTGATGATGATTCAGGACTATATGCTCTCAAGATGGCTACACCTGTATGCCACAAAACACAAGAGCCAATTAATGAAATCATATCAGGCACTTCAATATACTGATAAAGATAAGGGGTTTATAAGCTTTAAAATGGTTCTGAAACATTGAATAACATATTGCATTGATTCCAAGTAAGGCAACTTAATGCAATGGTAGTTCTATTATATGGTGCCTGTAGGTGATGGTCAAAAAATAATAACACAATAACACAATGTTTTCAAAAGAGCTAATGCTGAAAAGCCTAAATGGGGGGAAGGGATGAAATGATATGATTTCTTTCAACGAATAAAGGTAACAGTGGTGAAAGAACCTGAATTTTCATTCATCTGGTGTTCCTCAGAAGCAGATAAGGCCTTCAGGGCTTGAAGCGTAGATACCACAACATTTTCCAGTCCTTTTTCACATTTCTCTTCAGGATTAGTAGGGACAGCATCAATAAGTGACACTGGAATATCACTACTTCCAACATTATTAGTTTGTTCCTTGTCTGCTCTGTACTGTGCTGTGTGACACTGAGAATCTTCCTCATCAGAGCTATCCCTGAATCCTGGTGGAGGAGCAGCAATAGCCATATTTAGAGAATGCAATAGGAAGTCATCTTCATTATCATCACCTTCTGGAGGTGGGAGTGATGTCAAGTCTATGATATCATCACTAGAGCCTGAAAGGCTGAGAAGAGCAGACCTATCGATTTCTCCAACCATAATGTCTTCCTCACAACTGACATCATCTTCCTCTTCAGCATCATCTGTGTTCTCTGAGTAGCAAATGTCATGCAGCAGAGGCTCTTCTATTCCTTCTGCACCTTCAAATATTTTATCATCATGTAAACCTGCATAAACAGAATTAGCAGCAAAATGAAAACTTTCAGCATCTGGGGACAATTCCAAACTCTTAATGTCATTGGCATGACTTATATAAAGGGTGGTTTGTTTATCTAGTGCTTCTGGACTTTCATCCAATAATCTTTCATAGCCAAGAGTTTGAGGATTCACACCATCCAAATCATGATCTCCAAAAATAAAAGATACTTTTGCAGCTCTTGGAGATCCTTGGATTTTCTTGCTTGATTCCAAACCTCCAGAAAAGGACAGCATGTGTTGCGGGTTTGAATTTTCATTATCTTCTGCCTCTGTAAAGTCATTTTGTTTAGCAAACTGTTGATCAAGTCCACTTGAATTATAAACATTCTCTATGTACAGATGTCTGTGTTCTTTTGGACATATGGCTCTATCGGAGACCTCTGCAGTTTTTGGTTTATTATCAATATACATGTGGGCTTCCTGCTCTGTTGCTGAGAATGTAGTCATTTTAGTTATATAGTTCCACTCAGATCCATGATGATTAAATTTCCCTTTAGTTTCAATCCCTAAAAGAATGGTAATATAAGGTGAAAAAATTGAGTTATCAAAATAACTTGTGCAGTATTTTAATATTTCAGATTAAATTATTTGTAATTCCTAAATATTAACTCTTTTAAATTTATCTTGTTTATATGACCTTCGAATACATTTTTAAAACCTTATCCATTCTGAGCTGTTCTTGATGAGTTCTAAGTCATTGAAATATGCACAGTGAATATACAATAAAAATAAATAAAAAAGCAAAAAAAAAGAACTTTGACTGCCTACTTTTAAAAAATGCCATGAACAATTCTATTTGGGCCTAAGCAGATAAGAAAGCTAACATGAATAAAAGTTAAGGTTTAAGGAAATTACCTTTAACTTAGAAATCACATTTGAAAATCCAAATGCTTTACTATCAAAGTTCTCCATTGAAGGAAGTAGAAGCTTCACGAAAAATAAACAAGTATATTTTTTTACATACTGCAATGTTCATTGTTCTGTAATATTAATTACCTGTTTCACAAGTCTCACAGTTTTTCTTGTTGGCCACGTTAAATATTGATCTCCTGGAATCAACTAGGAGTCTATAATATCCAGCTGTTAAGCATGCAAGATTCATGGCATCTGATGATTCCATCAGCAATATGATTGGCTATGCATTAAAAAAAACTTATTATCAGAAAGCAACTAAAAACCAGTATACTTTGGAAATAAAATGAAGAATTAATTATATGTTAATAGAGATATTTTAATTGTATTTACACATATAATGATCTTCAACATATTTATTTTATGATGTTCAATGGATTTCCATGAATTTGTCAGATATACATAGAGAAAATTACAGCTTTTTATAGTAATATATTCTCTCGAAATGCAATAATTACAGAAATCATAACAATGAAATGTTGCTATTAACTATACTGTACAAAAACTGTTTATAAACATACTAAGAATTGCAATAAACTAACTGAAGGGATTTAATTATCCTTCCATATGAAAGAGACCATTATATCTGGTGTAATCACCTCTGAAATGTTATTTAGGTCAGTTTGAAACTGATTTTAGGTTATAACATTGTGGAATTGTGGAATCACACAAATACGGAGTGTATTTGCCCTAGTTTTCACTTGGTAGGTTATGATCAAGACTTACACTTCCTATAACACAAAGTAATGGCAATAGAAGCTGAAGAAATGGTCTAGACCAGTGATGGCAAATCTTTTAGGCACCGAGTGCTCAAACTGGAATGCACATGCATGTAGGAGCACTGTAAACCTTAAGACCAGTTGGCAATCACTTGCATGTGCATCGGCCAGCTGGTCTGGATTATCAGTGCTCCAACATGCACAAAGACCTCTGGCCGGAGAGTATGCACCCGCTGGAAACCAAAGAACAGATGGCGGGCATGTGCATGCACACTGGCATGCGTGCCACAGTGCCAGAAACCTAAAACCCAGCTGACAAAGGCTTGCATGCCCACAGAGAGGGCTTGGGTTGCCATCTTTGGCATGCATGCCGTAGGTTTGCCATCAGGGGTCTAGACAGAATATGTAAGTATTCTGAAATAGACAGTTGAAATTATAAGTCATTTAAATTTTGAGAAAGAACTCTGTGTATGAATAAAACAGCTATCTCTTTTAACATTGCTCTCTCCTAACTGAGTGGGGCAGTCTGATCAAGATAGCATCTTTTGGAAAGCTGAATGAGAAAAATTACTGAGTTGTCATCACTATAACTTATCATTTAGCTGGCAAAAGAATTCGGTCAGGTTCCTTTTAAAAAAATCAAGATGGCAATTTTTAAAAATCATGTCAACCAAAAATAATAATTACCATATTTTTTTTTGTTCAGTGCTATCAACACAGTACAGTGATCCCTCGAGTTTCGCGATCTCGAGTATTGCGAAACGCTATATCGCGAGTTTTCAACCCGGAAGTAAACAACACCATCTGCGCATGCGTGCCTTTTTTTCTATGGCCACGCATGCGTAGATGGTGGAGTTTCCCGCCGGGCAAATAAGCTGCTGGGTGGCTTCCCTGGGTCTTCCCCCTCTTGCCCCGGTAAGACCCCAGCGGCTGCGCGAGTAACGGCGTGGGCGGGCGGGCGGCACGCGCGGGGACACCCCAGCTCTGCTTCCCAGCTGGGAAGCGGCCCCAGCAACGGCGTGGGCGGGCGGGCGGTGCGCGCGCGCTTGGGGAAACCCCAGCTCCGCTTCCCAGCTGGGAAGCCGCCCCAGCAACGCGCGCGCGCTTGGGGACATCCCAGCTCCGCTTCCCAGCTGGGAAGCGGCCCCAGCAACGGCGTGGGCGGGCGGGCGGTGCGCGCGCGCTTGGGGAAACCCCAGCTCCGCTTCCCAGCTGGGCAGCCGCCCCAGCAACGCGCGCGCGCTTGGGGACATCCCAGCTCCGCTTCCCAGCTGGGAAGCGGCCCCAGCAACGGCATGGGCGGGCGGGCGGCACGCGCGCGGGGAAACCCCAGGCGCGAGCAACGGGGTGGGCGGGCGAAGGGCGGGCGGCGGCGGAAGTAAAAACACCATCTGCGCATGCGCAGATGGTGTTTTTACTTCCGCACCGCTACTTCGCGAAAAATCGATCATCGCGAGGGGTCCTGGAACGGAACCCTTGCAATGATCGAGGGACCACTGTAATGAAAACATCAAATGAAAAACAAATTAGTCATTTCTGTTTTACTTGAAAGGAGTCAAGCAGTATATTAAATTATAGAGCTGCTATTTAGTGCCCCTAAATTTTACCAAAGCAATAAAAAGAAAAAAATCAGTGCATGTTAAGAAAATGTTGTGAATAAACTTTAGCTTCATTCTATAAAGGACCACTATGAATTTTAGTTCAAAATAAATAAAGGATTGTGATTAAATTTTCTAAAGTACATATCATTACCAAAATTGTATTTCAACGCATTCTTCAATTTTTTAAAAAAACTCCAAATACATTAAAATCTCAACATTATTCCTATTTGGATTTTGTTTTATGAATAAACTTTTGTTCTTAATTTCTTTCACAAATATTAGAATACCAAATCGGAAAATAAGATTAAGTAGTAAAGGGAGCAAATATTTTGTTTAAAATATTGTGAACTTGTCACAATAATTTTATTTTAAAATAGACATTTAAAAAGCTTTTTCAGTTTTCTAATGAGCTGTTGCAATTTAATAGAATTAATTCCAATTTTTTAATTCAATGAATAATTCTAAAACTGAAATAAATGGATCACCAAAACAGAATAATTGACTGAATTCTTTTAGTTAATATTTTACAATAAACAGCTCTTTGTTGTTAATACCAATCAACAATCAACTTACTTTTACATCTAACACATGAAGCTCAACTCTGACAGTAGTTTCATCTTCTGCAAACATTTCAATTCTGTTTACGTGGCTAAAATCTGCCAGGAGGGCTACAAGATTTGTTTTAGTGTTGATTACATGGCTGATGCCATACCGTGGCCCCACTAGTAAGGTGACCTCAGAACGCTTTTCTCCCTGCTACAACACAGAAAATAAAAAAGACAGAACTTTAAATAGTGTCATCATGCATAAAGACCCAAAGCAGCCTTATTTCACATAATGTATTTATTTAATTCACATTATGAATAGGTTATAGATAGTATTGGGTGAACCAAACTTGCATAGTTCGGGTCCATGCCGAACTTTGCGGGGTTCAGCATACCGAACCCGAACCCGGACTTTTCCAGAAGTCCGTGTTCAGGTTCGGCGTTCACTCAAACACCACGATGGGTGGGAGGGGGAGGCAGAGAGGGCTCTGAGGCTCAAGCCGCTGACTTGGCTTTGGGGGGCAGGAGGGGTGACTCCAGACCCGGAGCCTGACCTCCTTCCCAGCGCTTCGCCTCCCGCCGGGCAAGAGGGCTCGGGAGGCAGGTTCTGCCGGCCGGCTATTCAGGATCCCGGCCGGCAGCTTCAAAGCGGGCGGTGGGCGGGAGGTGGAGGTGGGGAGGGCTCTGACTCAGAGCCCTCCCCGCCTCCCGCCCGCTTGAAGCTGCCAGCCGGGATCCTGAAGCACTGGGGAGGAGGTGTCAGTCTCCATCAAGCGGGTGATGGACGGGAGCCACCGAAACAAGAGAGAATTAGGGGCAGGGATTTTCGGCTTGGGGAAGGAAGAAACAAATGGACTTTGGGGAGGGAAAATTCATCCTCTTCCTTCTCCTCTTCCTCCTCCTCATTCTCCTCTTCCTTTCCTCCTCCTCCTTATTTTCTTTTCCTCCTCCACCGGCATTCAAAGGACCGCCCCCCATGCCTCCTCTTTGTCCGCTGTTTTCCCTCTTTGCTGGCATGCAGCGCTGGAAAGAAAGTGACCTCTCTTCCCCTGTGTTTTATGGAATGCAGGGCAGCGCTGGTACAGCTTGGGGAAGGAAGGAACGAAGGGGCTTTGGGGAAGGGGTGGAGAAATTCTTCCTCTTCCTTCTCCTCTTCCTTCTCCCTTCCTCCTCTTCCCTCTCCTCTTCCTTTCCTCCTCCTCCTCCTCCTCCTCCTCCTCCTCCTCCTCCTCCTTGCTTTCTTTTCCTCCCCCACTGGCATTCAAAGAACCAGCCCCCACGCCTCCACTTCGTCCACTGTTTCCCCCTTTGCTGGCATGCAGCCCTGGAAAGAAAGCGATCTCTCTTCCCATGTGTTTTCTGGAATGCAGGGCAACGCTGGTACAGCTTGGGGAAAGAAGGAACGAAGGGGATTTGGGGAGGGGGCGAGGTGTTGGTTATGGGATTCCTTTCATCTCTTCTTCTCCTTCTCCTCTTCCTTTCCTCTCTTCCTCCTCCTTTCTTTCTCTTCCTCCTCCGTCCAGCTCTGCCCATCCTGCCCCACAAGCATCCTTCTAATTTCTCACATGGGCCAGGAGCGCTCCGAGCTCTGGTCCTGTGCCAAGCACAGCTGCAAACCTTGATGGTTTCCCCTCTGCCTGACTTCCACACAGGCTGGGTGGGAGGGACTGAAAAATCCTTCTATTAACATACCTCCAAAGCCAAGGGAGGGCACAAAAAGAGACTTGGCCATGCAGTTTGGAAGGGGGGGATGTTGCACTGCAGAACTTGGTCTGGGGGCAGTGCTTTGATCCTGAGCTGCACAGCGTTCATTCCGCTTCCTCCTCCTTCTCCCGACCCACTTGCGCGTGCCCTCATCCCCAACAGCTGCACTCTCTCCCACCGATCGAGAAGCCTTTTCACTTTTTTTGGCTTCTTATTTGTTCCATGAGGAGCAGGATCAATAGGAGGAGGAGGTGGAGGGCGCGCATCTCTCCTCCTCGCTCACCCTCCCGCCCACCGCCTGCTTGAAGCTGCCGGCCGGGATCCTGAAGTGGCCATCATCCGCTTGAAGCTGCCCGCCAGGATCCTCAAAAGCCGGCCTGGCAGAATCTGCTTCCCAAACCCTCTTGCCTGGCGGGAGGTGAAGCACTGGGGGGGAGGTGTCAGGCTCCATCAAGTGGGCAATGGCCGGGAGCCGCCGAAATGAGAGAGAACTAGGGGCAGGGATTTTCAGTGGCTCCCAGTCATCACCTGTTTGATGGAGCCTGACACCTCCCCCCAGCACTTTGCCTCCCGCTGGGCAAGAGGGCTTGTGAGGCAGGTTCTGAAATGAGAGAGAACTAGGGGCAGGGATTTTTGGCGGCTTCCAGCCATCGCCTGCTTGATGGAGCCTGACCCCACCTCCAGCGCTTCGCCTCCCGCCGGGCCAGAGGGGTTGGAGTTGGGGTTCGGCAAACCTACTGGAACTCCGACGGCAAGTTCGTCCGAACCCGCCGAACCAAACTTCAACAGGTTCGCCCAACACTAGTTATAGATCAAAGTGCTCCTTTCAGAAAATATCTTTGACTGTTTTCCTAAATTTATATACTCCGCTTTATGAAAAATAATGCTAATATAAATTGTATAACATTAGTAATATTATGGAAAATAATGCTAAAGACATTGTACAACTTGGTTCAATATTATTTTTAATGCAATTATGGGATTATCTCATTATTATTATCAAAATTCAATTTACAAAAACTAAAAAATCAGGCGAAACAAGCCCACCATTAATGTTGCCTTGAATACCCGTCCTCCATATAGTCGCAGGTCACTGAGAAACTTGAGATAGTGTACTTTGGCTTGCAGAGCAGAAAGCTAAAAGTAAAGACGGGGGGGAGGATTAAAAAATTATTACAATGATAAAACTCAGGTATTTTTTGACATTGTGGTCATTTTTAGATTTTGGATTTTCCTAGCATTTTGGACCAGAAGAAAAGGTTCTCCTTTTGGCTGTCTCTGATTGGTATTTATCAGTTCAAATGCTTCAGCAGATCTTTCACAAAGTAAGCCTAATTCTTAAAATCTTTAGAATTCTATGGATATATTAATAACAAGTCAAAGGAAAATATATCTGAACTGAACTCTTTCTCCTAATCATAAACCAGGGAAATGCAGACCACAACATCTATTGCAATGGCTCTTACTTTCCTCCTCCATGATCTATCCCTTCCCAAACCCAATTAGTCAAGCAATAGCAAGCATAAGGCTGAAAGCATTCAGATATAAAAGCAAGGGAAGCTGTTGGAGACTCCAACACCATCTTAATTTATTAGCACAACTCTCTATCCTTATGTGGGTTAAAGAGATTCTGAGTAAATGGAGAAAACAGTAGTTATAACCTCAAGCAAAATCTTCATGACATTGAAAATCTACAAATGATGAAAATGACCCACCAAAATTCAGTGAGAATTTTGCTTGACCATGCTGTTACTACAATCTGGAAGCCTTACAGAGAATTGATTTACTCTATCTAATCTCAATTTCTAACAAGATATTAGATTTCTAAATTTGCATACTTCTGAAATAATTCAGAAGAATTAATTCAGATTGATTCTAGTGTGAGCACAGCCTCTGTCTAATTTTCATGAACAACCCCCCCACACAGTTTCTTTAGGTGTATGTGGACTATTTCAATGCGAACAACAAAAATATCCTATGCAGAAGGTACACAATGTTTTTTCAAAATCATTTACAGATGTGCAAAACTAGTCTAGACTGTTTCAGAGAAAGAAAGCTAAATACATCTTTGCATCATACATTGCTCTGAAATGAAGGCAATTCAGGAGAGATTACCTCAATCTAGTAGTGCCTTTTAATACAGTATATGATCCATATTTCCTATACTGCATATCCAATTGGGTGTGAATCTGAAGAAACCCCAGCCTATATCCTTTAATGTCAAAAGTTAATAATTAAATCAGAAAAGTTCACTTGATGGTATAAAAAAATCAAGAGGTTTGCATGATGAGAAAGATATATGGCACTGAAAGAGTCCCTAGATAGATGATTTAAAACAGGAAAAGAATTTTCAAGCACTTTTGATATGTAATGCATAGAATAGAATAGAAAAGTTATGTTCTTGTGATGAACAATTCCCAGTACTTTCAATATTAAAAATGATTTTGCTAAATTATTTTTCCATTATTCTTTAAATGTACAGTAAGCATTATACACTGTAGATCCAGGCAATCGCTTAAAATTAAGTTGGTCATTTTTTGTGTCTGAAAGATTTCTTTTAAATTCTCTCCTTTGGATTTTGTTCTCTTTATTATGAAAATGTATTTCTATTGAGATGCAAATATATTACCTTTTTACCTGGAGGAACTAGATTTTGATTTGCTTTGACAAGATGTGAAAGTGCTTTCTTTATGTTCTTTTCTTTCATGCTCTGCAGAACAGCAGATGGAATAAATGTTTCCAGTCCCCATTCTTTTCTGCAATTTAAAAGATATTTATAATTCACATTTCTATGAGAATTACCTATGTTTGTAATAACCCATGCAATCTGAGAAAACAGTTATGGTCAAGCAAATATGGATTGTTTATCTATTCAGGCTGTCAAAATTGTTTTTAGTTTTTCTTAAATTAAACAGTTATCTTCTAAATTTATAGTGTATTCTATATAATTATATAATATAATTATATAATATTCTATTCTATTATAGAATACACTGTAATTACACTGTAATTATATTCCATATTATAGAATACACTGCAATGTAAGAATACATTCTTATATTATAAGAGCCCTGGTGGCACAAACTTAAAATCTTAAAGAATGTGAAATAATTCACAAAAAGCTAAATAAAATTTTGATCTAAAAAAGTTGCAAATGCATTGAGGGTCTAGTCAAATTTAGAGTATTTAGTTTTTAGACTTGGACACAAGAAAGGATTAAAAATTTTCAATAGAAGGAGAGGGGAAAATGCCTGTTTTTGTGCTGATTAAATGTGATTTAAACTGATACAAAACATAACATTGGAAATATTAAAACAGATTCTGGAAGATCTTTGAAGTCCATTAGAAGTAAAAGAAAGGAATATGAAGATGGTTTATTTGATCAAGATTCAAAAAGTTCTAGCAATCCTGTATGGATTTATATCACTCTAAGATAAAAATGTTGATGTTTTATAGATATGTTGATAGATAAGGGATGGGATATGGAATGTAAAGATATCTGCTAATAACCTTACAGGAACAAAAACATTACATTTGTCTACACATGCTGTAATAAAGGTTGGAAGTAATTTTAATACATTTTTTTCTTTATCATATCCTGCTCTTTTTATTCTTTTTAACCATTTTTTCTTTTTAAAAGTTTCCATTAATTATTAGTACTGTCATTAAAATCCTTAACAAAAATTATATACAAATAAAGCAATACTGTTTCAAGGGTCTGTTAGCACACAGGTAAATTAAACAGTAAATAAGAAATGATGTTGATGAGGATGGTCCAATGTTATAACTTAAGTGGAATTGACAATTATCTGCAAGTATAAAATACGAGTTAAAATTTATTTAAATTCTCGTATTAGCATAAATATTCTTAAAAGTTTTTTTTTCAAATAAAGCCATTCAATTTTACAGTGGCATTCATATAACTCTAATACTCAGATGTTATGAAACTTGTATTCAATACTTACTCTATGTACTTCAGAGAGATTTTTTGTGTGTGTTTTGTGGTCACTGTTGCAATATACATTTGTAATGCTGCCAATCTCAATGCAATATCATATTTCAGCTCAGGCCCAAACTTCTCCTGAACCACATCATTACAGCTCTGTCAAAAAAACAGCAGAGGGAGTATCAAGCTTAAGCATCTTTTTAAAATACTGCATTATGATTACCTCTTCTCCAAAAAGCAAGCTCATAATGAATGGGAACTAACACTGCCAGACAAACTATCAATAAATAACTAGAGATAAAAAGGCAAATGTTAAGTTTGCCTTAACATTAAGTTGATTAATTTGGAGTTACCAGAATAACTTTTATTTTAGTGTTTACAGTGCTAAGAGCAACCTATTCCAAACCATACCCTTTCAGATTAACTACAAACTTCAGAAAATATAGCAGATTAAAACAACAACAACAGTGAAATCTAGCTCTTTGGTATTTCAACATCATCAGCATGGGTGCCAAAATCCTTCATATTATTTTTATTGATATTCCCATTGTAATCAAAATATTAAGTCTTCGGAGAGGGGCGGCATATAAGTCCAATCAATTAATCAATTTAACTGCAAGGAAGCTTCAAAAAAAGAACAATGCAAGTCATCTTATTGACATTTCATCATGCTATTTTCAAATCTGTAACATACCTGTACATAGAGATATTCAAAGGCAACCACATCCCGTCGTAAAAGGTCAATAGGATCCTTTGGAACAAAACTGATTCTGAACAGGCATCTCATTTTATGGGAGCTTGGTCTTTGGGTCACCTAGAGAAACAAAATACTTTCATTACAATTCTGAGGCCATGACACTGTATTCTTTCTAAAATAATCCAAGAACCCTTAGATCAAGGGTCACCAATCTTTTGAACCTCAGAGACCACTAAATTCATAACCCCGTGGGCCACTAATACAATCTGACTAATGACCAGCTAGGTGGACATGGGTAGGTGGTCATGTGACTGGGTGGGCATGGCCAATTCAATGTCACTCTTGTCAACGGATGCCTCACCAGTTTCTACTCACCCCTCCCCTGCCCTCCCCTTCTCTCCTGCTCACCCAGGCTCCTTAGGGCCCCAGTAGGAAGCAATTGTTGGAGCTAAGCAGCCGTCATGAGAAACAGTTGGCACACAGCGGGCTCGGTTCAAATTGGATCTGACCAAGAAAGAGGGTCAGCAGAAGACCTCATGAGGACTACAAGCATGGGCTTTCCAAGCAGAGGAAAGACTTGTGGGTGTGCAAGGCCAGGTTCCAGCGTCTGGAGGCTAAGTGGGCTGAAATGGTCAGCCGGTTCAAGGCCATGATGCTGTCCCACTGGAACAAGGCCCTTCAGCTCTTTGCCACCAGTGGCAGTTCCCTTTGCCCAAAGCCCCACATCAGGAGGCTGAAGCAGACTTCAAGTCATAATTTCTGCCCCCTTCAACCCGCAAAATAGACCCCAAAGGGTGAGACTTTCTGCAGCAATGCAAAATGCAGCCGCATGAGCAGTCATGGGCTTACCCAGACATGTACATATCTCTGCAACACTCCGCGGTCTGCACTGGCTGCCAATTGGTTTCCGGAGTCAATTCAAAGTGTTGATCATGACCTATAAAGCCCTGCATGGCATTGGGCCAGAATACCTGCGGGACTGGTTAGGTCCCACAGAGTGGGCCTTCTCCCGGTTCTGTCAACTAGACAATGTCACTTGGTGGGACCTAGGGGAGAGCCTTCTCTGTGGGGGCCCTGGCCTTCTGGAATCCGCTCCCCCTGGAAATTCGTACTGCCCCCACCCTTCTTGCCTTCCGAAAGAGCCTTAAGATTCATTTATGCCGCCAGGCTTGGGGACATTAGAAACACTTGCCCCCTGGCCAATGAATGTACTGAGAGAATGTTGAGTGAATGGAATGACATTTTTAAATGGTTTTGGGGTTTTTAGACTTTTAAATTAATTAATTGGATCTAAGATATTGTATAATGTTCATCATATGTTGTAAGCCACCCTGAGTCCTCAATTTCCACTTTCTACCTCTATTTTCTAACTCTTAATGAAGGAGTATTAAGGATTAGAGTATTAAGGAGTATTCTATATCTATCTTGAATGCTCCTATCATCTCTTGCTCTTTTTAGTATTTCAACTGCGGAGAGGGGCGGCATACAAATCCAATTAATAATAATAATAATAATAATAATAATAATAATAATAATAATAATAATAACTGCTATTGACTTTTCAACAAATCTCCAAGACTTGATTTCTTTGGAAGATAATTCATGAATGATATATCCATACAATTTGGCTACCATATAGCTGAAACCTTGACAGACAATCAAGTACATTTCCACTTAAAAGAAGCTTCATATGTGTTCATTAAGGAGCAAATTAGAACCATTGCCCACTAGAACAATCCTGTGTATACTTAATGCAAAGGCTGAAAATCGGCAACCAGATTGACCACCGTGTGCAATGTAGTTTGTAGAATCTTCAACAAATATTGCTGTACAGGGTTATTTTCTGCTGAAACGATTTCTACTTATAGGAATATCTATAAGCATCTTTAATTCATTATATTATTGTTTAATATACCTGCATTTTGTAAGACATTTAAATAGGTTCTAGAAATAATATCAATAACAATACTTCTTTCTAAAAATAATTTCAAAAGTCATTTTTAACCAACTGCAGCTTAAAAATCTGTATTATACATATAATTGAATTATTAAACAAACCTGAGTTAGTGTCTCTTGTTCATGGAGCAAGAGAAGTTTGGTTCCAGACCCATCTGTTTTCTGTTCCAGCATCAGAGAAAAATGTTCAATACACTTGATTGAGAGTTTTTCTTGAAGGGTTAAGATGACATCCTTTATGATACAAGATTAACATGAAAAGGGAGAAATGAGATAAAAATAAAGACCTAGAATTCATCATTTTGTAAATTCTTGGTTGAGTGCAAACAAGTGGCATGCATGAGGAGTTAATTTTCCATAGGAGAACAATATGTTTTTAAAAACCAAACCTCATCTTTAAATGTTGTGATTTTTTTATAATTGGAACTTGCTCTTAGACAATGACCCTAATTCTATGCTTTTAACAGGTAGTGTAATGCCACAGATGATATAGAGCAGGGGTATCAAACTCACGTCATCCCGACAGTGTCCTGTGACATATCGGGACTTTCCCCCCTTTGCTAAACTGAGTGTGGACATGTCCAGCATGTGACCGATCCAGCACATGGGCCGGGAATCTGACAGCCCTGATATAGAAGCTTCCGTTAAGTTCCACATGCATTCCCCCCCCTTTCTTTTAGTCATGTCAGATTCTCTGAGACTGCTTGGACAAGTCCCAACTGTTTTCTTAACAAGGTTTTTCAGAAGTGGTTTGCTGTGGCTGAGAGGAAGTGAATAGCTCAAGGTCATTCATCTGGCTTTGTAGCCAAGGCAGGAAAGAGCTCACAACCTTAATCACTATATAAAATTAGGATTCAATATGTCCTGTTTTCCAAGCAATACTTTTCCAAGCAGCCTTAAGTTTCAACAAGCAGTGGAACAAAAATGGCACTGACGTTCTGAGCAGATGTGCATCAGATTTATTTTATGTTTCATCAAAAACAATGGGGCTTAAAAGTCATTCCAGCTAACATTTTCTATAGTTTTGAGCAAATCTTGTGCATAACTCAGAAACACTGTCCAAGTTCAAGCTTGTAAATCTTGTAGTACAATTCTATGCATACTATCTGTATTGAGAGGTTTTACTTTCATTGGTTATTTTAAGATAATTTACTGGAAATGATATTGCTCACAATTAATATTAAGTTCATCAGGGCTGACATTTATTTGTTGTTTTCAAACTTTCAAATAAGTCTATTTCTTGTTTAGCTTCCTCCTTCCTATTACTTTCTGTTTGCAGATTGACAGTTGCTCTTTTCATACAGGTATTCCTTGCTTAACAACCATTTGTTTAGTGACTGTTTGAAATTACAACTAAACTGAAAAAAACTAACTTACAAAATACTTACAACCATTGCAATGCACTCATCACATGATCAACATTTGAACTTCCACACCTGTCTTCAGAGAAGTCAATTAGAAAGCAGGTAAGGAAGTTGCAGTCATGTTATATCTTTCTTAACGACCACAGTAATTCATTTAATAACTGTGGTAAAATTAGTTTTAAAATGGGGTGCAGTCATATGATGCTTTGGTAATGCCTGCATCACTTATGAACAATTTTTCCAGTCCCCACTGTGATTGTAGACAGTAGTGGGATTCAGCCGATTCGCACCGGTTCTCAAGAACCATTTATTTTATTTATTATATTTGTATGCTGCCCCTCTTCGATGACTCAGAGCGGCTTCCAACAACAATACCGTCTACAAATCCAATATTAAAAAACAGAACACATTAAGAAACCCTTATTAAAAAACAATCACACAGCTCAACAGACCATACATAAAGCAGGACAGCGGGGGAGTCAATTTCCCCATGCCTGGTGACATAGGTGGGTTTTCAGGACTTTACGGAAGGCAAGGAGGGTGGGGGCAGTCCTAATCTCTGGGGGAGCTGATTCCAGAGGGCCAGGGCCGCCACAGAGAAGGCTCTTCCCCTGGGTCCCACCAAGCGACATTATTTTGTCGACAGAATCAAGAGAAGGCCGACTCTGTGGGACCTAATCGGTCGCTGGAATTCGTGTGGCAGAAGGCAGTCTCGATTTGTTAACTTTTTTATCAGTTCAGTGAACCAGCTGTTGGAAGAAATTTCTTTCCAATGGCCTTTTGTTTTCCCATCTTAAGGAGTTAACCCAATCAGAAAGGAGACTTTTAGTGTGCCTCTGTGTGTTGTTTCTAGCCTAATCCTGCTTATCTTTATTGTCCTGCTTAAGTGTTTTCAAAAACTGCCTCTTCAGTTAAGCCTTCTTACATTGTAACAGCTGTTAATGGTTCTTGGCAGTGCACCCAGACTTTCTATAGCCTGAGCAACTTCTCTGAATTTTCCCCCCTTTGCTGGTACTTTTATTCCAGGGCTTGACCTTTTTAAAAGGGAAGGGTTATTCTAAGCTTTTTACACTGCTTTAGTGGTTCCTGGCAGTCTTTTGGGGGGTGTACTTCCAACATGGCTGAATCCCCTCCCAGCTACTCTTTGCTTCCTCTGTCTTAAGGGTGGGAGGGGGTGATTGCAGGCCTCTTTCATCCCTGGATCCATAATTTTCTCTAAATCTGGCTAGTCTTTGGCTTCTTTGTTACAAAAAGGGGGCATTCGGGAGGTCTAACACACCATGCAAAAGTGATGAGGTAATCTTTTTGGAATGCTGCTGCCTGACTAATCAAGTTCAGCAATGCTACCTAGAAAAAAAAATATTTTTCAAGCTGCCTCTTTCCTTTTTCCCTCTTCCCTCCAACACAATCTTTCTTTAAATCTCGATGATTTTCTTAGGGAAATCATCTTAGTATCTGAGACCAGCTGGTATCTTTAAGTAGTGCAAATGGATCTAAGGATTGCTTCTCCTGGGTGGAAAAGGGTGCTTTGTTAAGACAAGCACAAGAGTTTCTTGTCTTCTTTATCTTTTGCAGCAATACGCAATACCCAAAAGGTAAAGAAGCAACAGCAATTCCACCAACAGCTAATTAAAGGAGGGAAAGAAGGGTATGGGCCTATGATGGGCAATGAGCAAATTGAGCAACATTATATAGGATCAACTATGTCTTCAATGGGGATTTTAATACTCTGACGATATTAGTAGAGGACTAATGAAAGCTTAGTAATTTTAGTAGTTTTAAATAAATTTTAAACGTTCTGGAGATTATGATGGCTGTTGCCTTTAGATTTTTACGGGTACAGGTATCTAGGTCTTGCCATACTTGGGTTTCTTCCCAGGTAAGTTATATATATATTTCTTCACAAAGTTATCCCCCACCCCCGGCAATACAAGCTTGGATTCTATGCACGAGATTTTACTGTGAATATAATAATTTCTTATTTTAAAATATTATAGAGATTTCATATATTTTTATTTTTAAAAAGTATTTATTTTTCCAGGAAAAGAGCTTACTTTTATAGAAGTACTGCAATCAAAGCGAAAAGATTTGGTTTGCCCATTTTCAAGATATACTTTCAGAACATTTGGCATAAAAAGAAGTGAATTATCTTTAACTGTTTCCTGTTCAAAAAATAATAATTGTGATGAGAATTATCATATTGTCTTAAAAATTAATCTAAATTTTATAGAAAATTATAATAGACACAACAAAAGTGTTACGTACACAGAACCTTAAATGTATTGAATCTGACAAAAGAAAATAATTAGTTCTGTATTAAAGTTAATATTGAATGGTTATTTTCACTTAAAGGTTTGATTTAACAAACTATTCTTCAAGATGATAAAATTCTAATATCCTGATTATTCTTTAGGTAATTTGTGAGCTTGAGCCTCGGATACAATTTGTTTTCATAAAGCCTAGATTTACTTCAGAAACAGTATCCCTCATGCCATGGCATGCTATAAGAAAGTTTTTAAAATAGAAACCATGTATCATGGAGTTAAAAAAAGAGAATGAAAAACCCAAATACTATTTGCAATTGACATGCTGTTCTATCCTTCTGAATATTCCAAGTTCACCAGTGGTAATAACTCCAGGCAGTCCAGTCATTGCAATGATCCAGCATGCCAACTCTCTCTTTTTTAAATTGCAAAAACCCGTTCAGTGAGAAGCAAGAGAAGAAGAATCATTAATGTATTTGTATTTTCCACAGGAGTGAACAAGGGCAAAATCGAGGAGCTGAAATCCAAAGATACTAGAACTGAAATGGCATTCTTTCAAGCAAAGCATGTATAAATTCCTGTACCAGTCAATGATTCTTATGAATTATTTATTCTGAGCTGTTGTTTACTTTGCCAAGAACTAAACACTTCATTCTGCCCCTGGTTTCATAATGCATTTCTTTAAATTATTAAACTGTCTCAGAAAAACACCTTTCTGCTTACTTTCTGAAATATTTTATTACTCCAGAAAATCCACGTTGAAGATGATGCATGCCTATAGCATTCAGCAGTCCCTCAACAATCTCTCAGAAGATGATTCAATTTTTAATTTGCTTCTTTGAAAATGCAATGACCACATATGTTGTAAAATAATATATTTTTAAAAATTATACCTCATACAAACAATGATCATAGTGATTAACTCTCCAGTACGTGACATGTTCACATTAAGTGAGGTTCATTTCAGCAAACAGTTGTATAATATACATAAAAGTACTGATGGTTGTATCTTGTCTCTGATTGCATACATTTGAATGTCTTTGTGTCTTTCCTGTTTGTGCAGTGTGACTTTCATATCAGTAGTAAATATATTGTTCATGCATGCATGAAACAACATACCTACTTAAAATTTTGTAAAATGAAAGAATGCATCCCATTTTTTTCCTAGTTTAAAAAAGGCTTAAAATTGCACTTACTGAAACTTGGCCATTAACAATGACCTCTTCTGAGAATCGAACTTTGACAGGATTGGACTTCAATCTGGCCTTTTTGGCAGCACTGATAAATGCTGACTTAGGAGACTGGAAAAAGAGATATGAGAAAAGAAAGAGTTCATTTGATTGATCTTTAACTCTCAATCTTTTGTATAGTAAAAGTAATAAAAATACTTGGCTCATTTTTGCCATTGACCGTAAGGCTTTTCAGTGTGCTATTATGTGAAGAAGGAGAGTAAAAACAATCCATGTTGTCCTCTTCAAAATATGGGATATAAATAAATACAAATATAAAATCTGATATGGCTCATCTGTTTGTTCTGTTATCAAATCTGGACAAACAAATATGTTGGAAGTCAGTTTGTATTTTCCACAATATCAATTAGAAATGAAAAAAATGCAGCCTGCGTAATAAACAGAATTTTTGTTGAGGGAAGATATCTTTTGGTATATTTTGATTTGTAGCATCCAGATGGCTAGAAATTTAGCCCTCATTTTCCATACTTAAAACTCTAAGAGAGAAAACTCATACTTAAAACTCTAAGAGAGAAGAATGGGGAAAGTAATCCTTTATGGGAGCTTAAGGCACCAACTTAAAAAACTTCTTTCTTAAATTGGGATCCTGGCCTCACTCACTTTTGGAATGTGGTCCTGAGCATGTCATGCCAATGAAGTTTGGGAATCATGAGTTAATGTCTTTTTGCAATAATAATTCCTGACTGGCAACCAGTCAGGAATTATTTGGAACTCTCAAATCAATGTTGGAATGAAAACCATTTGAATAGACACTTGCCATAATGTGTTTTTAAAATACATAGACATGTGTGCGGGTTCACAGTCATAAAATTTCTCTATAGTTTTTCTGAATTACAATTAAAATTAACAAAATTACTGCATTCTTTAAACATATAAATATGTTAAAAATATAAAGGATTGTACCTAATGCGCTAGAAGAATAAACACTTTATAGTAGTACAGGAATCCTCAATTTATAACAGTTCATTTAATGACTGTTCAAAGTTATACTAACACCGTTGCAGCATCCATATGGTCATGTGTTCAAAATTCAGAAGTTTGGCTACTGACTCTTATTTATGAGAGTTGCAGTGCGCCACGGACCTTCCTACAAGCAAAGTCAATGTGAGAGGTAGATTCACAACTGTGTCACTAGTTTAGCAACTGCAGTGATTCACAAAACAATTGTGGCAAGAAAGATCATAAAATGGGGCAAAATAGAAATGTTGCTCAATTATGGTCACAAGTCGAGGACTACCTATACTTGTCAGTACACTTTTAAAACATAGTTGTCATATAGTTATAGTTGACAAGACAGAGTTATCTCCATTCCTGGAGATTTTAGTGCCTCTGTGTAGACCCAAAACATACAATTATTGTTTACATCTAATGGTAACCTCATAAACATGTAATGTTTTCTTTAATATTCAACAGTTCATATGTTCAAATTAAATAATATCAGTCATAAAAGCCAAATGGATTTGTGAGAGCAATTTTTCTCAATGGCTTTAATTTTAATTAAAATGTTAATTTCTTCATATCTGCAATGTGAGTATAAGAGTAACTATAAATTTATAAACTGTAATTTTTTAGAATAATAAACCCTTTACTATTAATAAACTAAGCAGAAAGTATTTATTTCTGCAATCTATTTATCAAGAAAACTAGAGTATTTAGTCCATAGGAAATGGTATATAATAAAACAGCATAATGATTGATTTTAATGAGCAAAAATAAAACAAAAGCATGAATAGCCTACCCATGATAGAAAAAATACTTCTGCATTGATCTATAATGTTTTTCTCTAGCGTGGAAGCAAATTGTCAATACAATATGAACATGCCAGGTAAAAGAAGTAGATAGCTGATTAAACTACGGTAAGGAACATAAAGTTTAAGCATGGTATATAAACTTCATACTACCAAAATATTAATCTACCATCATTGCTTAATTATGACCAATACACTGATATGGGCTGCTGGGGAGTCGCAGGTATTTGAAAAAAACTCTAGCTAAGCTTCGGTGCAGTTTGGAGAATTCCCAAATTCCACTCCTGGCTGACCCTGCCCATCTCTTCCTTCCCTGGAGTTAGATGCAGGTAACTCCAGGGCACGGATGGAGGCTCAGGGAGGGCAAAAAACAGGCCTACCGGAAATTTAGAAAGAGGATCTCAGGAGCCTGGGGAGGCTGTATTCTTCCTCCCAGAGGTTTGAGGAAGACCTCTGAAGCCTGGGTAGGGCAAAAACGTCCCTCCCCCACTATGGTGCAGGACTAGGCCATGCCCACCATGGCCATGCCCATTGTGAGTGCTCCTTGTCAACCTCTGGTAATGTCAGATTCTTCTGGTTTCGTTTTGGATTTCTGTGAATTTTCTGACACTCAAGCAGGAAGTACTGTGCATACTTGAGTGAGTAACTCTGTCCTTCTGGACTAATAACTCAGCATTGTTCGTGCATTCCCAGAGGCATACAGTCCTCTGTATATAAAGGAAACCTTTTTGTTTTATTGCACCCATGTTGTGCGTTTGATTTAATACTTTGCTTTTGGATGGCTAGAAGCCAGGCAGAACATCGCCCATTGCTCTTCTGGTTTCCAATGCACACATGCACACTGGGCAGCTGGTCTTTGCGCATGCCTACATGCCAGAAACCAGAACACCAAGTGACCAGCGTGCAGTTGCATGCCAGAAATTCAGCTTCCTGTGTGCGCATGCGCACTGGGATCTGCTCAGCCAGTTTCTGGCACTCCCACATGTGGACACTCCCATTTCAGCACTTGGTGCTGAAAAGGTTCGCCAACATTGCTCTATAAGACTTCCCAACTAACTTGGACAAGTAATCATTCCATCAATGAAAAGAGCAAATCAAATGCTGGTAGAGTCCATTATTTGCTCCCATATATGGCAACATCATTAGCATAGGTGACATGCAACTCTACCACTATTTCATCCATTTACTAAGCTGACATACTCTGCAATCCATTACATTAATCCTAAATCCTGTTTCCTTATTTGCCATTATAGTCATCCCTCTCTCTCTCTCTCTCTCTCTCTCTCTCTCTCTGTGTGTGTGCAAACTTAACAAGGTCTATCATTAACCAATATTGCCAATACTACTGTTTCATCCCATGAAAGACCTTCATAGTCACCCAAAATGGCATTTTACCAGGCCAATAATTCAAATTTACCACTGAATCTAAATTCATAGCACAACAGATAAATGCCGATATGTGTATAAATATGCATGTTATAAATCTACATACTGTATTTTTGGAATATAAGACACACCGGAATATAAGACGCACCTTACTTTGGGGGGAGAAAAAAAGGGAGGGAAAATCTACCTACCATCTGACTAGCATCCTTAGTCTGTTCAGCTTCAGCACTTAGTTTTATTCCCTGGTTAGGGCTGAAAAAGCTTTTTTCAGAGGGAATAGGAATGAAAAAAGGCGGCAGAGACTTATGGCTGGAAAAAAACCCTTCTTCAGAAGAAGTAGGAAGCTGGGAAGATCGTTAGCATCTAGTTTGAAAAAATTACATTCAGAGCAATAAGATGCACCCAAATTTTCAGATTCTTTTAGGGAGGAAAAAGATGCATCTTATATTGTGAAAAACCTATTTATACAAATGCACACATCCCATCAATCCATTAGGCAAATATTGTGGTACACCAAAGTTACTTGGGTATGTTCTCTCACTTATCTAAACTGATGTGTGCCAATATAATTTCAATGTATTGGGTGTTATTTTTTACTAACTGACTGGATACCTTATCGGATACTTTCATCTGAAGTTTTCATAGCTGGTTTCCCTGTGTGACTCAGCATATTTTGAGGTTGGTCTGTTTTTTGTTTCATTCTTAACAGAAGTGCCATATTTCCCACCCCCCACCCTGCTGTACAAAAATAAAAACTGAAGGCTTAACATGGGGTCCCAATATACTACTGAATATTTCCCAATCCTTAATGGTCCTGTATTATTCAATTCAATAATAAATACAAAGATTAAAAATTAATCTAGAACAATATCCACTTGTCCTATTCCACCAAAGGAGTCACTAGATTGGACAAACAGACAGGATTCACTAAACTTTTGTTTTAACCAGACTATTAGGGACTAAAACAGAGATTATCAGTTATTGTTATTTAATGTTTTAACTGAGTGTGTTTTACAGTTTTGAAAATGATTTTTGGGAGCTTTCCATTGTCTTAAAGTGTGGAGGCTATTAAAATATTTAAAATATGTAAAATAAACAAATAAATTATCTAAAATTGGTTTAGATCACAAAATAATTCCAATAAAGTTCAAGAGAAGAACAGTGTCAAGATAAACTCAGATCTGCAAATGTATAAAAAGAGCGGTTTCTCCCCAGGTAGAGCAGACGTGTTCCGCTGATTGTCACTTCCCCTTTTAAGAGCTGAATATAGGAACCGTCTTTACTTAGCCTGTCTCCGGACTCTTCACTGGCGACGACGGACGGAAGAACCACGCGTGCAAAATGAACAACCTTCAAATCGGCCGGGCTCCTGAGTTCTTCGATCCGGAGAAATCCTCCTGGGACGCCTACATAGCCAAGTTCGAGATCTTCCTTGAAGCCGCGGGAATAAGGGACGCCGACGCCGAACGAAAGCGGGCAATCTTCCTGAACTACTGCGGCCCAGAAATATTCGATCTCGCCCAGACTCTCACCGATCCGCTCCCAGCCAAATCCGTCGCTTGGGACGTCCTGCAAACCAAGCTCGCGAGCCATTTCAAACCTACGAAACCAGCCGTCGTTTTCCGGCACCAGTTTTCAAGAATGGCCCAGCTTGAATCCGAATCCATTAATCAGTTCGCTACGCGTCTTCGAACGGTGCTTTCAAAATGCAAGTTTGATAGCCCGGAAGCTCGCCTCACTGATGCCTTAATTTTCGGCATGAGAAATGCCATGGTCCGGAACAAACTCCTCACCGAAGACGAGCCGTCTCTCCAGGCAGTAATCAAGCTGGCACAAACCGCAGAGGTCGCCGACGCTGCTGCCAAAGAGCTGAAGGAGCACGACAAGCGAGAAGTCATCGCCAAGATCGACTCCACGTTTTCCCGCGCTGAGGCCCCAGACGACCTCAGCCCACCAGCCCTCAACGAGGACAGCTGTTTCCTGCTGCAACAGGACCAACCGAGACAACCCAGATACCCTCGCCCCATCGCCCCCTGCGCCGGCTGCCGAGGAAACCATCCGCGCCAATGCTGCCCCTTCCGGGACGCCATTTGCCGCCGCTGCAACCGACGCGGCCATATCGCCGAAGCCTGCAGAGCACCTTTGCCTGAGGAATCTTTCTCCACTCCTTGTCCTCCTCGTTTCCAGACTCAAACACCTCAACCGCGCGAAAACCGGTTTCCCCGGTTTTCCGGCCGCAAGAACTACTCAACCGCTAACCGCAACTACTCAAGAGGTAACAATCAATTTTCCGTGAATAGCACGGCAACAAAAAATGGGGGCAAGATTGTAATCTCACTGCTCCTAAACAACAAGCCATGCTCTATGGAACTTGATACGGGGTCTAAATACACCATTATGCCGTGGGAAAAGCTTATAATGTACATGCCTAGCCTCTCAAAGTCTGACCTTTTACAAACCTCATTGGTAATTAGAGATTTTCAAGGGGGAATAATACCTGTTCTAGGCCAAGTGAATGTACCTATTATGTTTAAGACTGTTAAATGTACCCTTCCTATGATTGTTGTTACAGGGGCTAGACACTCTCTCCTGGGTTTGTCTTGGATGGAACCATTGGGAATTGAAATTTCTGGTATCTGTACTGTTAATTCTGATAGCATGCCTAACTTCTTACAGGAATTCCCAGAAGTGTTTAGCCCCACCTTGGGATCGTATAAAGGGCCCCCTATCTCCTTTTCTATTGACCCCAAGGTCCCTCCTGTCCGGCTCAAACCTCGCAGGGTACCCCTCCCGCTCCTTCCCAAGCTTGACCTACAGCTAGATAAGCTCATAAGCCAGGGCATTTTAGTTCCTGTAGAGCAGGGGCCATGGGAAACACCCATAGTTACGCCTCTTAAACCGGATGGCTCTTTGAGGGTTTGCACTGACTATAAGTCTACGCTCAACAAAGCCTCCAACATCACCCTTACCCCATTCCAGTGGTACAACAGCTCCTTCACTCCCTGGGGGAAGGGAAAGTGTTCGCAAAAATCGATTTAGCCCAAGCTTACCAGCAACTCCCTGTCGATGAACCAACAGCACTCGCACAGACAATTGTCACCCACAGGGGTGCATTTAAATGTACCAGATTATAATTTGGGGTAAGCATAGCTCCCGGGATTTTTCAAAGCATAATGGAACATTTGTTGTCAGGAATTAAAGGGACCATTCCCTATTTTGATGACATTTTAATTTCAGGAGAAAACCAATCTCAACTCAACAGAAGAATAAGAGAAGTATTACATAGACTACAAGATAAAGGGTTAAGAATCAAACCTGACAAATGTGTGTGGGGAACCAACAGTGTAGAATTCTTCGGATATAGAATCGATGGGGAAGGCATACACCCCACTACTGAAAAATTAAAAGCCATCAGGGAAGCCCCAGAGCCACAGAATAGAACAGAATTGCAGGCATTCTTAGGCCTTCTAAACTTTTACTCTGTCTTCTTAAAACAGAAGGCAACAGCAGCAGAGCCTCTACACCGGCTACTTCAGAAAGGAACCCTTTGGACATGGGGGAGAACTGAGCACGAAGCCTTCTTACAAATTAAGCAGTTGTTAAGTTCCGCAAGTGTAGTAGTCCAGTATAGCACTTTACTACCCGTCAGGCTTACGTGCGATGCGTCCCCATATGGCGTGGGAGGGGTCTTGGCACATGTGTTGCCAAATAATACAGAGGCCCCAATTGCTTTCTTTTCAAGGACAATGACCAATACGGAGAGAAATTACAGCCAACTAGATAAGGAGGCTCTAGCGTTAGTGGCCGGGGTGAAGAAGTTTCATAATTATCTCTTTGGCAGGAGTTTTGAATTGGTTACCGACCACAAGCCTTTACTAGGCCTCTTAGCCCCCAACAAACCAACTCCCCCATTTATGTCTCCAAGATTAAGCAGGTGGGCCTTGTTCCTCTCAGGATACCAGTACGAGCTCATTCACAAAGGGGGTAAAACCATCAACCACGCAGATGGTCTCAGTAGGTGCCCAATGGCAGAGTTAGTAGAGGACCCTGCCTCATCTGCTGATGTTTTAATGATAGAGCTCAAAGATAACCCACTAACAACAGCAAGGGAGGTGGCTGCACACACGCAGCAAGACCCAATTTTGAAAAAGGTGGTAAACTGTGTACTTAAGGGCTGGCAGAATGACTCTGTAGAATCTGATTTAAGTGACTTTAAAACCAAAAGATTGGAATTGTCATATGTTAAAGGTTGCCTGTTGTGGGGTGATCGGGTAATCATTCCTGAGAGTCTAAAGACCAAAGTACTCACAATGTTACATGTGGGCCATCCTGGTATTGTCAGGATGAAGGGCCTAGCTAGGGGGCACTTATGGTGGCCAGGTCTGGATACTGATATTGAAAAGTGGGTAGCCAAGTGTGATCCATGCCAAGAGTCTCGGCCTAACCCCCCCCAAAACAACTCCAGCAGAGTGGGAACAACCTGCAGGGCCTTGGTCCAGGGTCCATATTGATTTTGCAGGGCCAGTGGGGTCACAATATTTCTTAATAGTGGTAGATGCATTTTCCAAGTGGGTGGAAATCATTGCAATGAATAATATAACCACGAGTGCCACAATTAAGGTTCTGCGCCATTTGTTTGCCACCCATGGCTGTCCTGACATCTTAGTGTCAGACAATGGACCCCAATTGACAGCCAGGCAATTTGAATTATTTTTAGATAACTTGGGGGTCAGACATGCTCTCATCTCGCCTTACTCGCCCTGGGCTAATGGTTTGGCAGAACGATACGTTCGGGTTGCAAAAGAGGCATTGCGCAGGTCAGGCCCTGGAGATGTACAACAGCATCTGGACCAATTTTTGTTAACACAACACATTACACCAAATTCCCACACACACATAAGCCCTGCTGAAATACTAATGGGAAGGAAACTTAGATCCCCACTGGATAGGTTACACCCAAGGTTTTATACTCATAATCCTACGTATGTGAACCCTGAAAGACAATTGTATTTGGGTCAAAGTGTTTTTGCAAAGAATTTTGATGGGGGTTTGAATTGGATGAAGGGAATAATTGTACAACAAACTACTCCTAAAACATACATTGTAAAATTGGATGATGGTCGAATGTGGAAGCGGCACATTGACTATGTACAAAAGCGCATTGAAACCTCCCCTGAACAAACCGCTAAAACAGACTCTCCCACTCTAATAGACTTTAACGCGCAACCCGCATTAATGGACATTCAAATGGACTTATCCAGTCAGGAAGGGTCCTCCAGCGACGCCGAGCCATCTTCATCCTCAGAGGTCGGTGTTGTGCCTGCCCAATTGACTCAGCGGGTCGGAGCCCAAACTAGGCCCCAGCCGCACTGGGGAAGTACAGGCGAACCGACCTCCACCGTTGGAAGCGAGGACTCAAATGAACTGCGCAGGTCGGAGCGAGCCCTGCGAAGACCGAGCAGATTGGAGGACTTCGTCACGTGGCTTTCTTGAGTGATGTATTCTGACTAAGGAGGGAGGGGTGTTGTATCCTTGTAAATAGTTGTTCCATGTGAAACGCTGTCTGAGCGGGAAACAGGAAGTCGCGCCTGATTGGCTCAGACGCGGGCTGCTCTCTTTTGGCGGGAGCCGCAAATGTATAAAAAGAGCGGTTTCTCCCCAGGTAGAGCAGACGTGTTCCGCTGATTGTCACTTCCCCTTTTAAGAGCTGAATAAAGGAACCGTCTTTACTTAGCCTGTCTCCGGACTCTTCAAATATAACATTAATTCCTATGCCTATTAATTTTAATCTTCAAATGGATCTTTATTTTAATTATTAACTGAATTATTTTGCTACAATAGAAAGTAAAGGAACAAGTCACAACCAAGCCAGATCTGTGCTTTCACAGTCATTCAAAGCACATATGGTTTATTTCCTCCTGCTGGCCTTAGTTACCTGGGAAAGTTAAGTACAGAACAATGTTTTGTTTATATTTAAACAGCCTGATAATGGTAGACTAGCCAGATATGATATTATTTCCGCAGGAAAATTTTACATAATCAGATCTGTGGTCCAAGTTTCTTTTGATATTTTTCTTATAGTATTGAAATTAATATTTTTTCATGGAGTAGTTGCATTTCCACATGGAAAAATATGATCAGCACTTAAATACACTACAGCTAAAGAGTCCAAGACAAATTTTATTTCATGATCAGAAATGACACAGCACCTAATGATTTCACTGTAGTGGGCAGATCCAATGTTCTGAAAATCAAAGGTGATACATATTTAGCTTTCCACAATTCTCTCACAAGCTTCCATTCCATGTTTTTTTGTGAGGGGCAGAATTATTTAAAATTATTTTATATAAATAGTGGAATAAAAACCCTCTAAGTTACATACATTGATGGGAATAAGGAGGTCACTGACCATTTGAATAGCTACTTCTGTTCAGTTTTCTCAGCAGGCGGCTTACAATATAATACTAGGGGTGGATATAGCATTGCTTCCAGCTGTAGGGATTCATCTCCAGTGATCTTAGAAGCCGATGTCTTAGAAGAACTTGAACGATTAAAGATAAATAAGGCAATGGGTGCAGATGACATCCACCCCAGAGTTCTTAAATAACTCAGATTTGTGATTGCTACCACCCTGACTGATTTGTTTAACCAATCCGTTTTAACAGGAGATGTTCCTGATGATTGGAGAATGGCCAGTGTTGTGCCTATCCACAAGAAGGGCAGTAGAGAAGGACCGTTGAACTTACCTGAACGGTCTTCTCGATGCACTGCAAGGAGAGTCCAACATGGGTAATTCTACAGTCTGATTGGTAGGGACTGAGTTTAATTTAAATATTAGCCAGGCACCGCCCCCTTAGCCCTCCAGTCTAATATGAACGAAGGAGCAGTAATGTAAAACAAAACAATTTATTTGAACAATAACATTCAAACACCACTCCCACAAGAACTTCAACCCACAGAGACCCTGGTCCCGAATTCGGGTGGGTTTGGACTCTCCTTGCAGTGCATCGAGAAGACCGTTCAGGTAAGTTCAACGGTCCTTCTCCAATGCACTTGCAAGGAGAGTCCAACATGGGATATACCCAAGTTACTTATTAAAGGGAGGGAGAAGGCTGGACCAGGGGCGTTGAGAAGGAACAAACCCCTTGTAAAACCCTCCTCCCAAACGCAGCCTCCGAAGAAGCAAAGGAGTCAATCCTGTAGTGATTAATGAACGTGGACGGGGTAGCCCATGTTGCCGCCCTGCAAATGTCTTCTAATGGAGCTTGAGTCCTCCAGGCCGAGGATGTCGCAGCACTACGTGTAGAATGCGCTGTTATCCCCTGTGGGATAGGAGTGTTCTTGGTCTTGTATGCCTCCGATATGCAGACTCTCAGCCATCTACTGATAGTCTGTGAGGATACCTTATGTCCCATGGTCCTTTCCGAAAAGGACACAAAGAGGGCTTCCGAAACTCTAAATGTCTGAGTTCTGCGTACATAAATCTTTAAAGCTCGTCTTACGTCCAGCTTGTGCCACTTAAGTTCTAAAGGGTGAGTTCCATGGGCGCAAAAGTCAGGGACCACAATGTCCTGCGACCTATGGAAGCTGGAGTTAACCTTAGGTATGAAGGTCGGGTCCAACCTCAGCACTACTTTATTAGGATAAAAATGACAAAGATCCTGTCTGGTTGACAACGCCGCGATCTCTGACACCCTCCTGGCAGACGTAATGGCTACCAAGAAAGCAGTCTTGATGGTCAACCACCTTAAGGAGATCTGGCGAACAGGCTCAAATGGAGGGCCTGTGAGGGCGTCAAGAACCAGGGGCAGATCTCACGATGGAAACCGATGAGTAACGGGAGGCCTAATGTTGGTAGCCCCCCTCAGAAAATCCCTGACCCAAGGATGTCTTGCAAGGGGCCGGTAGTGATCTTTCCTAAGAATTGTGGATAACGCCGCCACATGGCGCCTAAGGGTATTGGGTGCCAGGCCCTTCTCCAGATCTGACTGCAGAAAGGACAAGACCACTAGAACCGACGCCCCCTGTGGGTCTAACTGTTGATGCTCGCAAAAGGTACAAAAGGCCCCCCAGGTGGCTTGATAGATCCTCCTAGTAGAGGGCCTACAGGCAGCTAGCATGGTGTCTATAACCCTGTCAGGCACAAGCTGATTTTTTAGATGGAACCGCTCAAGTGCCAAACGGTTAGTTGCCACCACTGGGGTTCCGGATGGTCCATTGTCGCTTGGTGTAGTGAAATCCGATGATTGGGAATCCTCCAGTGGGGTGACACTGAGAGCTCTGCGAGATCGGCAAACCAACTGCGTCGAGGCCAAAAGGGAGCCACCAGCAGCACCTCCGCCCTTTCCTCTAGTATCTTCCGGACCAACCTTTGTATTATGATGACCGGCGGAAAGGCGTAGAGCAGACCGGGTGGCCACCTCTGGCGCAACGCATTCACTCCGCTCCCGAAGAGGGAAAGTGAGAGAGGAAGTGGGGAAGCTGAGCATTGGAGCTGGTGGCGAAAAGATCCATAACTGGACTGCCAAACCTCCCAACAATCTCCTGGAACAGTGAGGGGTCCAGACTCCATTCCCCTGGGTCCAGAGTCTCCCGACTTAACCAGTCCGCACACACATTTTCCACCCCTGAAATGTGCTCCGCAGACAGAGAGGCTAGATTGGCCTCTGCCCATGACAGCAGGGACTCGGCCTCTTCCATCAATCTCCGCGACCGTGTTTCCCCTTGCCTGTTTATGTGTGACCGTGTGGACACATTGTCTGTCATGATCAAAACGTCCTGACCCCTTACCAAGTGGGCGAATCTCCGGAGGGCTAGCGAGACCGCCCGCAGCTCCAACAGATTGATGTTGCAGTCCCGTAAATCCTCTGACTCCCAAAGGCCCTGGGCCATCTGAGAGGAAGTGTGAGCCCCCCACCCAGTTAGGCTGGCGTCCGTCGTCACTGTGAGAAGATCCTTCTGTAGGAAGGAGGATCCCCTCCCCAACGCCGGGGAAACCCACCATTGAAGGGACCTGCGCACTCTGGCGGTAAGGAGTACTTTCCTGTGAAGATGACTGCACTTCTCCCTCTGAAAGGGGAGCAGGAACCACTGGAGTGGGCGCAAGTGGTGTCGAGCCCATGGTAAGATGTCTATGCATGACACCAGCGTCCCTAAGACCTTGGACAAGAAGGAAAGGCGAGGACATCGTTGCTTGTCCAGGTCCCGCAGCAGCTTCCGAATGGAGGATTGTCTCTCCTGGGACAGGAAAACCTTCCCCAGGGTTGAGTCTATAGTTGTCCCCAGATGGGCTAGACGCGTTGTAGCTGTTAGATGGCTCTTTTCCCAATTCACTGAAAAACCGTGAGCCTGGAGCGTACTGATGGTCAGGCGGAGATGTCTGTCCGCTTGCTCCCGTGTCCTTGCCAGAATGACGATATCGTCGAGGTACGCCATCAGGCGTACCGACCTTTGTCTCAGCCAGGCCGTGAGGACGTCCAGCAACTTCGTGAATGTTCTCGGTGCCGAAGACAATCCAAAAGGCATAGCCCGGTATTGGAAGTGATTGTCCCCCAGACTGAATCGCAGAAATTGTCGGTGCGAAGGACAAATAGGAACATGGAGGTAAGCCTCCTTGAGGTCGATTGAAGTCATCACATCGTTGTGCCGAACCGAAGCAAGGATCGACCGGAGCGAATGCATCTTGAACCTTCGGTACTTGATGTAGAGGTTTAGTTGTCGAAGGTTCAAGATCAGTCTGACTCCTCCAGACGACTTTGGGACAAGGAACACCACAGAATAAAATCCCTTGCCCCGTTGCTCTGGGGGAACCTCTTCTATGGCCCCTATCTCCAAAAGATGCAATACCTCTTGTTGCAAGAGGGACCTTTTCTGGGGCTCCGAAGGAACAGGGCATGGAAGAAATCGCTGAGGTGGAGGGTGCAAGAATTCCAGCATCAGTCCTTGAGCTACCATGGATGTCGCCCACGCGTCTGTTGACGTGGACTCCCAACGGTTTGCAAAATGTGCCAACCTGCCGCCCAATGGAAGAGAATCCCGAGAGTCACTTATTTTTTCTAAAGCCACGATTGGCTCCCCTGATTGGGCGGCGGCCCTGTGAGGATCTGTTGCGGTCCTGCATGTAGGGTCTGTCGGATCGAAAAAACCCCTGGTTGGAGGCGCCCTGGAAATAAGGCCTCGCCGCCTGGGTAGAGGTGGAGGCCGGCTCCTGCCGAAAGGGCTGGCGCCTTTGATAAGGCGTGAAGCGTCTATCTTGCCTCCTATTTGACTTGGGCATCACCTTCTTCTTGTCCTTGTCCTCTATTAACACCTCATCAAGGACTTCACCAAAGAGCTTTTGACCCGTAACGGGAGAAGATGCCAGTGACCACTTTGACTTCACGTCCGCCTGCTAGTGGCGGAGCCATATAAAACGGTGAGAGGCCACCGATGAGGCCATGGCCCTGGATGCGAACTTGGCAGCGTTCGCTGTGGCATCCGCCGAGAACTCAGTGGCCGCCAGAAGCTTGTTGAGATCTTGTCTGAGGCGCCCATCCTCCGGATTTATCCTCGATTGAATCTCCCTAATCCAGAGGAGGGTGGCCCTGTTAAAAAACGAGGCCGCAGAGGCAGCTCGAATAGCCCAAGCCGCCATCTGGTGAGTCTTTTTGACCACATTCTCCGCCCGTTTATCTTCGGCCTTCAGTCCTTCCTGGGACTCAGAAGGCACTAGGGCAGTAGAGACAAGGCTGGTGATGGGCTTGTCCACAGACGGAAAGATTAACAGGTCTTCCATTGCCTGATCAAAGGAATAAAATTTACGCTCCAGGACAGATGGACCCTGAGCCACTGCTGGGTTCTGCCAAGGCCGTTGGATGGTCTCGAGAAACATCTGCGAAGACGGAATGCTCACTGTTTCTTGCTTTGGGAAAACGAAAAGGCCACCCGTGGTAGGGGTGTCAGTAGTGGGGTCTGTCTGTCTCCCCTCACCCGCTTGATCGATAGTCCATTTCGCCTTGTTTAACAAGACCTTGTAAAGGGAGGACTTGAACAGACCAGTGAAGGAGGGTTGCTCCAGCGGTTGTTCATCGCCTGACAGTTCATCACCTTGGTCACTGAAGGTCTCCCTGGTTGAATCCTCCTCCTCCATAGAATCAGCCAATGACTGTGTCGCTGGGGCTGTCCACGGATCCCGGAGCCTCAACGGTGGTGGCCCCGCAGGTTGTTGCTGTTGTGCCCCTATTGCCAAGCCCTGAGTGTATACCTGAGTAATCAAGTCCTGAAGGGCCGGAGGCATGCTCTGCCAGGCATTTTGAGGGCCATGCAGCCCCGCCGCTGTCGGGGTAAACGAGGCCGACTGCGCTGGGCCATAGGAAAAACTAGCAGAGGCTTGAGAAGATGGATAAAGTCCAGGCCACACAGAGGGTTGTGGTGCATAGGTGTATGCCTCATGCACAGGGCCTGGAGCCTGTGTAGGGTGCTCAGGGGACCAATCCGTCTCTGAGGCCGAGCCTGCAACCCCTGGTGTAATCACGGGGGAGGCTGGCAGGGGAGTTGGCCCAAATGGCAATGTGGAGAAAGAGGCCTGCTTCTGGGAAGCCTCCAATTGCCTCTCAAGGGCTTTGATCTTTTTTTCTGCCTCCCTCAGCGAGGCTCCTTGAGATGGTTTTGCCTTCTGGCCCTTCTCCTTGGGAGTGCTGGGTTTATTTGAGACCGAAGTCTCCACCGGAGGAAGGGTTGGTGTCTCTGCCATTCTAGGTTTAACTGAAACACTCACTGACTCCATCTTGAAGACACAGACCGGACAGCCAAACACGCCAGAAAAAAGCCAAGCTCAACTGTCATTGCACTGAGAGCTATTGAGGCTGCGTGTCACTGAGCAGATTCAGGCAGGCAGGACTCCAAGTGTGTGTCTCCCGGCCTATCAAGAGGCTGCATCCCGGTTGCCGTGGCAACCACATGGGCCGACACAGAGCAGCTGCGCTTCCCAGCGCAATTAATGGCCGCCATTACCCTAGAAACGGGCGGGACGCTCCTTCACCTTCCCGCCCGATTTTCCTCTTCAAACATGGCCGCCGCCACAGAACGGCGATTTACCTCAGACTGAGGAACTGCTCGCCGAAGTCCCTAGGCGGCCAGCAAGGATCGGAGGGGGCGCTTCCAGCTCCGAATCTTCTCTCGGCGTCTCCGCCACAGGGGGCAGGCCCCCCATGGCGTCAGCCGCTTTAATGGACACCCGGCGCTACCGCGGAGGTAAGCAACCTGGGGGCTCCCTCCAATCCATGTCTGGATCGGGTAACTGAGGAGAGGAGCCGCAGCCTCAAGGGTTCGCCCCGCGGAGGGTAGGAACCCTATGCTGCCCAGGAGCTGCCCCATCTGGTGCCTGTAAAGAAAGAAAAGGAGAGAGAAAAAACATCAATTAACAAAAGGTAACTCTCAAACATTCTTAACCTATGTTAAACTTTACTTAACCATTAACTTTTTTTCACTTTCAACTTAAGTTGAAACCCAGAACGAAAAACTCTAAGTCCCATTACTGCGACTGAGTTTTTAGACTGGAGGGCTAAGGGGGCAGTGCCTGGCTAATATTTAAATTAAACTCAGTCCCTACCAATCAGACTGTAGAATTACCCATGTTGGACTCTCCTTGCAAGTGCATTGGAGAAGAAGCTGGTAACTACAGGCCAGTTAGCTTGACATCAGTTATAGTTAAAATGATGGAGACTCTACTCAAAAAGAGGATAAATCAGCACATAAAAACCAATAACTTATTGGACTCAAACCAGCACGGCTTTACTGAGGGCAAATCATGTCAGACTAATCTCATTGATTTCTTTGACTATGTCACAAAAGTATTGGATGAAGGTGGTGCCGTGGATATTGCCTATCTGGACTTCAGCAAAGCCTTTGATATGGTTCCACATAAAGAGCTGATAGATAAGTTAGTGAAGATTGGACTTAATCTCTGGATAGTTTAGTGGATTTGCAGCTAGCTGAAGCCTAGATATCAGAGGGTTGTTGTTAATGGCGAGTATTCTGAGCAGAGCCTGGTTACAATCGGTGTGCCACAAGGGTCTGTTCGGGGTCCTATTCTTTTTAATATCTTTGTGAGTGACATAGGGGAAGGTTTGGTAGGAAAGGTTTGCCTAATTGCCGATGACTCTAAAGCAGTGATTTTCAACCATTCTTGAGCCGCGGCACATTTTTTACATTTACGAAACCCTGGGGCACATTGAGCCGGGGGGGGGGGGGCTAAAAAAAGTTTGGACAAAAAAATTATCTCTCTCTCTCCCTCCCTATTCGCTCTTTCTCTTTCTCTCCCTTCATCTTTCTTTCTCTCTCTCCATCCCTCTTTCTTTCTCTTCTTCCTTCCTCTCTTTTTTGCTCTCTCTCCTTCCCTCCCTCTTTTTCTCTCTTGCTTTCTTTCTCTCTTGCTCTCTCTCTTTCTTTCTCTCTCTTGCTTTCTTTTTCTTGTTCTCTTTCTCTCTCTTGCTTTCTTTCTCTCTTGTTCTCTTTCTCTCTCGCTCGCTTGTTCTTTCTCTTTCTTGCTTTCTTTCTCTCTCTCTTTCTTTCTCTCTCTCTTTCTCTCTCTCTTCCTTTCTTTCTCTCTCTGAGCTTCACGGCACACCTGACCATGTCTCGCGGCACACTAGTGTGCCGCGGCACACTGGTTGAAAAACACTGCTCTAAAGTGTGCAATAAGGTTGATATTCCTGGAGGCATCTGTAATATGGCAAATGATTTAGCTTTACTAGATAAGTGGTCAAAGCAATGGAAACTGCAGTTTAATGTTTCCAAATGTAAAATAATGCACTTGGGCAAAATGAATCCTCAATCTGAGTATTGTATTGGCAGTTCTGTGTTAGCAAAAACTTCAGAAGAGGATTTAGGGGTAGTGATTTCTGACAGTCTCAAAATGGGTAAACAGTGAAGTCAGGTGGTAAGAAAAGCAAGTAGAATGCTTGGCTGCAGAGCTAGAGGTATAACAAGCAGGAAGAGGGAGTTTGCGGAATACTGTGTTCAGTTATGGAGACCTCACCTACAAAAAGATATTGATAAAATTGAACGGGTCCAAAGTCGGGCTACAAAAATGGTGGAAGGTCTTATGCATAAAACATATCAGGAAAGACTTAATGAACTCAATCTGTATAGTCTGGAGGATAGAAGGGAAAGGGGGGACATGATCGAAACATTTAAATGTGTTAAAGGGTTAAATAAGGTTCAGGAGAGAAGTGTTTTTAATAGGAAAGTGAACACAAGAACAAGGGGACACAATCTGAGGTTAGTTGGGAGAAAGATCAGAAGCAACATGAGAAAATATTATTTGAAAGTGTAGTAGATGCTTGGAACAAATTTCCAGCAGACGTGGTTGGTAAATCCACAGTAACTGAATTTAAACATGCCTGGGATAAACATATATCCATCCTAAGGTAAAATACAGGAAATAGTATAAGGGCAGACTAGATGGACCATGAGGTCTTTCTCTGCCGTCAATCTTCTATGTTTCTATGTTTTGAAGTTGTGGACCACATGTCTGCAGTTCCTACCACTAATTGCCATGTCACTTTTGCTTTGCAGTATTTCTTATTAATTGTTTAGCTAGGATTTTAGTCTCCTGGAGCTAGCTTAGAAGGAATAAATATCCTATTGCTCTAAAAAAATTATATTTTAAAATCAACTAAAAAGAATATAATAAAGATATATATATATATATATATATATATCTGTGTATATACATGTAGATGTAAATGATGATTTTCATATATATATATATATATATATATATATATATATATATATATATATATATATATATATATATATATCACATTCACCATCATCAGGCTGAAGTTCCAATCTTTGTGTTGTTGTAAAATGGAATGTTAGCAACTGTCATTTCTTCCTAGTATATAGTGTGGGGGTGGAGATTTGTTTTGAATGTAGCAAATAGATTGGGTGATTATGTTTCAGTGATCTGATTGGTTGGTGTAATCATAATTATTAGAAGGAATGACATGGAGATTTTTATGAAGTGTTTTGTTTAAGGCTGATTTCCAAATATAAAATTCTAAAATCATAATTATTAGAAGGATTGACATGCTGATTATTATGAAGTGTTTTTTTTTGTTTAAGGCTGGTTTCCAAATTTCTGGTAGGCGGGAGGTGTCATCTCTTTTATTTATGCAAAGGGGTCTCCTCTCAATTTCTATAGCTTCTAGAGAAATTCTTCTATATAAATTCTCTGTTTTGTGGAGTAATTTAGTTTTTTCAAAGTCAATTTCGTGCCCTGTTTTTTTAATGTGCTGGACAAGGGAGGAGGTCTTTTCTTCTTTTTTGACTGCATTCACATGTTCTGCTATGCGTTGGCTCACTCTTCGGTTAGTTTGTCCAATGTATGTGGCTGCACATGTTTTGCAAGGGATTTCATAGATTCCTTGGTATTCCAATTGGATTTTATCTTTGGGGCTCCTTAGGATATTAGATATTTTTTGGTTAGTGCAAAATGAAGTTTTGATGTTATGTTTGTGCAGAATTTTACTAATTTTATCCGTGGTGCCTTTGATGTAAGGAAGGATGGTGGTGCCATTGTCATTAGTAGAATTAGTAAAATTCTGCACAAACACCCGTAGGGGTGTTCTTAAGTAGAGGCGTTCTTAAGTAGAGGTACCACTGTATATATGTATATGTATGTGTGTATGTATATGTGTGTGTGTGTGTGTGTGTGTATATATCACATGTTTTTGCTGAATTTTTTAAAATTAAGGGAGACTAGGATGGCAGCATTTCAGCCTCATATATACAGTGATACCTCGTCTTACAAACACCTCATTATACAAACTTTTCGAGATACAAACCCAGGGTTTAAGATTTTTTTGCCTCTTCTTACAAACTATTTTCACCTTACAAACCCACCGCCGCTGCTGGGATGCCCCACCTCCAGACTTCCGTTGCCAGTGAAGCAGCCGTTTTTGCGCTGCTGGGATTCCCCTGAGGCTCCCCTCCATGGGAAATCCCACCTCCGGACTTCCATGTTTTTGTGATGCTGCAGGGGAATCCCAGCAGTGCAAAAACGGGTGCTTCGCTGGCAACGGAATTCTGGAGGTGGGGTTTTCCATGGAGGGGAGCCTCAGGGAAATCCCAGCAACACAAAAACGGGCGCTTCGGCTGGCAAAAGGGGTGAATTTTGGCCTTGCACGCATTAATCACTTTTCCATTGATTCCTATGGGAAACATTGTTTCATCTTACAAACTTTTCACCTTAAGAACCTCATCCCAGAACCAATTAAGTTTGTAAGACAAGGTATCACTGTATATGAATACAATAACATAACATAATGTAACGTAACATAATGTCACATCGCATCATGTAACATATATAATAACTGAAACAAAAAGGGGAAAGACTGGTTTATAATTTTGACAATTTAAAGAAAATGAACAATATTCAGCCCCTTTCTCTTTAATTTTTCCAACTTGTTCATGTATGTTGGGAAAAAAATTCAATTACTAATATACTATTCCACTTTTGTTTTAGTATAGTATATTGTCATTTGATTTATCATACAAAATACAGCTCATATTTCACTTGTACTCTTTATTATGCAGATAAGGAAAAGCAATAAAAGTTGCTTGGAAACTTTAAAAAAAATATTGCTACTTACAGGGTAAGGCTGAATAACAGTAAGGAGGATTGATTCTTTGCAGCTCCTATAAATAAAAGAGATGAGAATGATTATTTGTATTTCATGTTCTTGAGATAACATTGTTTTATTTTTACATGAGAAAATTGCTATTTCACAATGGTATGTTTATTACAGCGCAAGAGTTTTAAAAACACATATTTCATTGACACCCCCCCCCCTTTAAAACAGGGTAATAATTTGTTAGTCAGAATGATAGTAATGCTGATGATGTTAATATTGCCTTCATCCTTAATTGGCTTCCATGAATTTACATAAGGCATCCCATGTATTGTATGAAATACCATTAACTAGGGACCTCTCATGTGGATCTCAGAGCCTTTATCTTGCAAGGTTATTTTGAGTCAGTTTGAGCCTATGGTTTCCTAAGGAATTAGACATTCCTAGCTATATCACCTGTAAATTGTAATTATTTGCCTTTAAGGATGTGACAGATAGCAGAGTATAGATAATTGTTAATGATGATACCTTTAAAGAAGTGAGAGCATGCTTAATTATCAAAGAGCCTCCTTCATTTTGGCTGTTCTGAATAATTTTCTATCTGTTATCACATGTTCTCTTTTTAGAGAAGGTTGCTGCTCCTGGGATTACAGTTAAGGAGAAAGCGGATTAGCTGGAATCATTTCAATCAGAATTCAGATCTGACTATGGATGGAAACTATGTTTGTCACTCTTGTAGATGATCTTGGTGAAACATGGATATGAAGTTTTATATCCAGGTTTCACCAAGGTCATCTATACAAGAATGATTCTTCCTGGTACTAAATATTTCAGATGCCTTCATATTTATCATGCCTTCTTGGCAGGCAAGGATTAGGAATGGGGGCATTATGCTGCAGCAGTTCTCTTCATTCTTGAATGGAGTGGTCATTGCTTGCAGAAAGTGGTAATGGTCAGAAGTAAAGGCTTGGGTTTGGTCCTGGGTCTCATCTACATAAGAGAAATGATTAATATGGAGATGATGTCAAGTTATAAATGACCATTCTGCCCAGGCAGGAGATGTAATTTAGGTCCTGTCTTGGTGCTTAGTGGCTTTTAGTAAAAAGCACGCTTAGATCAAGTTGCAGGAAGATGGGATGGCTATGGATTTGGAAACCAAGTATTTTCATAATGGAGTTGGCTGCCAATTAGCTTCCAAGTGTAATTCAGAGTTATTGTTGCATTGATAGAAATATATGGACTAGCCCTAGCTTTAGGTAGGATGTGCCTATATGGGAAATCACAAAGATTTATGTAGAATTAATATATTGGTTCAGAATTAAAAATATAAATGATCAATACTAAAAATAGCAGAATTAATATTCTACTGAATTAAGTCCAAATGAAGAGTTGTAATGTACAGCTTTATTGTAAGCATCATATAAGCTACTAACATCTGGAGCTCCAGATGCTAATATACTGTCAGCTGATGCTTTCATAGTCAGTTTATAAACCATAATCCATCTGTGATTGTTTGAACTTTCTAATTCTTACCTATTTTACCCTAGAGATTAAGCTAGGTATGTATATTAAAATTTAAACTATGATTAAAAAATAGAGGAGACATTCTCCAAAATTATATTGGTCCTGTGTTATACAGAAGCCATAAAAAAGCTAACCAACAACAGCATTTGATTTATTTGACATGTTCAAATCAGACACAATTGAATTTGCATTATATGAACAAGCCTAGGGAAATCTCAGGAATATGTAGTTATTACCTTCCTCTACCACATCTATAAAGAGGAAACTGAAAATTTGAATTGTAGGGTATTTTTAACTGAACTGCATCTTACTGTGATATCTGGACTCAGAATAAGATTGAGATGTCTTTAATTAATAACTCACTAGTTTTCTAAACAAACCACACTCACCTTTAAATTGGTTTTTATTTTACGATCAATTAATAACAGCTAAGCATAAGCAGCTACATTGTTCCAAAGAGGAAGCCTATAGAAAAGGTAGAATGCTGTATAATCGGGCCAAAAATGTACTAACAAGGGAGGTTAGAGCAGAAAAAAGAAGCTTCTCTGAAAAGCTAAAGAATCAGTTCTCAACAAATGAACCAGCAAACATGTGGAAAACTCTTAAAAATATCACTGGTTATGGCCAACCTCCTTCCCAGGCTAAAGGAAACCAACAACTGGCAGATTACTTGAATGTGTTTTACTGTAGATTTGAAAGGAAACCACAGCCACCTATTTCCACAAACCCCATCTCAGACACACCAACAACAGCCAAGCCTCCTACAACTGACCCCATACCATTGGGTTCACAACCCTAGTGATCACAGGAAACGAAGTGCAAGACCTATTTCATAGACAAAAGCCAGGAAAAGCTCTAGGCCCAGACAAGTTAATTCCTTCTTGCTTAAAAGTCTGTGCTGACCAATTGGTCCCCATCATCAATTAATCACTAGAGCTGTGATATGCTCCTTCTTACTTCAAACAATCTGCTACAATGGTTCTCAACCTTCCTAATGCCGTGACCCTTTAATTACATTTCCTCATATTGTGGTAACCCCCAACCATAAAATAATAAAATTATTTGGAATCTAAGGGGCGGGTTCTAACTTATCTTGCTGCTGGTTCACTTTTTCCTGTGCTGTGTGGCCTTGTCAGATATGAACGCATGTGCAGTGCCGAAATATTTTTTTAAAAAATTGCAAAAAAAAAAGGTGAAAATAAGCTGGTGATGCATGTGCAGTGCCAGAAATTTGGCTTCTGAGCATGCTCAGAAGTTCCCATTGTCCAGATTATTATTTATTTTTTTTGCAGTAGTCTATTTGCATATCAGTGAACCTGCCTGGAAACGGATAGAGGAGTGGTGTTTCTAAGACCATCAGAAATATGCATTTTGTGCACATCATGGACTAGATAATTCTGGCCATTAAATGATCAGTTTTTGAGTTGAAGGAAATATACTAAGTATAATAGTTCTCCAGCAAGGAATAAAAATGTCTGGATCTTGGTTTACATTTTCTTCTGTGTATTTTACAATCAAAAACACTTTTATATTGATTATTTAATACAGTCTAAAGCCATTTAATAGTTATCAAAACATTGAGTACTGTCCAAGGAAATAAAAGTTTTAATGGATTCTGAAAATCATAGACACAATTAATGTAAAATAAAATTATGCTAATGATTGAAATGTAGACTTTTTAAGGTGTTTGTGAGAAAATAGAAGAGACTATGAGTATATTTGCACCACCATCATTATGAAATTTTATTTATTGACCTCTGGAGGAAGTGTGATGAACTGAAGACTGTCTAATGAAAGCAGAGCCGATAACCATGGTGAAGACCAAAGTACTGGTGGTGACTAGACCTGTTCTTCAGAAACGTCTCTAGATAAGAAGATGGGAGATTACCTACTTGTATTCCAGATGGCTGCTCCTTACAAGGAGGCTACAGAGAGGTCTTCCATGGATTTAAATGCTAGGAGGTGAAGGGATTAGCCATTTTGCTCTCAAATGTAGTGAAATCTAGTAAAGGACATTAGGTTTGCAAAGCCAATTTTCTAATCACTAGAGAAATTGACTATTAGCCTTTTAAAAACTATTAGAATTCTTCAAAATGACAAGTATGAAAATCTGTTTGGTGAATAACTTCAACTCTGAATAAAAAACAATCAATTACAAACTTAGGAACTTAAAGGATTTGAAATGAACAGCAAAAGCTAAATAGGATTTTGATTTAAGAGAGCTACAAATGGATTAAAGGTCCAGTTAATTTTGGAATATTGATTTTTACATTAAATATTTTAGAATTAACAATAAAAAGTAAATAGCTTTTTGTGGGAACTTGGTTCATAATGAAAATAAGGAGACTTATTATTCATTTACCTACTGTAAGCATGTCATTTGCATCTAAAACCCACCTTTAGATTATGGATTAAAAACTCTGGCTTTTTTATGACTTGTGGACTTCAACTTCTAAAATTTCTGAGCCAGCATGGCTCCACAAGTCATAAAGAGTCTGTATTTCTCCACCTCTGCTTCAGATTCATCACCACTAATCCAAAATAGACAATTAGATTGAAATAGGGAAATGTGAATGTGTGAGAAAAACTGAAGCAAGCAACAACAGAAAGTATAAGATGGAATGAAGAGTGGAAGGAAGCTATCAGGCATGCAGCATGAAATTAAATTGGAGAACTGCCAGAAATGAATATGATAAATTAATGTTTTGCCCACCCTACACCTGTCCTGTGAAATTGTTCCTAAGCTCAGAAATCTTACAGCATCAGAGCTTAGAAGTTGTGAGTTAATTCTAGAAGGCAGAAGCAGATATCTGCATCTTTCCTGTGCTGACCCAAATTTTGGTGTTCTCAGTAAAAAAAGAATTAGACTTACAGCTCCTCCATTTCTTCTAATCCACCATTCTTGTATTAGCAAACACTAATCAGATAAATATAATTCCCCTTTTCCTATTTGCTACTAATGGAATGAATTAATGTCTGCCCCAAATAAGTTACTAAACATCTTAAACATGTTGGATAATCAATAGCCCTGCAGATCTAATATTTACTTTCTTCCAGGAAAAACTACATCAGGCCCTGACAAATACTTGACAAAGTACCATTTGAAATAGATTTGTGTGCATGGGCCAGTTTTTCCATGTAGGAATGAAACATAAAGAAACATGTAAATCCTACATTTTTTTCAGAATTACCTTCTGCAAAAAAATCTGAATCTTTAGGGACTTTGTGTAGGTACAGTGTATCTACTTTTCACTGACAACTAAAAGTAAAGAATAGGTCAGTAACTACAATTGCTGAACATGCTGATCTCCCCAACTAATTTGTTCTTGCAGTGCCTCTGGCTTCTTTTTAGTGACATATTTTTATTATATGTTTTGTTACAGACTCTTGATTATTTAATAATAAGAAATTTCATAAGAAGTGTGTATAGTTTTTTAAAAACATAAATCTTTTAAATAAAAACAATGACAGATAATTGAAAGTATGTGTACATTGTGTACATTCCTAATGGGTTTTTCATTGGAGACATTGCAGGGACTTCAATTAGTACAGATCTTGACCAATCATCTGATAATATTTTGGTATATGGATCTCTCTCCCTTCCTCCTACCTACCTACCTACCTACCTACCTACTTATCTATCTATCTATCTATCTATCTATCTATCTATCTATCTATCTAATCTATATGTGTATAGCTATATCTATAGTGAGAGATGAAAGAAAGTAAAAGAAAAAAGAGAAGAAAGAAAGAAAGAACAAATGTACAAGCCTTAGAATTTTGACAGAAAAATGATTTGAATCTCAGTAGAAAAGTATCATAAACCAGTTTAGTGTTTAGTGCCTCACTAAACGTATCTACAGTTTTTTGCTTAACGCTAAAATCTTTGTATGCAAATTACAACCTTTCCAAAACTGACCCATTTTGACAGAAAGCACATTTATAATTTAACTGGATCAGGTTAAAACTGTTTTATATAATTTAAATGGAATTATTAAATGGAATGGAGAAATCATTTCAATCTGATTCTTGGTTGCATAAACTTTGCAGTTCAAACTCAACTTGTGTGCATAATTGACAGAGACAGCTTGAAATAATACTACTCTGGTGTGTAGGGATCACAAAGCTCATGTTGTACAGGCACCAATTCCAAAAGATAGCATGATTAATTCTTAGATATCCAAATGTGCAGCACTAAAATGATCAGCAGCTGTTACTCCCAAACAATAGAGCCAACTCTTTAAATAGACCTCATATGTTTGCATTGCATGTTTTCCACATTTTTCCTGTATTTTAATAATAAAATTAAAATTAGCCTTGGGCTTTCCCCCCCTTCTTTTTCTTTTACTGTAAAAAAAATCTATTTTACAAATATTTATATAACCATTTTTTTTATTTTTGAAGAATTACTCTCAAGTTATGTTCTTTGCCTGAATATATTCAGCATGAGGAGAAAAGCATTATTAAAATTTACAAATAACGAATCTTTATATTATTGCAAATTATACTATAATGCTACTAAAGTAACTGACTTCAAAAAGTGATTGATATTCTAATTAATCCCAGTAAGCACTGCAGGGGCCTAGTAAAATAAAAGATGGGAATGAATTGAAGTTCATTATTTTACAATAATTATACTGTATTTTGTAGTCTTCCAATAATTATCTTCAAATTGTTTAAAGTAGCCATTTTCCTGAAAGAAGTCTATTAACCTGTTGTGGTTCAGTCTGGGACCCCTCCGGGAATGGCTGACCTTCTGTCGGTTTCCAGCTCAGAGGGAGAGGCTGAGGAACAGGAGGTGCAGACTGACGAGGAAGAGGAATCCCAGGCTGGAGAAGAAGGACAGCCAGAGTCCCACCAGGGGGAGCTCTCCCCAGCAAGCAGCCTGGATTCCTTAGGGGAAAATGCTCAAGACATCATAGATATGCGACAAAGGAGAGCTAATCAGAGACGGACTCAATTGGCTAGGTATTTCCAGCATTAGGGGTCACAGCTGGGTTTGGGTGTGGTGCTCTTGGGAAAGGATAAAAGGCGGACCCACCCTTCCTGGCTTGTGGAGTTTTATCTTGGAGATTCGTGAGACCTGTCTGTGAACTTTGGTGGCTTACAATCCTGGTTTGTGCCTTGGACTATTGAAACCTTGGGGGGGGGTGCCAGCAAGAAGCTTATGGTATTGACTGGACATCAGGACCCTGCTGTAACGTATTATAGCCTGTCTGTTGTGAAGACAGGTTTTCCTTTGTGCTTATTTTTTCCAGCTATAAAATACTTTTGGCTTTTACCAGAGTGTCTGGATGTTTTTTCAGTTGGTGTTGAGGTCTGGGAAAACCCAGACAGAACATTAACCAGATGTGTTCTCTTCATAATTTGTATTAAACCAAAGTCAAACTATCTAAATTTACTACTGTTATTACTACTATTTGCTATTAAGAACAGTCTTTCAGACTGAAAATAATAAAATAATAGCTGGAGGGCCACAAAGTTAAACTTTTCAGAATAAAAAACTTTTCTGCCCATGGAAATATTGCATGTAGAGTGAAGGTTGTTCCTAGCATATTTCTTTTAAAAAGAAAGACTAAATGCTGTGAAGAATTGGGGAGGATCCCAGGGCGAAAAAGAACATTTCCATTTGCATATGGAAATTCTCAGCCATCCAGGTCATGGTTGTTCCAAAGGTGCTTTCCCCCCCCCCTTCCCCCCAAGAGGCAGTTGGACTTTCTGCTTTTTCTTTGAAGTTGTTTTGCTTCTCATCCAAGAAGTTTCTTCAGCTCTGCTTCTTGGATGAGAAGGAAAACGCCTTCAAAGAAAAAAAAGATAGTCGAGCTGTCTCTTGAGGGGGAAAAAAGCACCTTTGGGACATTATCATTCGTATTTTATACTTTGATAAATTTAATAAAATTATTATTTAGAAAAAGGAACATCCTAATGCAACATGCTCTACATGGAGCTGCCCTTGAAGAACATCCGGAAGCTCCAGTTGGTGCAAAATGCAGTGGCCCACATGTATCATGTCTCCTTCAGGAAATGCTTTGGTTGCCAATTTGCTTCCGGGTGCAATTCAAGATGCTGGTTGTCACCTTTAAAGCCCTTCATGGCTTGGGACCAGATTGCTGGCAACATCTACCCAGCCCACCAGAGCAGGGAGGCAAGAAATGTTGCGGGTCACATCCCCTAGGCCAGGGATGACTAACCTGTTTTTCCTCGGGTGCCAAAAGAACCCATAATACAATACCTAGGGAGTACAAAAACAGCTTTCCCCAGTCCCGAGGCCTTCTGGAGGCTGAAAACAGCTGTTTCCCAACATCTGGTGGGCCCAGTAGGCTTGTGTTTTGCCCTCACCAGATTCCAAAGGCTTCCCTGTAGCCGGGAGAGGGTAAAAACAACCTCCTTCACCCCCTGGAGGCTCTCTGGAAGCCAAAAACGCCCTCCCAGAGCCTCTGTGCGAAACAAAAATCAGCTGGCTGGCACACACATGCATGTTGGAGTTGAACTAGGGCAACAGCTCACATGCTAGTAGATATGGCTCCATGTGCACCTGTGGCAACCGTGCCATAAGTTCATCATCACTGTCGTAGGAAGATACACCTGGTGGGATCCAGAAGAAGGACCTTCTCTGTGGTGGCTCACTCTCTCTGGAGCATCATTCCCCCAGAGATTAGAATGGTCCCCACTCTAACACTCTTCCAGAAAGCATTGAAGACCTGGTTCTACTAGTGGGCCTGGGGAGCGCAGAGCAGGATGGAGCTCATAAATGGCTCGTATGATGTGCTGTAGCCAGGATGACCCTCTAGTGACCCTGAGGATACAGATAAACCTTAATGACTTGCTAAAAGAATGCAAATGACCAGCTGTTTTGTTCCCCAATGAGAGCTGAAAAAGGTTCTCAGATGAGAAGTGAAATAGAAGAGGGAGTCAACTATTCTCCAAAGTACCTGAGGGTAGAACAAAAAGCAATGGGTGGAAACTAAACAAGGAGAGAAGTAACTTAGAATTAAAGAGAAATTTCCTGACAGAACAGTTAACCGGTGGAATAGCTTGCCTCCAGAAATTGTGAATGCTCAATTACAGGGAGTTTTTAAGAAGATGTTGGATAACCATTTGTTTGAAGTAGTGTAGGGGTTCCTGCCTAAGCAGGGGGTTAGACTAGAAGACCTCCAAGGTCCCGTCCAACTCTGTTATTATTATTATCTTCAAAGAAAAACCAGAAAGTCCAGTTGCCTCTTGAAAAAACACCTTTGGGATTACAAGGTTGTAAAACTGCTATGACTATGGACTGAAATGTAATAATTAATACTCTTATTATAACTCATGATCATTAGTAGAGTTCTCTGAATCCCAAGATAGCCATTTAGATAAAGCTTTCCAGTGATATGGTAATCTAACTTGTCTCATAAGGAGTAAAGAGCTATATTCAGATCACAGAGAAGGAGAGGAAGGTAGTCCTTTTTTACTTTTTGCATTTTGCATTTTTGGAATTCAAGGAGAAGGGGGAGATTTAACTGGCTGTAACAGACAAAGGGAAGGATAAAAACAGGAAAAAGCCATTTTAATTTGCACTTCAGATCACAGAGAAGGAGAGGAAGGTAGTCCTTTTTTACTTTTTGCATTTTGCATTTTTGGAATTCAAGGAGAAGGGGGAGATTTAACTGGCTGTAACAGACAAAGGGAAGGATAAAAACAGGAAAAAGCCATTTTAATTTGCACTTCAGATCACAGAGAAGGAGAGGAAGGTAGTCCTTTTTTACTTTTTGCATTTTGCATTTTTGGAATTCAAGGAGAAGGGGGAGATTTAACTGGCTGTAACAGACAAAGGGAAGGATAAAAACAGGAAAAAGCCATTTTAATTTGCACTTCAGATCACAGAGAAGGAGAGGAAGGTAGTCCTTTTTTACTTTTTGCATTTTGCATTTTTGGAATTCAAGGAGAAGGGGGAGATTTAACTGGCTGTAACAGACAAAGGGAAGGATAAAAACAGGAAAAAGCCATTTTAATTTGCACTTCAGATCACAGAGAAGGAGAGGAAGGTAGTCCTTTTTTACTTTTTGCATTTTGCATTTTTGGAATTCAAGGAGAAGGGGGAGATTTAACTGGCTGTAACAGACAAAGGGAAGGATAAAAACAGGAAAAAGCCATTTTAATTTGCACTTCAGATCACAGAGAAGGAGAGGAAGGTAGTCCTTTTTTACTTTTTGCATTTTGCATTTTTGGAATTCAAGGAGAAGGGGGAGATTTAACTGGCTGTAACAGACAAAGGGAAGGATAAAAACAGGAAAAAGCCATTTTAATTTGCACTTCAGATCACAGAGAAGGAGAGGAAGGTAGTCCTTTTTTACTTTTTGCATTTTGCATTTTTGGAATTCAAGGAGAAGGGGGAGATTTAACTGGCTGTAACAGACAAAGGGAAGGATAAAAACAGGAAAAAGCCATTTTAATTTGCACTTCAGATCACAGAGAAGGAGAGGAAGGTAGTCCTTTTTTACTTTTTGCATTTTGCATTTTTGGAATTCAAGGAGAAGGGGGAGATTTAACTGGCTGTAACAGACAAAGGGAAGGATAAAAACAGGAAAAAGCCATTTTAATTTGCACTTCAGATCACAGAGAAGGAGAGGAAGGTAGTCCTTTTTTACTTTTTGCATTTTGCATTTTTGGAATTCAAGGAGAAGGGGGAGATTTAACTGGCTGTAACAGACAAAGGGAAGGATAAAAACAGGAAAAAGCCATTTTAATTTGCACTTCAGATCACAGAGAAGGAGAGGAAGGTAGTCCTTTTTTACTTTTTGCATTTTGCATTTTTGGAATTCAAGGAGAAGGGGGAGATTTAACTGGCTGTAACAGACAAAGGGAAGGATAAAAACAGGAAAAAGCCATTTTAATTTGCACTTCAGATCACAGAGAAGGAGAGGAAGGTAGTCCTTTTTTACTTTTTGCATTTTGCATTTTTGGAATTCAAGGAGAAGGGGGAGATTTAACTGGCTGTAACAGACAAAGGGAAGGATAAAAACAGGAAAAAGCCATTTTAATTTGCACTTCAGATCACAGAGAAGGAGAGGAAGGTAGTCCTTTTTTACTTTTTGCATTTTGCATTTTTGGAATTCAAGGAGAAGGGGGAGATTTAACTGGCTGTAACAGACAAAGGGAAGGATAAAAACAGGAAAAAGCCATTTTAATTTGCACTTCAGATCACAGAGAAGGAGAGGAAGGTAGTGGCCCGCGCGCCATTAGGCGCGCGAATCATATAACTATAAACCAAAATCAGCAAAGTTTGGTAGCAATAGGGGTTGTGGATTTTATTGCTAAGTACTTGTATTTCAATACATTGTTAAGATGACTGGCTTGGTGCAGTGTAACACTTGTTTGGCTGTTGTCTTCCGTAGTACCTTGTGGAACTTGGGGTACTGCCCTCTTTGCATTAGGACATCTAGGTTAGATGGCGAGATCTCTAGATTGCAGTCCTTAGTTTGTAGCTTGCAGTCAGAAGTGGAAAGATTGTCCCAGCCACGTGCTGTAATGCAGCCATGTGTCCAGCCTCCACTTCCACAGCGCCCCCCGAGGAGGAGGGCTGTGTGGACAACTGTCGGTTCAGGAAGATTGCGTGCAGTTGAGCAAAAACATAGTAATTTTGGTCTCTCTTTATCGAATTCCTATACTGTTCTTGTGGATTTAAATAGTAAGGATGTTGGAGATATTAGCAAGGCCCCTCAGGCAGAGAATGAGGGGATATTCAAAGGGGAAGTTGTTGTAAATGTCACCAAACCATCAACTGCAGTTAGTAGAAATATAAAGAGGACACATTTTCTTGTGGGTGATTCGACTGTTAGAGGTGTTGATTTGGGACAGAGTAAGGACGTGGTGAAGGTGCTGAGGTGTCTCCCAGGGGCCACTGCCAGCAGGAACAGGAGGAGGATTACAAACATTGTCAAGGCTGTGAGTAAAGGTAATAACGTTGATGTGGTGGTGCATCTTGGCACAAATGATTTGTCCCAGAGAAATGTCAATGTAGTAAAAAGAGATTTTCAATGTCTAAGTGTGGAGCTGGGTAAAATAGCAGATTCAGTGACCTTCTCAGAGGTGTTACCGGTTTGTGGCCAAGAGGATAAAACAACGTGTATCATAGAGTTTAATGTGTGGTTAAAGCAGTGGTGTAAAGCTGAAGGTTTTGGCTATGTAAGTCATGATGTCAGTAGGTGGTCTAATAGGGAGTTGTTTAAGAGGGATGGTTTGCATCCATCATACAGAGGTACCCAGGTACTCGGTGAGGAATTCAGAACTTTTTTGGACAGGCATTTAAACTAGGCAAAGGGGACAGAGATGTAACTGATGTGGGTGATTTCTGTCCCCGACCAATGAGGATAAAGCAGTTTTTCGAAGCTTATGAAAAGGGAGCTGCAAATAAAATAGATGTAGTTGTTGATGATAAGGGGCAAACTAATAATGAAAATAATGTTCTTCGTGTAATGTGCACGAATGCTCGAAGCTTGAGCAACAAGCTCTGTGAATTAATGGCCATAATATCTAGAGATAATTTGGACCTGGTTGCCATAACTGAGACATGGTTTAAGGATTCTAATGAATGGGAAATATCCATACCAGGATATACACTGTATAGGAAGGATAGAATAGAGAGAAGGGGAGGTGGAGTAGCCATTTATGTTAAAGAAACTCTAAAAACAACACTAATTCAAAATACGTGTCAAGATCTAGAGACCCTCTGGATTTGCATGCAAAATAAAGACGGTTCTGTCATTAGAATTGGGGTGATCTATAGGCCTCCAGGGCAATCTGAGGAATATGACAACAAGATGGTGGATGAAATTACCCAAATGGCAGTAAAGGGAGATATTGTGGTTATGGGTGATTTCAACATGCCTGATGTTGACTGGAATATCCCCAGTGCCCTTACATGCAAAAGTAAGAATATAGTAGAGGCCTTTACAGGAGCAGCTCTGGCACAGCTGGTTAAGACACCAACTAGAGGGGAGAATATTCTAGATTTAGTTTTTACAAATGGGAATTGGGTTTCAGATGTCAAGGTGGGAGAAAATTTAGGTTGCAGTGACCATCTATGTTTGTGGTTTGATGTAAAAACTCATTGTGAGCAATCCTATAATGCAACCAAAGTATTGGATTTCAGAAAAACAAATTTTAATGCAATGGGGGAATATTTAGATAATGAATTAAAGGGGAGGGATAAAATGGCAGGAGCGAGCACCCAGTGGACTGTATTTAAAAAGGCCATCTTAAAAGCCACTGGACTGTATGTAAGACAAATAACTAAAGGTAAAAGGAAGAAGAAACCGCTATGGTTTAGCAATGATGTAAGGACTATAGTCAATGAAAAAAAGGCTGCCTGTAGGAGGTATAAAGAGTCTGGAAGTATAGCTGATAGGGAGGTGTATAAAATGAGACAGAAGGAGGCGAAACAGATAATATATGCTGCTAAAGCCTCAAAAGAGGAAGAAATTGCCAAATCTCTAAAGAAGGGAGATAAAACCTTCTTCAGATATATTAGTGATAAGAAGAAAAAAAACTGCGGCATCACGAAGCTTAGTACCGGGAAAAATACATGCATTAATGGGAATAAGGAGATCGTTGACCATTTCAATAGCTACTTCTGTTCAGTTTTCTCAAAAGACACCTTACAAAATAATACTATAGAGGGATATAGCATTGCTTCCAACTGTACGGATTCAGCTCCAGTGATCTTAGAAGCCGATGTCTTAGAAGAACTTGAACGATTAAAAATAAATAAGGCAATGGGTCCAGATGGCATCCACCCCAGAGTTCTTAAAGAACTCAGATCTGTCATTGCTACCCCCCTGACTGATTTGTTTAACCAATCCTTGTTAACAGGAGATGTTCCTGAGGATTGGAGAATGGCAAGTGTTGTGCCTATCCACAAGAAGGGCAGTAGAGAAGAAGCTGGTAACTACAGGCCAGTTAGCTTGACATCAGTTGTCGTTAAAATGATGGAGACTCTACTGAAAAAGAGGATAAATCAGCACCTAAAAAACAATAACTTATTGGACCCAAATCAGCATGGCTTTACTGAAGGCAAATCATGTCAGACTAATCTCATTGATTTCTTTGACTATGTCACAAAGGTGTTGGATGAAGGTGGTGCCGTGGATATTGCCTACCTGGACTTCAGCAAAGCCTTTGATACGGTTCCACATAAAGAGCTGATAGATAAATTAGTGAAGATTGGACTTAATCCCTGGATAGTTCAGTGGATTTGCAGCTGGCTGAAGCATAGACACCAGAGGGTTGTTGTGAATGGCGAGTATTCTGAGCAGAGTCAGGTTACAAGCGGTGTGCCACAAGGGTCTGTTCTGGGTCCTATTCTTTTTAATATGTTTGTGAGTGACATAGGGGAAGGTCTGGTAGGGAAGGTTTGCCTATTTGCCGATGACTCTAAAGTGTGCAATAGGGTTGATATTCCTGGAGGCGTCGGCAATATGGTAAATGATTTAGCTTTACTAGATAAATGGTCAAAGCAATGGAAACTGCAGTTTAATGTTTCCAAATGTAAAATAATGCACTTGGGGAAAAGGAATCCTCAATCTGACTATTGTATTGGCAGTTCTGTGTTAGCAAATACTTCAAAAGAAAAGGATTTAGGCGTAGTGATTTCTGACAGTCTCAAAATGGGTGAACAGTGCAGTCAGGCAGTAGGGAAAGCAAGTAGGATGCTTGGCTGCATAGCTAGAGGTATAACAAGCAGGAAGAGGGAGATTATGATCCCGCTATATAGAATGCTGGTGAGACCACATTTGGAATACTGTGTTCAGTTCTGGAGACCTCACCTACAAAAAGATATTGACAAAATTGAACAGGTCCAAAGACGGGCTACAAGAATGGTGGAAGGTCTTAAGTATAAAACGTATCAGGAAAGACTTAATGAACTCAATCTGTATAGTCTGGAGGACAGAAGGAAAAGGGGGGACATGATTGAAACATTTAAATATATTAAAGGGTTAAATAAGGTCCAGGAGGGAAGTGTTTTTAATAGGAAAGTGAACACAAGAACAAGGGGACACAATCTGAGGTTAGTTGGGGGAAAGATCAAAAGCAACATGAGAAAATATTATTTTACTGAAAGAGTAGTAGATCCTTGGAGCAAACTTCCAGCAGACGTGGTAGATAAATCCACAGTAACTGAATTTAAACATGCCTGGGATAAACATATATCCATCCTAAGATAAAATACAGAAAATAGTATAAGGGCAGACTAGATGGACCATGGGGTCTTTTTCTGCCGTCAGACTTCTATGTTTCTATGTTTCTATATCTTCCTCTACCAGGCTCTGCTAGTTGATAACAGGTCAGAGAAAGAGAAAGGAGGACAGTCCCGTGATTGTCCCTTTTCATTACCATCACAGTATGCAAGATCACTCTCATTTCCTCAGCCATCTCAAGCATTGTTTCCAGATGAGAAGAGGAGAGACAATGATGTTGCTGCTACTGATGATTGAGATGACAGCTGACTTGATTGAGATGAGCAGCAGAAGAGGAAGGGAAGGTGGTGTAAGAGCTGTGATGGCGGTGGCTCCCCCTGCATAATATTTCCTCTTTGCTTTGTCTGCTATGTTCCTATGGCCTTAATTTATTTTTTTTAAGACTGAAATCATGGCAAACCATGGAATCTTTGCAACAAGACTAATCTTGGGATTCCTTGTACCTGCAATGCCCCAAGAGAATTATCTCCACTGTTGGTACTATCCTCTAAATCCAGGAGAAGATTTATTTTTGAATTCATCTAGTTTTAGAAGCTTCCTTATTTGATAGGTTTCTTTGCCACATCATTCAGATAAACATTGAGATTGTGAATTTGGCACTCTTATAGGAATTACCTCACATTGTTCCTTGATTGGATACAATATATGGGGTTGTTAAGAATGTGGTCACCAAGAGAATGTGGTTATTAAGAGTCAACATTAACTTCATGGCAGTAATCAATAAATAAAACAGATATCACACTGAAAGACAACATTGTCTTTAGCATTTTAGTTTCCATTTGTTTTATTTCTGTCATGTGGTCTGAGTATGTTTTCTTCATTTTTGCTTTAGATAAGAAAAAATAACCTTTGAGGCTCTTTAGCCAATGTTTAATATTTATGTACCATACATTGCATTTATTTGCTAACCTAATATAACTTGCAGTGTTTAATATATGATTTTATTTTTCAGAACAGTTAACAATTGTGAGTGAAACAGAGGCTAATATCATACACTTGTAAATATAAAAATGTGTAATTTAACAATGAAATTTTATTCATTGCGAGTCTTGCAAGTTATTCTCCCCCAGAGCTATCCACAACTCTAAATTTAGCACTTACAAAGAAATTACTAACTATAAAGGCAATTGTAGAAAAAATCAGGCCAGGGTGTGGAGGTGAGATAGTGAGAAAAGTTACTCTTTTCTCCTTTGCAAAATTGTGCATATACATGGTCAATGAACAGATACCAATGTTTATACTTATTTCACTTATTATTTTAAAAGTTGCTATGAATTATTTATTCAATGGATATGTATGGCGTGAAGAATTAGAAATGAATTAACATATTTCTCTTTCATTGTTAGGTTAATGATTTTGCACAGCAAACGTAAATATTCTGGAATTTCAAAATTGAAACATAAATCTTTAGAAAAGGATGGATTTTATGCATGATAAATAAACTTGATTTCTAAGTGCGAACATATAAAGATCAGACAGACTGACAAAAACAGTCAGTCAGTCAGACAGACAGGGAAGGTAAATTTGCCATAATGGCAGAGTGAATTATTTTTATCACACTTTAGCATGCTGTAAGTATTGGATTTGTTTTAATTATTAAGAAATAAAAACTTTACACTAGTACTGAATGTTCTCCTTAGAATTTGGCATCACTTACAGGATCCACTTACAATTGCCTGGCTAAATTGGTCCCAGAGAAATATAAGAAGAATTAATCTTGAAAATTTATGATTAAAGAGTCAAAGCAAATGGAGTTTCTTGAGCAAGCTGCAATCATATCCGGACTCACCATACCAAAGATCAAGATATAAATTAATATCTACTGTATTTTAATGTAGCAAAAGAAGAACTTGGTATAGGAAATAATTCTGATTCCTGAGAATACTTTATTTTTATTTAATAAATTGCATGTTTCTAGTTATTATAGATTCAGATGGAAGTGAGAAAATCATAATGAAATGAAGAATCCCATGATGTACAAAACATTATTTCCATTTCCTTATAACCATGTACTCTACAAGGACATAATGATTCTATTTACTCTCTATCATGATGATGTCCTTATTCTTACAGTCTTTTCAAAGGTAATTCATATACAGGAGCCTACATAACCAGTTCTCAGTTTCACCTGTCAGATTTCTCAGTAGTAATTTGTTCAAGCGGACATCTGTCAGAAACATCCATCATCTACTAACCTATATAAAATTTCTATCTGCCAGTGGTTATAGAAAAAAGAAGAATTACATATTTAAAGTGTGGATAACAATATTTCTTGCTTCTGTTCACACAGATTATATTTTTGGCCTTTTAGCTTTCCTAAAATGCTATATTCCTAAAAGCCCTAAATAACACCACCACAATGTAATAATCCGTCTTTCAATTTTCTATTGGATTCAAGTAACAAAGACAATGACTTAAAATAAAATAAGAAAAAGGCAACCACTACCTGACAAGATCAATGACTCTCTCCCTTGGGGCAGTGTTTACTGGCTCATCATTAATCATTATGATCTGGTCTCCTGGTATAAGTTTTCCTTCTGAAGGACCACCTGGAAATACAAACACAGATTATATTTTACTGTATAATTTATTTGTTATGCAGATGCTGTAATGCTGAAAATGCTAGGGATATTTTCCCATACTGACACATCACTTCTTACTCTGCTACAGAGCCCCAGACTACGACATCGAACATGCAAACAAATTATCCACATTACTAACGTGGGCAACCAACTGCCCATACCCCATTATCTTCCTCGGAGATCTCAACCTACCACACATTAACTGGACCTTAAATGAATGCAGCACGGAACCCACCCATTCTACTATAGAAACATAGAAACATAGAAGTCTGACGGCAGAAAAAGACCCCATGGTCCATCTAGTCTGCCCTTATACTATTTTCTGTATTTTATCTTAGGATGGATATATGTTTATCCCAGGCATGTTTAAATTCAGTTACTGTGGATTTATCTACCACGTCTGCTGAAAGTTTGTTCCAAGGATCTACTACTCTTTCAGTAAAATAATATTTTCTCATGTTGCTTTTGATCTTTCCCCCAACTAACCTCAGATTGTGTCCCCTTGTTCTTGTGTTCACTTTCCTATTAAAAACACTTCCCTCCTGGACCTTATTTAACCCTTTAATATATTTAAATGTTTCGATCATGTCCCCCCTTTTCCTTCTGTCCTCCAGACTATACAGATTGAGTTCATTAAGTCTTTCCTGATACGTTTTATACTTAAGACCTTCAACCATTCTTGTAGCCCGTCTTTGGACCCGTTCAATTTTGTCAATATCTTTTTGTAGGTGAGGTCTCCAGAACTGAACACAGTATTCCAAATGTGGTCTCACCAGCATTCTATATAGCGGGATCATAATCTCCCTCTTCCTGCTTGTTATACCTCTAGCTATGCAGCCAAGCATCCTACTTGCTTTCCCTACTGCCTGACTGCACTGTTCACCCATTTTGAGACTGTCAGAAATCACTACGCCTAAATCCTTTTCTTTTGAAGTATTTGCTAACACAGAACTGCCAATACAATAGTCAGATTGAGGATTCCTTTTCCCCAAGTGCATTATTTTACATTTGGAAACATTAAACTGCAGTTTCCATTGCTTTGACCATTTATCTAGTAAAGCTAAATCATTTACCATATTGCCGACGCCTCCAGGAATATCAACCCTATTGCACACTTTAGAGTCATCGGCAAATAGGCAAACCTTCCCTACCAGACCTTCCCCTATGTCACTCACAAACATATTAAAAAGAATAGGACCCAGAACAGACCCTTGTGGCACACCGCTTGTAACCTGACTCTGCTCAGAATACTCGCCATTCACAACAACCCTCTGGTGTCTATGCTTCAGCCAGCTGCAAATCCACTGAACTATCCAGGGATTAAGTCCAATCTTCACTAATTTATCTATCAGCTCTTTATGTGGAACCGTATCAAAGGCTTTGCTGAAGTCCAGGTAGGCAATATCCACGGCACCACCTTCATCCAACACCTTTGTGACATAGTCAAAGAAATCAATGAGATTAGTCTGACATGATTTGCCTTCAGTAAAGCCATGCTGATTTGGGTCCAATAAGTTATTGTTTTTTAGGTGCTGATTTATCCTCTTTTTCAGTAGAGTCTCCATCATTTTAACGACAACTGATGTCAAGCTAACTGGCCTGTAGTTACCAGCTTCTTCTCTACTGCCCTTCTTGTGGATAGGCACAACACTTGCCATTCTCCAATCCTCAGGAACATCTCCTGTTAACAAGGATTGGTTAAACAAATCAGTCAGGGGGGTAGCAATGACAGATCTGAGTTCTTTAAGAACTCTGGGGTGGATACCATCTGGACCCATTGCCTTATTTATCTTTAATCGTTCAAGTTCTTCTAAGACATCGGCTTCTAAGATCACTGGAGCTGAATCCGTACAGCTGGAAGCAATGCTATATCCCTCTATAGTATTATTTTGTAAGGTGTCTTTTGAGAAAACTGAACAGAAGTAGCTATTGAAATGGTCAGCGATCTCCTTATTCCCATTAATGCATGTATTTTTCCCGGTACTAAGCTTCGTGATGCCGCAGTTTTTCTTCTTCTTATCACTAATATATCTGAAGAAGGTTTTATCCCCCTTCTTTAGAGATTTGGCAATTTCTTCCTCTTTTGAGGCTTTAGCAGCATATATTATCTGTTTCGCCTCCTTCTGTCTCATTTTATACACCTCCCTATCAGCTATACTTCCAGACTCTTTATACCTCCTATAGGCAGCCTTTTTTTCATTGACTATAGTCCTTACATCATTGCTAAACCATAGCGGTTTCTTCTTCCTTTTACCTTTAGTTATTTGTCTTACATACAGTCCAGTGGCTTTTAAGATGGCCTTTTTAAATACAGTCCACTGGGTGCTCGCTCCTGCCATTTTATCCCTCCCCTTTAATTCATTATCTAAATATTCCCCCATTGCATTAAAATTTGTTTTTCTGAAATCCAATACTTTGGTTGCATTATAGGATTGCTCACAATGAGTTTTTACATCAAACCACAAACATAGATGGTCACTGCAACCTAAATTTTCTCCCACCTTGACATCTGAAACCCAATTCCCATTCGTAAAAACTAAATCTAGAATATTCTCCCCTCTAGTTGGTGTCTTAACCAGCTGTGCCAGAGCTGCTCCTGTAAAGGCCTCTACTATATTCTTACTTTTGCATGTAAGGGCACTGGGGATATTCCAGTCAACATCAGGCATGTTGAAATCACCCATAACCACAATATCTCCCTTTACTGCCATTTGGGTAATTTCATCCACCATCTTGTTGTCATATTCGTCAGATTGCCCTGGAGGCCTATAGATCACCCCAATTCTAATGACAGAACCGTCTTTATTTTGCATGCAAATCCAGAGGGTCTCTAGATCTTGACATGTATTTTGAATTAGTGTTGTTTTTAGAGTTTCTTTAACATAAATGGCTACTCCACCTCCCCTTCTCTCTATTCTATCCTTCCTATACAGTGTATATCCTGGTATGGATATTTCCCATTCATTAGAATCCTTAAACCATGTCTCAGTTATGGCAACCAGGTCCAAATTATCTCTAGATATTATGGCCATTAATTCACAGAGCTTGTTGCTCAAGCTTCGAGCATTCGTGCACATTACACGAAGAACATTATTTTCATTATTAGTTTGCCCCTTATCATCAACAACTACATCTATTTTATTTGCAGCTCCCTTTTCATAAGCTTCCAAAAACTGCTTTATCCTCATTGGTCGGGGACAGAAATCACCCACATCAGTTACATCTCTGTCCCCTTTACCTAGTTTAAATGCCTGTCCAAAAAAGTTCTGAATTCCTCACCGAGTACCTGGGTACCTCTGTATGATGGATGCAAACCATCCCTCTTAAACAACTCCCTATTAGACCACCTACTGACATCATGACTTACATAGCCAAAACCTTCAGCTTTACACCACTGCCTTAACCACACATTAAACTCTATGATACACGTTGTTTTATCCTCTTGGCCACAAACCGGTAACACCTCTGAGAAAGTCACTGAATCTGCTATTTTACCCAGCTCCACACTTAGACATTGAAAATCTCTTTTTACTACATTGACATTTCTCTGGGACAAATCATTTGTGCCAAGATGCACCACCACATCAATGTTATTACCTTTACTCACAGCCTTGACAATGTTTGTAATCCTCCTCCTGTCCCTGCTGGCAGTGGCCCCTGGGAGACACCTCAGCACCTTCACCACGTCCTTACTCTGTCCCAAATCAACACCTCTAACAGTCGAATCACCCACAAGAAAATGTGTCCTCTTTATATTTCTACTAACTGCACTTGATGGTTTGGTGACATTTACAACAACTTCCCCTTTGAATATCCCCTCATTCTCTGCCTGAGGGGCCTTGCTAATATCTCCAACATCCTTACTATTTAAATCCGCAAGAACAGTATAGGAATTCGATAAAGAGAGACCAAAATTACTATGTTTTTGCTCAACTGCACGCAATCTTCCTGAACCGACAGTTGTCCACACAGCCCTCCTCCTCGGGAGGCGCTGTGGAAGTGGAGGCTGGACACATGGCTGCATTACAGCACGTGGCTGGGACAATCTTTCCACTTCTGACTGCAAGCTACAAACTAAGGACTGCAATCTAGAGATCTCGCCATCTAACCTAGATGTCCTAATGCAAAGAGGGCAGTACCCCAAGTTCCACAAGGTACTACGGAAGACAACAGCCAAACAAGTGTTACACTGCATCAAGCCAGTCATCTTAACAATGTATTGAAATACAAGTACTTAGCAATAAAATCCACAACCCCTATTGCTACCAAACTTTGCTGATTTTGGTTTATAGTTATATGATTCGCGCGCCTAATGGCGCGCGGGCCACTACCTTCCTCTCCTTCTCTGTGATCTGAAGTGCAAATTAAAATGGCTTTTTCCTGTTTTTATCCTTCCCTTTGTCTGTTACAGCCAGTTAAATCTCCCCTTTCTCCTTGAATTCCAAAAATGTAAAATGCAAAAAGTAAAAAAGGACTACCTTCCTCTCCTTCTCTGTGATCTGAAGTGCAAATTAAAATGGCTTTTTCCTGTTTTTATCCTTCCCTTTGTCTGTTACAGCCAGTTAAATCTCCCCTTTCTCCTTGAATTCCAAAAATGTAAAATGCAAAAAGTAAAAAAGGACTACCTTCCTCTCCTTCTCTGTGATCTGAAGTGCAAATTAAAATGGCTTTTTCCTGTTTTTATCCTTCCCTTTGTCTGTTACAGCCAGTTAAATCTCCCCTTTCTCCTTGAATTCCAAAAATGTAGAATGCAAAAAGTAAAAAAGGACTACCTTCCTCTCCTTCTCTGTGATCTGAAGTAATACTGTCATTTATCTGGGACTCGACCAACTAGTAACTAACAATACTAGACTTGATAACTATCTGGATCTCATCTTCTGCAACAGCAAAAGGGCAATATATGGCTTACAAATAAAAGAACCATTTTCCAACAGCGACCACAACATGATAAACTTCAGTCTCAACCTAAGTCACACTATGATCCACTCAAATAATGCGACACTAAAATTCAATTTCAAAAAAGCGAACTATGAACACATTGAAGCCCACCTCTCACCATTAAACTGTAAAACTCTATTCTCTGAATGCTACACTACTGATGACCTCTTTAACATATTCCTACTAGAAATGAAAATTATTATCAGACTTCATGTACTTCTAACATCTACCACAAACAAACAAAAAATAACCTGCATTTGCAATCAAATAAAATCAGAATGCCTTAACTACTACAGCAAACAAGAGGAAAACCTCCTATGCATGAAATCTAATAGAGCCTTTTACAACTTTGTCAACAACAAACTTAAAGACTCTAGACCTATCCCACCTCTCAAAGGACCTAACAACAAAGAATACCACGATGATTTATCCAAAGATAACCTCCTCAACTATTTATTTGGCTCTGTCTTTGTTGACAGCAATGGCTCATCCCCCAATTTTATCAATCGCACCTCACACTCCTTCAACGACCTAACCCAAATAGATTTCACTGAAGACCAAGTTGAAAAAGCATTATGCGACCTTAAACCTTCTCTATCAGTCTGACCAGACGGTCTATGTGCTTACTTCTTTAAAAAGCTCTCTTCTGCTATAGCTGAACCACTAAGCATAATTTAAAAAAAATCCTTCAGAACCAGCACCCTTCCTAAGCTATGGTCGAAAGCAATCTTCAAAAAAGGAGACCCCTCTTTTGTCGACCACTTATGACCAATATCACTATGCTGCATCCCATGCAAAGTCATGGAATCAATTATAAACAAATCAATTACTCTTCATCTAGAAACTAATAATTTGCTCTCTAACAAACAATTTGGATTCAGAAAAAAACTATCCTGTAACCTGCAGCTCCTCCACTGCAAAAATGTATGGACAACTCATCTAGATCAAGGGAAATCTATAGATGCAATTTATATCGACTTCTGCAAAGCCTTTGATTCAGTGGTCCACGACAAACTACTCCTAAAACTCAAATCCTATGGCTCGCTCCACAGCTGGATTACAGCATTCCTGTCAAACAGACAACAAGTGGTCAAAATAGAAAGCACCATATCCACCCCCGCCCCTGTTAAAAGCGGTATTCCTCAAGGTACTGTACTGGGACCAACGCTCTTCATTCTCTACATCAATGACTTTTGCGATTACATCACAAGCAACTGTGTCCTCTTCGCCAATGATGTAAAACTCTTCAACACCACCGATAACACAACTACTCTCCAAAAAGACCTGGACTCTGTTTCTGAGTGGTCTAACACATGGCAACTCCAAATCTCAACCAACAAATGCTCTGTCCTACACATTAGGAAAAAGAATCTGAACTCCAAATATGAACTGAATAATCAAATTATCACAGATAACCCCCACTAGGTTAAAGACCTCGGTATATTAATAACAAAAGACTTAAGTGCCAAGGCCCACTTAAGTGCAATAGCCAAGAAGGATTCAAGAGTTGTAAACTTAATCGTACCTAGCTTCTGCTCAGGCAATCTCTCACTACTTACCAGAGCTTACAAAACTTTCGCCAGACCCATCCTCGAATACAGCTCATCTGTTTGGAACCCATATCGTATCTCAGACATTAATACCCTTATTCAAAGATACTTCACCAGAAGAGCCCTTCACTCTTCCACTCGAAACAGGATACCCTAGGAGACTAGACTTTCAATCCTGGGCCTAGAAAGCTTAGAAGTAAGATGCCTTAAACATGATCTAAGTATTGCCCACAAGATTATATGCTGCAACATCCTGCCTGTTGGCGACTACTTCAGCTTCAACCACAACAACACAAGAGCACACAACAGATTTAAACTTAATATTAACCGCTCCAAACTTGACTGTAAAAAATGCGACTTCAGTAATCGAGTTGTCGAAGTGTGGAACTCATTACCGGACTCCACAGTGTCATCCCCAAACCCCCAACATTTTACCCTTAGATTATCCATGGTTGACCTCTCCAGATTCCTAAGAGGTCAGTAAGGGGCGAGTACAAGTGTACTAGACTGCCTTACATCCCCTGTCCTATTACTCTCCTATATCTCCTATACCTTTCTTCTATTCCTATATCTCTTCTTCTATTCTTTCATTGATATATTTTATTCCTATATCTTCTCTTCTATTCTTTCTTAGATATATTTTACTATGAGTATATCCTCTATAACCTCCATTATGTATTTTACTATGTGTATACCCACTAAAACCCTCATTGTGTAATGGACAAATCAACCAACCAATCATCAATCAATGAAATGAATGTGCATTATTCTGCAATACCAAATTGAAAATCAACTTGAATCAACATTGGCTGTGGCTTTGATTGTGGTTTTGCTCTTCAGTCTTTAGAATCATATATGGCTAATTGGTCACAGAGGCCCTCAATACAGCAAAGCAAGAAAAAAAACTAGTTGGAGTCCAGCAAACTCCAGGCCCTTGTGGAAAGATTCTGGAAGAAGTTGTTTGTTTACTTGCTTGCATTCTTCTTCACTGTTAGTACTCTAGCTTACTAAAGTACAGGTATGATACAAACCAAAGAATTTTGGCTACAGAGGCTGTCTTATACTATTCTCCATTTTGTATAACAAAATAGTATAGAATAATGAATGTCAACCTTCCCTAGTACAATGTCTTCTAAATGTATTTGGATAGAGTTTCCAGGCACTGTTGTCATAGGCTTTGGGGAATTCTCGGAATTCTAGTCGCAAGGCATCTGGAGACTACAAGACTGGAACACACTAACTAATTGAAACTTATCAGCAGAAGAGCTTTCATAATAGGAATCAATATAACAATTAGATTAATGTTAGCCAAATGCAGAAATCATATCTGGTCTGTAAAAATTCAATTTAATTTTTATATGTATATATACAAAAAGAAATCATACCTGGTGTTACTGAGCGCACAACAACAGGCTTTTCACTGCCAGCCACAAAACCAAATCCCAAAATTGGGTCTCTTTTCATTTCTACTTTCCGAGGTGCTGGAGGTATAATTTGGCAATTGTCTAGTCGGGGATCATCAAAAGGAACAGTCTGGATCATGTGACTATGGGAAAAGAAGATAGACATTTTAAAATCTAGGTAAGCTACAAACACAATTTCTAGTTGAATACTATTTAAACAGTAAAGAATGTATTTTTATAATTAAAATTAAGGTCTTCAACATTTGGTAATTTGAGTAAACATGGATGTAAACAGTTCTCAACTTACAATCATTCATTTAGTGATTGTTCAGAGTTATAACAGCAACTGAAAATCATTGATTTGTGACCATTTTTCACACGTGACTATTGCAGCATTCCTATGATTAAGTGATCAAAATTGGATGCTTGATAACTGACATGTATTTATTATGGTTCCAGTATCCCAGGATTGTGTGATCACCTTTTGCAATCTTCTGACAAGCAAAGTCAATGGGGAAGCTATATTCACTTAACCGTGTTTCTAACTGAACACTGCAATAATTTATTTAACAATTATGGCAAGAAAAGTTGTAAAGTGAGGTAAAACTCACAACAATGGTGTTGCTTAGCAATGGAAATTTTGTACTCAATTATGGCCATAAGTTGAAGACTACTTGTATGCTGTTGCAAATCCAATCACATTACAGGTAATCCTCAAGTTACCACCACAATTGAGCCTAAAATTTATCTTGCTAAGGGAAATATTTGTCAAGTGAGTTTTGCCTCATTTTAGGACTATTCCTGCCAATTGAATCACTGCATTTGTTAGGAATATCTATTTATTTATTTGTTTATTTGTTTGTTTTGTCAAGTACCTATTGGTGGTATACAAAGATATAACAATGTTTATATACATGATTCTTGACCTCTTAGGAATTGGCAGAGGTCAACATGATTGTTAAGTGAACCTGGCTTCCCCATTTACTTTGTCAGCACCGTTCCCCGTAAGCTGCGTGCGTGCGTGCCCCAAAATACCCCGTGCGCGCCCTTTTCCATGGGGGCGGGGAGGTGCGGCAGTAGGAGGAAAGGGAGCCGCGGCCGCCCCTGCCTCCCCACGGTCAGCCCTGCCCCCCGCCCGCCTGATCCGCCCCCTCTCCTCCTCCGCCGCCTCCTGCCTTGGGGCGCGACTTCTCTCGCGGCGGTGGCGGCTGCGGGACAAAAACGCTGCCAGCCAGCCAGGGGGCTGCGAGAGAGGGCTTTCTCCGTGGGCTTCGGGAATGCCCGCCCCGCCCCTCTCGCAGCCCCTTCGCTGGGAGCGCTTTCGTCCCAGACTTCCAGCAAGGGGGCTGCAGTTAGAGGCAGGGCAAGCGTTCCTGAAGCGCTCAGAGAAAGCGCTCTCGCAGCCCCCTCGCCGCCTCACAGCTGATCACCCTGCCGCCGCTCCAGGGCTACTGCCCAATGCTGGTGCTAAGAGAGAGGGGGGGGGAGAGATAGCAAGAGAGAGAAGAGAAAGAAAGCAATAGAGAGAGAAAGAAAACAAGAGAGAAAGAGAGAGAGAGATGAAAGGGGATAGAGAGAACTAGCAAGAGAGAGAAGAGAAAGAAAGCAAGAGAGATAGAAAGAAAGAAAGAGTGAGAGAGAAAGAAAGCAATAGAGAGAGAAAGAGAGAGAGAGAGAGAGAAAGAGCAAGAGGGGGAGAGAGAAAGAGAGAGAAATGACTCTTGATTTAAAGCGTATGGTAAAAAGCACCCAAATAATAACAGAGAAAAAAAAACCCAGCCGTTTGTGTGTGTGTGTGTGTGAACTCTTGAACCATTTCCAATAGCTCACCTCTAATTGGAAATGGTTCAAGAGTTCACACACACACACACACGGGGGAGGAGACAGGGATGGAAAAAGAGAAGATAATAATAGTAATAGATTTTGGTTTTGTTTTATTAATAATTTCTTTTAATAAAAAAAGAAGAGAATTTTTTTCTTATTTATTTATTTATTTATTTTTCTATGCCGCCCAGTCCCAAAGGGACTGTCACTCAGACACTATACTTTTCTGCCCACACCGAAAAAAATTTAGAGGGAACATTGTTTGTAATTGTTCTGGTTTCAGGCTAATTCAGATAATAATTGGAATAAATGATTGCTAAAGGCATATATTTGTAAAAAACACATCTTCTTTATTTCTCCTTCTTCTCCCATTTATACATCTTCTCATGCAGTAATTTTCTTTCTCATTTCTCTCTTTAGTAGTTAAGCTAATTGTCTCAGAAATAACATCCAAACATTCCACAAGTCATTCTGAAATTTATGGGCTAATCAGTGCTAGCCAGGAGCCATAAAAGCAGGTAACAAATCACACATTTGTTAGCTTACTCTCCGGAACGTGTTGTGGACGCATCCATCTTGGGAGGACAAGATTGAACAGAATCAGCTTCTTCTTCCGTTCACACCCGGATGTGAGGTAATTGATTAATTAATTACTCACTCTCTAACTCTAATATCTCCTCCCTCTTTCTTCTACTCGTCTCTGATACCGGTAGCATCTAAAATGAGAATCAATCCATCTGCCATCTCCCCCATTTGATTCATCCAAACTCATGTCTATGTCATTAGCTCCGTGGTCATAACTAACATTGCCATCTGCCTCTAAATCAGATAAATTTACAATTTCTAAATCACCCTCCTCCTCTGAATCTGAACATTCCTCAGGCTGCAAGGGAATATACACAACAGTCAGAAGGTCGCAAAATGTGATCACATGACCCTGGGACAGTGCACCATCATAAATATGTGTCAGTTGTCTAACATCTGAATTTTGATCATGTCACCAGGGGATACTGCAACAGGCATGTGTGAAAAATGGGCATGTCACTTTTTTCAATGTCGTTGTAACTTTGAACAGTCATTAGATTAATTGTTGTAAGTTGAGGACGACCTGTATTTCATTAGAACTGGTATAAAAGAACTTCATAAAGAATCAAACTCAAAATTCTATAGATTTTTAAAAGGATTAATCACTGTTTGTGAGAAAGACAATAGTTTAGATAAAGTGGACAAGTATTTCGTCTTTTTGAATTAAGTTTTGCAACTTAATTTTACACACACACACATATAAATATGGGTGTATGATAAACATAAAAATGTGTTTTGTTTTTAAAAACAAATCTTTTTTTAAAAAAAAATTATTATACAAATAATACAATATACAACATCGTATACAAAACATGAAAATAATGGTCGTAACAATAGAAAGTAATCAAATAACATATCAATTAACAAAATACAAACTTAAAAAATAGAAAGAGGGAGGGAAAGAGGTAGGTAGGGAAAGGGTAGAGAGAAGGAGGGAAAAAGATAGAAAGAACAGAGAGAAAAGGTAGGAAAGATAAAAGATTGGCGAATGTCCGGGGGAGCTGTACTAAAAACGAGAACTGATTCCTATTTCATTAGCTCGTTACCCATCTTCAAGAAGGGAGAAACATAAAGTCATAACTTGTATAAAGCACTAGATATATTTTATAAAATACTTAGATCTTTTTACTAAAGCAGCATGAAATTAGTGTGCTAAATTCATCCTACAATCTAGCATTCACGTTGTACTATATCAGTGCTTCTCAATTATTTTCTGTTACGCCCCCCCCTCCTCAAGAAGAAATAAACATTCTGCGCCACCCCAATATTGGTATATTGGTCCAACATTTTTTATTTTATTTACTTTATTTTTTAAAGTAGGATTTTATAGCATGGTGACTTTTATAAACAATACATTTTTAAAAGATACTACTTTTACAGAGTTTTAATAGTTTCACAAAGTTTTTATTCAGATCCTGAGGATCTTCCATTCTAATTCAGAGTTTTAATATTTCAGTTTGCACTCGAAACATTCAAGAGCTTCGAAGCTTGGTGTTGCATTGGGCTCTTGAATTCCTTAAATAGCCCTCAAAATAGATCCTAGGATATATGTTAAAATAATGAGGCAACTTTATATACTATCAAGAAATGTGTGCCTCTATTTTTGTACAACTGCCATGTTTTTTAAAAGATTTAAGATTTGGGAACCAAGATATATTTTAACTGGAGAAAATTTGTCATTTATCACTGAAATGTAACATGACATAATGAAAATTACTCATTATAAAATTATACAACCATATTCATACATGTGCATTTATATAGAATTTTGAAAAACAGAATTTAAAAAACAGAATATTTGTCCACAGTATCTAAAGTATTATCTCTTGCATAGATACTGGTTAATCTTTTTAAAAACCTATAGAATTTTGAGCATAATCCATTATGAAGTTCTTTTGTACTAATTCTAATGAAATAAATGTGTTTTATTGGATTTGCAACTGCATATTCATATTTTCTAAAAAGTGACATGAAACTTAATATCTATTTTATATCCTATTAAGCTTGCTGGGGGTTATAGTTTTACTTACAAAAATATGTTCTTACTGTTTAAAAAATATCAGTATCTTTTAAAAATTGCACCATGATAAAATGGTAGCCAGCAGTAAAATGAGTACATTTTGGACTCTTTGAACTTGTACAATAAGGAAAAACATACTTGATATAAAGGAAAACAATAAATATAAATCAATATATTTAAATGATTTTGTCTTCAATAAATTAACTGCACATTTAAAGTTCTAATAATTTAAATTATTTTGCATGAATTCCAGCGACCGGTTTGGTCCCACATAGTTGGCCTTCTACAGGTCCCATCAACTAGACAATATCGTTTGGCAGCACCTAGGAGAAGAGCCTCTCTGTGGGAACCCCAGCCCTCTGGAATCAACTCCCCCTGGAGATTCATGTAGCCCCCACCCTCCTCGCCTTTCATAGGAGTCTGAAGACTCATTTATGCTGCCATTCCTGGGGTCATTAGACACTGCCCCCAGCCAACAAATGTATTGTGAGCTTGCTGATTGAATGGGTATGAGAGCATCTTAATTGTTTTTTGATGTTTATAGATTATTAATTTTAATTAATTGGATTTGGATGTACACTGCTGTTTATATGTTCTAAGCTGCCTCGAGTCCTCAAAGAAGGGCGGCATATAAATCCAATAAATAAAATAAATAAAATGACATTCCGTTCAAAAATTTAAATAGAGAAATTACGCACTTTTAGCTTACATTTATATTTGTTTTCACCAAGAACTCAGTACTTTTATTGTTTGCCTGTTTTTTCTTTATTAACATTTATAATAAAATATGCTATACAGTGGTACCTCAAGATACGAACCCCTCATCTTACGAACAACTCGAGATACGAACCCGGGGTTCAGAAAAAATTTGCCTCTTCTTACGAACTTTTTTCGTGTTACGAACGCCAAACCCGAACTTCCGGGTTCGGAGTTCGGGAGGCTGCTGGGAAGCCCCTCGGCTGTTTTAAAAGGTGACAGCCGGGCGGCGGGGCTTCCCAGCAGCCTCCGAACGCAGAACCCAGAAGTTCGGGTTTGGTTCGTAACACGAAAAAAGTTCGTAAGAAGAGGCAATTTTTTTCTAAACCGTTCGGAGGCTGCTGGGAAGCCGCGCGGCTGTTTTAAAAGGTGACAGCCGGGCGGTGGGGCTTCCCATCAGCCTCTGAACGCCGAACGCAGAAGTTTGGGTTTGGTGTTCGGCTTCTGGAGACGGCTGGGAAGCCGCCCGGCTGTTTTAAAAGGTCACAGCCGGGCTGGGGGGCTTCCCAGCAACCTCCCGAACTCCGAACTTTTGCCGAACTTCCGGGTTCGGGGGGTTGCTGGGAAGCCCCCCAGCCCGGCTGTCACCTTTTAAAACAGCCGCGTGGCTTTCCAGCAGCCTCCAAACGCCGAACGCGGAAGTTCGGGTTTGGCGTTCGGCTTCGGGAAGCTGCTGGGAAGCCGCCCGGCTGTTTTAAAAGGTCACAGCCAGGCTGGGGGGCTTCCCAGCAACCTCCCGAACCCCGAACTTTTGCCAAACTTCCGGGTTCGGGAGGTTGCTGGGAAGCCTCCCAGCCCGGCTGTCACCTTTTAAAACAGCTGTGCGGCTTTCCAGCAGCCTCCGAACCCTGAACCCGGAAGTTCGGCAAAAGTTCGGGGTTTGGGAGGTTGCTGGGGAGCCCCCCAGCCCGGCTGTGACCTTTTAAAACAGCCGGGCGGCTTCGCAGCCGTCTCCCGAAGCCGAACGCCAAACCCGAACTTCCGCGTTCGGCGGCTGCTGGGAAGCCCCGCCGCCCGGCTGTCACCTTTTAAAACAGCCTGGGGGCTGCTCGGCGGTCTCCCGAACGCCGAACCCGGAAGTTCGGGTTTGGCGTTCGGCGTTCGGGAGGTCGCTGAGAAGCCCCCAGGCTGTTTTAAAAGGTGACAGCCGGGCGGCAGCGTTTTTTTGCGGGGGTTTTTTTTTTGGTTGCACGGATTAATTGACTTTACATTGTTTCCTATGGGAAACAATGTTTCGTCTTATGAACCTTTCGTCTTACGAACCTCCCCCTGGAACCAATTAGGTTCTTAAGACGAGGTATGACTGTATTTATAAGCAGCAAATAAATTACGTGTTAACAAGGCTGTGTGCCTCCTGATCCTATCCTTGATTCTGTAATTAATTGTTATCACGGACATTCAAATACAGCTTTCTCCATGCTAGCATTCTCTGGATGTATGAACACTGGTCCCTGCAAAATGTTGGTTAAGGTGTTGAACTGTCACTGGAAGAACGCAGTCTTAACCCAACCTATTGTGGGAAGAAATATCTATTCAGTTCCAAGCAGAGAGAAAAACATTGGAAATATGGAGGCTGATTGGAAATATGGTTTACTGATGAACAGAACCACCTTTGTGATTCTGGTGCAGCTGACCACATGGAGTTGAGAGTGTGGGAGTTATTCTTTTCACTTGAGGTTTCTGTTCCTATGCAAGAACATGTATTCTCTTGGCTGTTGTCATACCGCCATGGGGCCATGTAGACGTTATATAGGGGTCATAGTTGGCTTTATAGACAAAGTAAAAATCTTATGTGTTCACCTGAGCTAAGTTGAAGTTTCAGCTGCTCTAAGGGTGATGCAATAATTCCTATTGTGGCTTAATGGCTTTTTCCTGTGTTGGATCTTGAGTGAGGACTAATCCTATCACTCTGCTTTTGTTCAGACTTCACTGTAGGGAATGTCAAAATATCCTCTCTTGAATGGATTTCTGCCTGCAGAGTTTGCTTTGCCTATGAATAGAGCTACCTAGATACTTGGCTTCTTTCAATAAGCTCTTTATCTCTTAATGCTGAATCTGCTGAGGGCTATTACAAAGGACTGTCTCTAAAAACATGTTTGTCCATTTCTCATTTAGCCTTTAAAAAAAATATATCCTCAAAATATTTAATTCTTCCAGGAGAGGGGTGGATGGTGACTTTCTGCAGTATCATACAGGATGGCTGGGAAACAAAAGGAAAGAAGTCAGTGCTATGTGTAACTGTCTTGAGCTTCTGAATAAGAGACAGGATACAAATTAGTCAAACAAACAATCCATAGGTGGAGATCAGCAATATGGAAAAAACAATATTAACAGGTAGATCTGTGCTCTCTTCTTTGGTCACATCAAGGAAAGGGAACCCTTTCCTTACAAAGGTTTGTGTGTGTGTACAATTATGTGTGTGTGTGTACAATTATGGCTTATTTTACAACTAAATATAAATTCTGCAAGTTCTCCATCAATACTTAAATCTTCTAAAATAACATCATTTTATAGTACCATATAAGTAAGGGCCATCTGGATGAGCATATGGCACAAGTGTAATTAAAAAATAATAAAGATTATCACGCATAAACATGCCAAAGGCTATATGACATGTATAAATCCACCTACAAAGGAACAGGAAAATAGAAACAAATCTACAACTATAAGCAAAGAAATACTGTTTATAATTCATAATACTGGGGGGGGGGGTTAACCAATACTTAGAATTAAAGCATATGTACAATAATTTTAATTCAGAGAGAAAAAAAGAGAGAGAGCTCACCCACACTATCTGAATTCTTTTCTCAAATGAACTTGAATAGAATTTGGAGATCTACCAGAGATTTCAAATTGCCTGTCAACTGAGAAACTGACATTTAACATTTAATTTTAAACAATTTTTGTGTATAACCTTGATTAACTATACAATTGTTCTTCAGGGGACAGTGATAATGGTTTGTAAACCAATAAAACTAAATAAAATTGTATCTGAATTGCTCTTTCTCAAATAGTTTATTTAAATTAAAGTTCAACTATTCATTTTCATTTTGACAAAATTATAACTGGGAATGCAGAACAGTATTACTTATTTACTTACTTACATACTTATTTATTTACTAACTTATTTGTTTATTTATTTAACAAGATTTGTATGCTGCCCAATTCTGCAAATAATTTATTCTCAAATAACTTTCTGATACAACTCTATGCTTAACTATTGTCTATACTTGATCACATATATACCATAGTGTTTTACTTCTGTGTTATTACATGTGTATGTGTAATATATCTGTCATATTATCAATAAATGTGTGCTATAAAAGTGAACTAAACTGAGAAAGCATTTTTCAATCTCACAAATATCCATCAGTAAACCCTATTGAAACAGAAACACAATACTGTACTGTATAGTGAAAATGAACAAACGACTAAAATGGTAGACCCTTTAAAGAATGTTTACAAAAGGACAGACAGTCTACCATTAATCCTGGATGAGGAGGCCGACCTGGCATGTATTGCTGAAACCTGGCTGGGCCCAGAGGGAGGAGTTCCTCTCTCTGAAATTTGCCCAGCCGGGTTTCAGATATGGCATCAACCTCGACCCCAGGGAAGGGGGGGAGGAGTGGCTATTATAGCCAGGGAGTGCCTTTGCCTACGTGGACTCCTTGCTCCAGAGATTGCGGGTTGCGAGTCTCTCTTGATGAAGTTGGACTTAGGGGTTCAGGTGGGCTTGTTTCTCACGTACCTGCCTCCCAGCTGCGTGTCAAAAGCCCTGCCTGTGCTGCTCAAGGAGGTAGCCGGGTTGGCGGTGGAGTTCCCCGGACTTATTGTCTTGGGGGACTTCAACCTGCCGTCACTCGGTGAAGCCTCTAGACTGGCACAGGAGTTCATGGCCACCATGACGGCCATGGACCTGACTCAAGTAATACAGGGTCTGACTCACAAGGGAGGACACGCACCCGACATGGTATTCCTCTCCGAGCAATTGAGTAATGGTCTGAGACTAAGGGGCTTAGAAGCATTGCCTTTGTCATGGTCAGACCATTTTCTACTACGGCTTGACTTCCTGGCTCCAATCCTTCCCCGCAGGGAGGCGGAACCAATTAAGATGTTCCGCCCCAGACGCCTAATGGACTCAGTGGGCTTTCAGACGGCGCTTGGGGTTATTCCAGATGCACTGGTCCACAGTTCGGCGGAGTCTCTTGCGGAGGCCTGGAACAAGGCTACAGCAGAGGCTCTTGACCGGATTGCACCTTTGCGACCTCTCCGTGGCGCCAGACCCCGTAGAGCTCCATGGTTCAACGAGGAGCTCCAGGAGTTGAAACGCCAGAAGAGACGTCTAGAGAAGCGATGGAGGAAGAGTAGGTCTGAATCTGATCGAACACTTGTAAGAGCTTTTATTAAGACTTACAAAGTGGCGCTCAAGGCGGCAAGATGCGCGTATCATGCCACCTTGATTGCATCAGCGGAATCCCACCCGGCTGCTCTGTTTAGGGTGACCCGCCTCCTTCTTAATCAGGGGGGAGTTGGGGAGCCCTTACAGAGCAGTGCCGAGGATTTTAACATGTTTTTCGCTGATAAAATCACTCAGATCCGGGCCGACCTCGACTCCAATTGGAAAACAGAGTCGACTGACAATGAGTCAGTCGAGGTGACTGGGGCCCGTACTTGTCCACCTGTCTGGGAAGAGTTTGATCTGGTGACACCTGATGAAGTGGACAAGGCCATTGGAGCTGTGAGTTCCGCCACCTGTTTACTGGATCCGTGTCCCTCCTGGCTGGTCTCGGCCAGCAGGGAGGTGACACGGAGCTGGGTCCAGGAGATTGTCAACGCTTCCTTGGGGAGGGGATCCTTTCCAACACCCTATAAAGAGGCGCTCGTGCGCCCCCTCCTCAAGAAGCCTTCCCTGGACCTAGCCGTACTTAATAACTATCGTCCAGTCTCCAACCTTCCCTTTATGGGGAAGGTTGTTAAGAAGGTGGTGGCACTCCAGCTCCAACGGTCCTTGGAAGAAGCCGATTATCTAGGTCCCCAGAAGTCGGGTTTCAGGCCCGGTTACAGCACGGAAACTGCTTTGGTTGCGTTGATGGATGATCTCTGGTGGGCCCGGGACAGGGGTTTATCCTCTGTCCTGGTGCTTCTTGACCTCTCAGCGGCTTTCGATACCATCGACCATGGTATCCTTCTGCGCCGGCTGGGGGGGTTGGGGGTAGGGGGCACTGGACGCCGGGAGAGGCGGGGGGCGAAAAGTCCTCGCCTCCCTGGCGCGCTCGGCGCTTCCCCCGCGCGCTCCGTCGACTCGGCCACGTGGGTTTGGCTCGGGGAGGTCTTCGGCATCGCCTGCCTGCCGGAAAGGAGGCGGGCGAAGGAGGGCGCAGCTCCGGCCGCTCGCCTCGGAGCCGGTCGGTCTCGCTGGCCGCTTGCAGCCGAGCCTCGGCAGGACTCGGTTGCTGGGACGAGCGCCTTTGCTGCCCAACTGCGCAGAGTGGCTCCTCCCCTCCAGACACACGCTTCCCCGACACGCGTCTGCGGCTCCACGCGTGCACCGAGGGAAATCCTTTGTGCCTTGCCGCCGAGCTCTCCCACCTGCTCGGCAGCCGCAAGCCTCTCCCTGCCACCGCGCTGCCGAGGGAACCGCCGCCAGGGCTGCTGCCATGCTGCCGAGCAGATCAGCTGCTGGACGGCCGAAGAAACCTTCCCTGGGTCTTCCCGACGTCATCGGCCTCCCCCCCGCAATACCCCCGTGTTTCCCCGAAAGTAAGACATACGTCTTACTTTCAGGGTACGGCTTATATTAGCCGACCCCCCTGAAACCCCCCATACGTCTTACAATCGGGGGTGTCTTACTATCGGGGAAACACGGTAGGTATGCCCATGTTTCACCAATACTCCGCAGTCTGCATTGGTTGCCGATCAATTTCCGGTCACAATTCAAAGTGTTTGTTATGACCTTTAAAGCCCTTCATGGCACTGGACCAGAATATCTCCGAGACCGCCTTCTGCCGCACGAATCCCAGCAACCGATTAGGTCCCACAGAGTGGGCCTTCTCCGGGTCCCGTCAACTAAACAATGTCGGTTGGCGGGCCCCAGGGGAAGAGCCTTCTCCGTGGCGCCCCCGACTCTCTGGAACCAACTCCCCCCAGAGATTAGAACTGCCCCTACTCTCCTTGCCTTTCGTAAGCTCCTTAAAACCCACCTTTGTCGTCAGGCATGGGGGAACTGAGACATCTCCCCCGGGCATATACAATTTATGCATGGTATGTTTGTGTGTATGTTTGCTTAGTAAATGGGTTTTTTAAAAAATATTTTAAACTATAATTTAGATTTGTCATGAATTGTTGTATTCTGTTGTGAGCCGCCCCGAGTCTGCGGAGAGGGGCGGTATACAAATCTAAATAATAAAATAAAAATAAATAAATAAGATATGGTAGGCCCATCAGATTTTTATTTGTAAGAAATCCGACAGATCTTTAACTCATATAATCTGGTCTTGTTCAAATGTGATCTAATTTTGGTTTCAGGTTGCTATATTAATGAATTTTGGGGAATAGACACATTGCAGTATCTGGAAATTCACATGATATTGAAGTATACTTTTAAAACATGGTATTGTTTATTTCATACTAATGTTTACCTTTTTGGGCATGGAAAATAATATTATTTCAAATAATTGGAAACAAACTCCTGATAAAAAGGATTGTATCCAGAATAAGAGATTGTTATCTATTTGTAAAATGTCTTTATATTCGAAAAAAGAGAAGATGAAACAGTATGTTTGTGTCACTGAAGTTTGAGAAGCGTACAATCAACTATATTTCTGTAATAATGCACTCAAGCAACTTTTGCTAGATAAGCCAATATTCCACTGTGCAGAAAAGAAACATTATTAAAGGGTAAGTAAATTTTGGATTATGCTTTATGCAACCAATTTCTATTGATTGAAGAAGAATTGAAATGTATAAACTATTGTTTGTTTTATATTTTTCTATGCACTTTTTATCCTTTTACCATCGTGAAATCAGAGCTTCCAGCCTTTGGCATAACAAAGAAAGACATTGTTATTCAGGTAAAAAAGAAAAGCAAAGGCTGATGACTACATAATAAATAAAAATGATTAATTATGATCATAAACCAGCAGAAGTCAACATAAATCTGTATAATTAACAATTAGAACTACTATCCTTCATGTCTAATAGTATCAAAAACTAATTTTAAGACAAAAACATAAAAATGATGCAACATAAAGTATTAAATGCATGTATTTATTAATTGAATTTGTATACCATCACTAGGTGACTAGTAAGTTAAACATAAAATTAAAATTAAAATAAAAATAAAGTTAACATTAATTGATGGGTAAGATCACAACTTAGAAATGCAGCCCTAGTTGGAAACTTAGGAAATAACAGAATAAAGAGAAGAATTGGAAGGGACCTTGGAGGTCCAACTCCCTGCTCAATCAGGAAAATTCTATATTATTTCAGACAAATGGTCGTCCGATCAATCTCTTCTTTCAAATCTCTAGTGTTGGAATATCCATAACTTCTGGAGGCAAGTTTTTCCACTGATTAATTGCCACGAAATTAATAAGCTGTATATCAAATTTGCTTCTAGCCAATACTTAGCATGACATAACATGATTACAAAAGGTTAGAAGAATAGGCTGAAAAGACCAACATTCCCTTACCAAGCAAAATGCAAGAAAATAAGGAAAATATCTAGAACACAATTACTGAAGAATTCATGACTTGAAAGTAGCACTTTGAGAAGGAGTTGGGTGAAATTACTGATTACAAGTTGCCTCTGAGGCAGCAGTATGAGCCAGCTGCTAAAAAGAATAGCACTATTCTGGGCTGCATTATAAAAGAAAATATTACAGAATATTGACAGGTTTTAAAAGGCTCAAAGGAGGGTAATGTAGATGGTATACTCAGGTTCCAACTGACTGCTGCTACTGATGCTGATGCGGGCATAGTTCTGGGTGATCGGCAGGCACAAGCATGTGTCAGAGCAAGATTTGGCTTCTGCACATGCGCAGGAAGCAAATACTGCAAGAAGACCCACAGGAATGTAAGATTTTGGCAATTTTCCCCCCATGCATGCGCAGAAGCAAAAAATAGCCAAAATCTTATGCTTGCACATGTCCTCTATCAAGATTTTGCTTCCTGCACATGCACAGAAGCCAAATCTTGCTCCAACACGCACATGCGTCCACCAGTCACCCGGAGCTGCACATGCAGCTCCATTTCCGCTACCGGTGTGCTGTCCCCACTCCCCGCTGTTCAGGTAGGAACCCAATACTGGGTATACTCTATTAGGATAGCCAATGGAACTTGGGTTATTCAAACAGAAATTAAAAATAATTATGGGAAGTCATGATTTTATTGGTTAGATATACAAAAGGATACTCAAATGTTCAGAAATTATTTTCCACTAGGCCCCAAAATAGGATCAGAAATAATGGGCATAAATTGCAGTTATCTAAAATTTGTTTAAATGTAAGAGAGATTATAAACATTATCCTCTTTTGAGATCTGCATGACCTGCATAATCTTTAAACCTTAGCTCCCCACTAATAGGCCTTGGGTTTGATGGTCAGATGGGCTTCAGGAGTTTGACAGGTGTGTGTAGAGTTTTGCTCCGTGAGTAGATTGGGTTTTTAGTATCTTTTGCTGTTTTAATTTTGTAAAATCACACAGAGTTTACTGGAATAAGTTGGCTATAAATTCAACAAAGAAAAAAGGTACAATTCAGCTTTTAAAAATTTGGATTGGACTATGCACCTTCTGTGCTAATGCAGGGAGGCGGAACCAATTAGGTGGTTTCACCCCAGACGCCTAATGGACCCAGAGGGCTTTCAGAGGGCGCTTGGGGTTATACCAGATTCACTTGTCCACAGTTCAGCAGAGTCTCTTGCCGTGGCCTGGAATAGGGCTGCAATGGAGGCTCTTGACCAGATTGCACCGTTGCGACCTCTCTGTGGCACTAGACCCTGGAGGGCTCCGTGGTTTACCGAGGAACTCTGGGAGTTGAAACGCCAGAAGAGATGTCTAGAGAAGCGATGGAGGAAAAGTAAATCCGAGTCCGATCGAACACTTGTAAGAGCTCACATTAAGACTTACAAAGTGGCACTCAAGGCGGCAAGATGCGCATATCATGCCACCTCGATTGCATCAGCGGAATCTCACCCGGCCACTCTGTTTAGGGTGACCCGCTCCCTCCTTAATCAGGGGGGAGTTGGGGAGCCCTTGCAGAGCAGTGCCGAGGAGTTTAACACATTTTTCGCTGATAAAATCGCTCGGATCCGGGCGGACCTTGATTCCAATTGGATAACAGAGTCGACTGACAACAAGTCAGTCGAGGTGACTGGGGCTCATCTTTATCCACCTGTCTGGGAGGAGTTTGACCTGGTGACACCTAATGAAGTGGACAAGGCCATTGGGGCTGTGAGTTCCGCCACCTGTTTATTGTTTGCTGTATCTGTGTCCCTCTTGGCTGGCTTGGCCAGCAGGGTGGTGACACAGAGCTGGGTCCAGGAGATTGTCAACGCTTCTTTGGGGAGGGATCCTTCCCGGCTCCCTACAAGGAGGCACTTGTGCTCCCCCTCCTCAAGAAGCCTTCCCTGGACCCAGCCGTACTTAATAACTATTGTCCAGTCTCCAATCTTCCCTTTATGGGGAAGGTTGTCAAGAAGGTGGTGTCACTCCAGCTCCAGTGGTCCTTGGAAGAAGCCGATTATCTAGGCCCTCAACAGTTGGGATTCAGGCTTGGCTACAGCACAGAAACTGCTTTGGTCACGCTGATGGATGATCTCTGGCGGGGACTGCCCTCTGTCCTGGTGCTTCTTGACCTCTCAACAGTTTTTGATACCACCGACCATGGTATCCTTTTGCGCCGGCTGGAGGGGTTGGGAGTGGGCTGGAGGGGTTGGGAGTGGGAGGCACTGTACTGCAGTGATTCTCCTCCTACTTCTCCGGTCGGTCGCAGTTGGTGTTAGTGGGGGGTCAGAGGTCGACCTTGAGGTCTCTCCCTTGTGGAGTGCCTCAGGGGTCGATTCTCTCCCCCCTGCTATTTAATATCTACATGAAATGCTGGGTGAGATCATCCAAGGGCATGGGGTGAGGTATCATCTGTACGCTGATGATACCTAGCTGTACATCTCCATCACATGTCCAGTCAGTGAAGCAGTGGAAGTGATGTGTCGGTGCCTGGAGGCTGTTAGGGTCTGGATGGGTGTCAACAGGCTCAAACTCAAACCTGACAAGACGGAGTGGGTTTTGCCGCCCAAGGACAATTCTATCTGTCCATCCATAACCCTGGGGGGGATTACTGACTCCCTCAGAGAGAGTTCGCAACTTGGGCATCCTCCTCGATCCACAGCTAACATTAGAGCACCATCTGTCGGCTGTGGCGAGGAGGGCATTTGCCTAGGTTCGCCTGGTACACCAGTTGCGGCCCTATTTGGACCGCTCACAGTCACTCATGTCCTCATCACCTCGCATGCTTACTGTAACACTTTCTACATGTGGCTACCTTTGATTACTGTAACACTCTCTTCATGTGGCTACCTTTGAAAAGTGTTCGGAAACTTCAGATCATGCAGAATGCGGCTGCGAGAGCAATCATGGGCCTCCTCAAATATGCCCATGTCTCATCAACACTCCGCAGCCTGCATTGGTTGCCGATCAGTTTCCAGTCACAATTCAAAGTGTTGGTTATGACCTATAAATCCCTACATGGCATAAAACCAGAATACTTTTGGGACCGCCTTCTGCCGCATGAATCCCAGCGACCGGTTAGGTCCCACAGAGTTGGCCTTCTCCGGGTCCCGTTGACTAAACAATGCCGTCTGGCAGGAACAAGGGGAAGAGCCTTCTCTGTGGCGGCCCCAGCCCTCTGGAATCAACTCCCCCCAGAAATCAGAACTGCCCCCACCCTCCTTGCCTTTCGCAAGCTCCTAAAACCCACCTATGTCGCCAGGCTTGAGGAAGTTGATATTCCCCTTAGCTACTATGATTTATGTATGGTTTGCTTGGGTTGTGTGATTAATTTTTATGATAAGGGTTTTAATCTGTTTTTTTAATATTGGATTTGTACATTGTGTATTGTGTTGTGAGCTGCCCCGAGTCTTCGGAGAGGGGCGGCATACAAATCTAATAAATTATTATTATTATTATTATTATTATTATTATTATTATTATTATTTGTTTTGAATTATTTGAGGGCAATAGCTATGCCACCATTTTCCTTTATTTGCAATAATTTAAGGATGGCCAATGGAGTTCTCTAAATACTTGGAATAATAAAGGAGGCATGAGATGTTCTATTTCAGAAAGGGTGAAAAACCTTCCAATTTCTCTTTTGGCTTCCGAGGGTAAAAATCTGTATTTCTATCCTACAAAGTCATTTATGCAGAAGTTAAATAATAATGGGATAGAGATGTAGTCCTCATTTTTGTTGATATAGAGAACATTAAATGACTGTGAAGGTTATATCTGACCTTCAACTTTATATCTTCATGAAGAATAAAAAATATATGCAAATGAACATAGCCATGCATGCAAAAATAGCTTGCTGGACTTTACATAAATGGCTACATAGATATTGCAAAAATATCATGACATTCATAGGACCAAAGCTGGTTTTTACAATTTCAACTATATACATTTATTATTCATATAATTTATTAGGGCAAAGCATTTTAATTCACTGAATTGGGTCTGGTTTGAATTATATTAGTGGTGGGTTGCTGCCAGTTTGGGTCGCTTCGCCCGAACCGGTGGCGATGGCTGGCTGACAATGCCCACGAACTGATCCTCCGGTTGTCACAGCTGGCAAAGAACCCTTTGTGCATGCGCAAAGGCTTCTACGCGTGCAGGTAATTTCCTCAACATGATGTGCATGCGCACTTCTGATGCAATGTAAAACGGTAGGGAAGGTAAGTGAAACCCATCCGAATCATATCTAGAGAAGATCCAAAGGAATAAATGGGGCAAGGTAGATTAACATGTCTTTGGCTTGGATGTATTTCTGTTCTGTCATTTTCCTTCTTGTTTTCTTATATTTCTGTCTCACTGCAGTCTAAATTGTCACTCATTATACACATTAGCAAAGCAATCCCATATTAGTAGGGTGTAGATGTAAATCTCCACTGGTTTCATGATACATATCCAAATCTAATTGATGCAAATTCACATTCATATTTAGGGTCTTGTCACCTCATTTTTTCTTTTAAATAAAATTTATGTATTTTGCAAATTGTACAGATGAACAAGAAATACAAAATGCGGCACTGTGGTATTTTACTTAGAAATGGGTCAGCACTTTATTTTTACAGATCTATGACTCAGACAAGTGAATTCTGATAACATCAAAATCAGGAGTGCTTTGTGAAATTCAAACACATCTAAATATACATGTTTTTCCTAGTCACCTGAATATGCTACAGGGAACTGGAGTGCTACGTACACTCAGTTGGTGCTCCCAAGCTGCTTCTGTTCTGTTTGTCTTCCAAAACCCTTTCTTCCCTAATCCTTCAGGCCATTTCAACAATGCCAATGTAATTCTCAGTAAAACAAGAGTTGTGCCAACCCTGCTGAAAATACTTAATTTGCTTTTTAAATCATAATGCAAATGCTTGCCCCCCCCCCTGCCTAGAGCTCACATGAGCGAGGCAAAAAGAAAAGCAAAAGGAAGAACAATTAATCGTTTCTGTCAGTATAAGGGAATTGCAGCAATGTTTTGATCAGCCTGTTTGAAGCACAAAGTTAAAGGAGCATTTATGATTCATAGCAGGCAGTTTCTCTGCAGTAAAATTAGCCATTCATCCCCATTCTTTTGTATATAAAGGATAAAACAGGTTACAGTTGAACTATATGCCTCTACTGTCTTTTTAAAGTAAATAATTTGGAATACTAGACTACACTGAGAACAACAGCAAAGCACTATCCATCTCACTTTGTTTTAATGATAAAATGAATATATTCCTTTATAAAAGAGATAAAAGAAATAACGTCCAAGGAAAGTATTTGTGATTGTGTTTATGGCTAGATTTTAACATTCCACCGAAAAATAATTTGATACTCTTAGCATTTATTGCTCCTCTATTTTTGATTTCTTAGCCAATTGCTTGTACTTCATTTGTTGGAAGAACATCTTATTTTCCAGAGTGCTATGTTTTTTGGTATTAGTTAGATTGCTCTGCTGTTCTGAGAGAAAAGCATTCTCAATACACGTGTGTAGTTTTGGCCAAGTTAAAACCACTTCTGACCTTGGCTGGTCAATTTTAGTTATGTCTGATTAGAAATTGGAATTCAAAGTTCATCATTTTAAGTAAACCATGCCCACAGGCAGAAGGTGCTAAGGCTGCCTTTGGACTTTGGGCATAGGAACAGTCTACAAACAATGAAAATGGATGCTCAACTAGAAGAACTGCTTATTGAATTCAATAATTTGCATTGGGATATCATTGTATAATGTGAAATATGACAAAAAGTTAGTTAAACCTGATCATTTTTTCATTAAATCATTAATTTAATTAGAAATGTTTGACTGTACCAAGTGGTTTTCCGGTGGTGCTATAGATGTAGCAGATTGAAGGATGTTTTGTACTATTTGTTCATTTTAGTCCATAATGTTCATCTCTTCTAAATCTTGCACTAGAGCAACATTGGCAGATTAATACTGTATAAGAAAAACCTGTTCTCCTCTAACATTTTTGTTTTTTTGTTTTTTAACTTTGTCATTTTCATATGCTCTTTTTGAAGTCTATCTTCACTTTAACTTGAACCATTCTATGCTCATTTTCAACATTAAAACTATTGTTGACAATATGAATTGCAAAATACGGTTTTATCACTTGACATAATATAGTTATTTCACTTGGGTACCCAGATGGACTCATCCATGTCCATTTCTGCTAATTTTTTTCTTGTAAAATGATTTCATGATACAGTATAAAGTTTCTGTCCTTCAGCAAAATCTACTAGTCTGTTACCTCTATTATCTTGTTCACCACTTCCATAATTGCCAGTCACTTTTTCTCCAGGTATTGTGCTTCCTATTCTTGCATTAAAGCCACCCATTAGTGTTTCGTATTGATATTTTATTTATTTATTTATTTATTTATTTTATTTTTATTTATTTATTTTGTCCAATACACAATAATATACAATGAAGTTTATAGAGATATAGTAGAGAAGATATAGGAGATATAGGAGAGACAATAGGACAGGGGACGGAAGGCACTAGGCCACATTGTAAAACTCTTTGACTTCATCATTACTAAAATTATTGTTGATGCGTAAGTTTGGATGGTTTGTGATGCATTGGGCTACTGTGTCTAAAATTTTGCTACAGAATCTTTCAGCTTTTGGTCGATGGAAAAACCAACTCTACCACATCATCCATTTTCAGTACCTCTAGTGTAGAGTGAATGCCCAGTCCTATCAAGTTCACTTAATCTTTTACCTTTTCATCATAAGCCTTCCATTCATGGAGTGTCAGTATCTTTATCTGTTGCAGAGGTGTGCTCCTACTGGTTCCAACTGGTTCTATAGAATAGACAGTAATTTGGTGGCCTGGGTCACTGTAACTGGCAGCAACCCAGGCCTGCTGCATCCTCAAGCCGGTTCTCTCAGCAGCCTCATTGGCGCCGCCATGTTGTTTTTTGTTTCTGTGCATGCGCAGAAGCATTTTTATAGTGCTGCATGTGCAAAGTGAGCAAGCCTGCATGGCTCATCCCTAAGCCAACCAGCAATAACACAATCCAGAACCCATCCTGATCTGTTGACAATCAACTTTTTGTGCAGTAGCAACCACATTTTTCCAAACACTGTTCAGAGAGGTGTGCTGTTTTCCTTCATTGTAAATCTCCTGTTTAAGAAGGGTCCATAAGTTCTCAATATGGTTTAGGTCAGGCGAGGAAGGGGGCATCTCATTATTCTTTAATCTGTAAGGTCTTCACTGGCTAGCCATGCAGTGGAGTATTTCAATGCATGCAATGAAGCATTGTGCACTCAGTGTATACCTTGACCAACAGATCTCAATGGAAGGTGATGCAATAAAGGAAATGTAACGTTGCATTAAATATGGTTGGCAGGCATCTGACAAGTTAAGCATAATTTTCAAGAACAATCTCCCCCTATGCCTGAAAAGAAAAGTTTCCCATCAGTGTAGGCTACCTGCTCTAAAATATGCCAGTGAAACATGGACACTAACCTCATGATCGATACAAAAGCTAAAAGTGTCACAAAGAGCCACGGAAAGATTCATGTTTGGTATTACAAGAGAAGATAGAAAGAACCCACGTGGCTTAGAGAACAAATGAAAGTATACAATATCATCAAGAGAGTAAAATAATTGAAATGGAAATAGGCTAGTCACATAACAAGAAGAATCGATGGCATGTGGACCAAGGCAGTCATAGAAATGATCCTGCTTGATAAAAAGCATCCACAAAAGAGACCTAAAACAAGATGGATCAATATATCAGCAAATACTATATTCTGGGCCAATTGGCAAAAGAAAGCTCAGGATCATATTGCTTGGAAACATGTGGAAGAGATCTTCATCCTGCACTAGACAATGGCTATGATGATGATGATGATGATGATGATGATGATGATGATACACATGTATAGCCAATCCAATCTTCAATTTATACCTTGGGAGCAATATTGTACAGAAAGTGGTAGGATAGAAGATACAAAGGCCCTTGAGAATTCTTTCCCGTTTGGGTTAGGTCAGAATATGGAAGAAGAATTACATTTGTCACTGTGTAGCAGAAATTGGATGGAGGAAATGCATAGTTCCTTATCTTGCTAGATATTTCAGAAACACCCAAAACTACTAATATGGTATTCTTGCTTAAGAAGTCTAGGGATCAGTAGTTTTCTTCAATAGTTAATTCCTTCTTACTTGAGTGGGTCCAATCTGGGTTGCAGGAAGAGAAATTGAGTTATTGGAATATAAAATGCCACATAGCACTTGCCCATTCTCTTTAATATCTACATAAAGATGTCATTTGTGGGTTCTGGATGCGATGACAGCAATATGCAGAATATAGCATATCTTTACTCTGGGTCATGCAGAATATGTGGTAGAAATCAAATTACAGAATTAGATTGGATTGAAATTGAATCATTTGAGAGCAACAGAAACGTTGATGTTTTTTACATATGCTTCATTTTATATCGTTCCTGGGCCCTCTGACTGTGTCTTGCAAGGTTTAGCCTACAAAAATAAGGCGGCAACTGTATGTATTCTTTATAGATCTCAAATATCCACATCACTTCTATCCCCAGCAATCTAAAACTAATAGAGTTATCAGTGCATATAACATAGATGTTTGGGCAGGTAAGAATATCAACCGTGCTGTCACACAAAATCAAGCTTTTAATAGTAAGTGCCAGACCATGTGCACTAATCAAACAGGTGGTTAAGGAAGTAGGAGAACACAGGCACAACATTGGTTATGTAGAAAGTAAACACAGGGTCAACCAAAAAGGAGTCAAATGTCTATACACTAATGCAGAATATGCGGAATAAATAGGGTGAATAGAAATTCAAATACATGAAGGCCGGCATAGTTCCCTGTAAGCTGCGCAGCGCGCTATAGCGCAGGCAAATTTTAACAACAGCCCAGAGTTTTCCAAGCTGGCACGGAGCAGGTTTCTCCCTGACAGACAGCTGATCCGCCCTTCCCAAGCTGTTGGTGGGAGAGAAAGCCCCGGCTTCCTGGGCTCTGCTGTCGGCTGCACCCATCTCCTCCCATGCCCTTCCACTTCCCCTCGGCGTCGGAGGAGGCGTTGGCCTACTCCCCAGCCGCCGTGCTGGGAGCTGCCCCCTGGAGCTGGGGGCAACGGGCCCTGAATCGGCCTACTCTGCCTCCTCCCCCGCGCCGTGCAGGCTAGCAAAGCATCAAGGCTTCTGAGGTGAGCTGCGCGGTGGCGGTGGGAGGCAGAGCCAAGGGGAGGGCATGCCGGCCAGCAAAGCCAAGCAGCACACTTTTCAAATGTGCTGCTTTCCTGCACCTCTTTCCTGGGCAGGGGGAGGGAAGAAGGTGGCCGCCTCCCCCCACCCCGCCCAGGAAAGAGGTGCAGGAAAGCAGCACATTTGAAAAGCGTGCTGCTTTCCCAGAAAGTAGGCTTTGAACCCTGTGCTGGTCAGCAAAGCTGGCTGCCCGCCAGCCCAATGTCCGTCCGTGTGTGTGTGCGGGGGGGGGGCAATCCGCCAGCCTGATGTCCGTCTGTGTATGTGTGGGGGTGAATCCGCCGGCCACGCCGCCAGCCTGATATCCGTCCATGTGGGGGGGGGGAATCCGCCGGCCAAGCCACCAGCCTGATGTCCGTCTGTGAGGGGGGGTGAATCTGCTGGCCACACCGCCAGCTTGATGTCCATCCATGCAGGGGGGCGAATCCGCCAGCCACGCCACTAGCCTGATGTCCGTCTGTGAGGGGGGGTGAATCTGCTGGCCATGCCGCCAGCCTGATATCCGTCCGTGCGGGGGGGATGAATCCGCCAGTCACGCCGCCAGCCTGATGTCCGTCTGTGCGGGGGGGTTCTCTTTCTTTCTCTCGAGCTGGCGGTGTGGCCGATGGATTCGCCCCCCCCCCCGCACAGACGGACATTTCGAGAAAGCAGCGCGCTTTTCAAATTCGCTGCTTTCCTGCACCTCTTTCCTGGGCGGGGGGGGAAGAAGGTGGCAGGAAAGAGGTGCAGGAAAGCAGTGAATTTGAAAAGCGCGCCGCCAGCCCGAATTTGAAAAGTGCGCTGCTTTCCCGGAATGCCCATACGTGCTGGGGGTGGGCCAATCCGCCGGCCGCCCCGCTAGCCCGATGTCCGTCCGTGCGGGAGGGCGCGAATCTGCCAGCCACACCGCCAGCCTGATGTTCGTCCGTGCGGGGGGGGGCCAATCTGCCGGCCATGCCGCCAACTCGATAAGAAAGAGGGAATGAAGGAGGGAGAGAAAGAGAGAGATATATATAAAGAATAGAGAGAAAGAGGGAGGGAGGGAAAGAGAAAGAGGGAATGAAGGAGGGAGAAAAAGAGAGATGTATAAAGGATAGAGAGAGAGGGAGGGAGAGAGAGAAAGGAAAGAGAAAGAAAAGGAGGGAGAGATAGAGGGAATGAAGGAGGAAGAGAAACAAAGAAAGAGTGAGAGATATAAAGGATAGAGAGAAAGAGGGAGGGAGAGAAAGGGAGGGAGGGAAAGAAGGAGGGAGAGAAAGAAAGAGATATAAATGATAGATAGAAAGAGGGAGGAAGAGAAAGGAAAAAGAAAAGGAGGGAGAGAAAGAGGGAATGGAGGAAGAGAAACAAAGAAAGAGTGAGAGATATAAAGGATAGAGAGAAAGGGAGGGAGGGAAAGAGAAAGAGGGAATGAAGGAGGGAGAGAAAGAAAGAGAGAGATATAAAGGATAGAGAGAAAGAGGGAGAGAAAGGAAAGAGAGAGAAAATGAGGGAGAGAAAGGGAATGAAGGAGGGAAAGAAAGAGTGACATATAGAAAGGATAGAGAGAAAGAGGGAGGGAGAGAAAGGGAGGGAGAAAAAGAGGGAATGATGGAGGGAGAAAGAAAGAGAGATATATAAAGGATAGAGAGGAAGAGGGAGGGAGAGAACGGAAAGAGAAAGGGAGGGAGAGAAAGGAAAGAGATGAGAGAGGAAGGAGGAGAGAGAAAGGAGGGGGAGCGAATTATGGATGTCAGAACTCGCGTGCGCCTGATAGTGTGCGCTCACACTTTATTTATTTAGTTAGTTAGTTATTTATTTAGACTTATTATGCCACCCAGTCCCAAAAGGACTGCTGCTCAGACACTATACCTTTCCGCCTACACCGGAAAAAAATTAGAGGGAACACTGAAGGCCGGTATGATATTGTTGCCATTATAGAAACTTGGTGGGATGAAACCCATAAAGGGAACATACAGCTAGAGAAATTTAAATTATTTTAAAGAAACAGACCAAATAAAAAAGTAGGTGGTGTTACACTGTATATAAGAAGAAACAACATTTCTACAAAAATAGAGCATAACGATGAAAATTGTCTTGAATGCATTTGGGTCAATATAAAATCAGAAAAATGACATTGCCATAGGTGTATACTATAGGCCACTTAACCAAACACGAGAAATAGATAAACTATTTGCTAGTCAGGTAACAAAAGAACATAAGAACATAAGAAGAGCCATGCTGAATTAGGCCAAAGCCCATCAAGTCCAGCATTCTGTGTCACACAGTGGCCCACCAATTGTACATGGGGATCTTGAGCAGAAAGAGAAGGCAAAACCCTCCCTTTCCCTTGACCCTCAACAAATGGTACTCAAGGGAATCCTGCCTGCCTCAACCAACATAGAGGTGGCACATGGACATCCATTTCAATAGCCACCGATATACTTGGCATCCATGAATCTGTCTAATCCTGCCTTGAAGCTATCAAGGCTGACAGCTGTCACAACCTCTTCTGGAAGTGAATTCCACAAACGAACAACCCATTGGGTGAAGAAATAGTTCCCCTTATTTGTCCTTGCTTTCTTACCTATGAGCTTTAGGGAGTGCCCCCTCGTCCTAGTATTGTGTGATAGAGAAAAGAATTTTTCTCTATCCACCTTTTGTATCCCATGTATGATTCTATACACTTCAATCAAGTCACCCCTTAAACACCATTTTTTAAGGCTGAAGAGACCAGGGCGTTGCAACCTGGCTTCATAAGGGAGGTACTCCATTTCCTTGTTGCCCTTTTTTGCACCTTTTCCAGTTCCATTATATCCTTCTTGAGGTGAGGTGAGGTGATCAGAACTGTACACAGTACTCCAAGTGTGGTCTCACCATCGATTTGTACAGAGGCAATACAACACTTCCTGACCTATTTTCGATTCCCTTCCTAATCATGCCAAGCATGGAATTTGCTTTTTTTACTGTTGCTGCACACTGGGTTGACATCTTCATTGAGCTGTCCACCAAAATCCCAAGATCCCTTTCTTGGGTTGTCTCAGAAAGCTTGGTCCCCATCAGTTGGAAGGTATAATTGGGATTCTTTGCCGTTATATGTTTAGGTTAAAATGCATTTGCCACTTTGTTGCCCACTCACTCAATTTCAAGAGATCCTTCTGGAGCTCCCGACAATCAGTTTCACTTTTCACTACCCGGAACAATTTAGTGTCGTCAGCAAACTTTGCTACCTCACTATTTACTTCTACATCTAGATCATTAATGAATACATTAAAAAGCAAAGGTCCCAAAACTGAACCTTGGGGTACATCACTTCTCACTTCTTTCCATCCAAAGGATTGTTCATTTATTGCCACCCTTTGCTTCCTACAATTTAGCCAGTTACCAATCCAGGACAAGACTTGTCCTCTAATTCCATGGCTGAAGAGCTTTTTTAGGAGCCTTTGGTGAGGGACTTTGTCAAAAGCCTTTTGAAAGTTAATATATACAATATCAACTGGGTCCCCTTTATCTATGCATTTATTTACACCCTCAAAGAATTCTAGCAAGTTAGTAAGACATGATTTGCCTTTGCAGAAACCATGTTGATTTTCTTTCAGCAATGCCTGTTTTTCTATGTGCCCAGGAATTTTATCTTTAATAATGGTTTCCATCACTTTTCCTGGAACTGAGGTTAAACTGACTGGTCTATAATTTACTGGATCACCTCTGGATCCTTTCTTGAAGATCGGGGTTACATTTGCCTCCCTCCAATCCTCAGGTACAGTGCCTGATCTTAGAGAGAGATTATATATTTCAGCTAGAAGTTCAGCAATTTCCTTGAGAACTCTAGGGTGGATGCTATCTGGACCTGGTGATTTGTTGACATTTAGTTTAAAAAGGCATGCAAGAACATCTTCCTTGTTTATCTCTATCTGGTTTAATTCCTCTAATTCCCTCCCTGAGAAAACTAATTCAGTGGCAGGCAAATGCTCTCTATCTCTTCAGTGAAAACGAAGGCAAAGAAGTCATTTAGCCTCTCAGCAATCTCCTTGTCTTCTCTGATTATCCCCTTCTGACCATTGTCATCGAGTGGCCCAACTGTTTTTCTGGTTGGGCTCCTGCTTCTGATTTACTTAAAAAGGTTTTGTTATTATTTTTAATATTCTTTGGTATATGCTCCTCAAAATCTCTCTTGGCTTTCCTGACTATTGGCCTTGCATTTGGTCTGTCAGAGTTTGTGATCCTTTCTGTTCTCCTCGGTAGGAAGCGCCTTCCATTTCTTAAATGAGTTTTTCTTCTTTCCAATAACCTCCTTTACCTCATTCATAAGCCATACTGGTATCCTCTTGGACTTTCCAGTCTTCTTTATTCTTTTAGGAATGCATTTGAGTTGAGCCTGTTGTAACATATTTTTAAATAGTTTCCAAGCATTTTGGAGGGATTTGACTTTTTTAACTTGTTTAATTTTTATTTTTATTTTACTTTTAACAAGTTAAAAAAGTTAAAAAAGTAGATATTAAAAGTATTTGGATATCAAATCATGCCCCACTATTGGCAGAATTGGAAATAGGTCAGGAATGTAATCAAAGAATTTGGAGATATAATGCAGTTGTAACTGCTAGGGAACAAGATAAAGAGAAATTGCAAACAGAGTTATCTGAATATTTTAGAATTAATGATGTGGGTGGTATTAAACAATCAATTGTGTGGGATGCATGTAAGGCTTTCATGAGGGGACAATGCATATGTATGGAAGCAGATATTAGGAAGAGGTGGGGTAGAGAGAGGGAAAGGAAGATAAGGGAAATAGATTTGATACAAGAGCAGTCAAGATTAACTAAAAGTAGAGATTGGAATAGTTTATTGAAATTGAAAAACAAACAACTGATGGTGTATGATGAGATCAAATGGAACAAGATGAGAATGATGATGCGACAAAAAATGCAGAGCTGGGGGACAAGATCAATGCAGCAAATGGCGAGATATCTGAAGAAGAGGAAAGAAAAATCATGTATTTTAGCATTGAGGGACACTAGTGGAGTGGTTAGATATGGTAATGAGCAGTTATTATGGAAATATTATGAAGATTTGTATAAAGAGGAGCAAGTGAAGATAGGAGTCCTCAAGGTTGGGAAAATAGTAAGTGAAGAAGATAAACAAATTTTGAACGCAGAAATTACACAAGATGAAATTGCTAGAGTAATTAAAGGGTTAAAACAAGCCAAAGCACCGGGCCCAGATGTGTTTACAGGGGAATTTTATAAAACTTATGTGAATGTATTGTTGCCACATTTGGGGAAACTGTTCAGTAATATATTGTTAAATCGTGATATCCCGCAGACATGGAAGCTTTCAGAAATTGTTACCATTCCGAAGATGGGTCGAGATTTAAGAGAGCCTGGGTCTTACCGTTCGATCAGTTTGGCAAATCAGGATTATAAAATATTTATGAAAATATTGGCAAATAGATTAGAAAATATTTTACCAAAAATAATTGAAGAGGATCAATATGGATTCTTGAAGGAAAGGAAAATAAGCGAACCAATTAGAAATGTAATGAATGTGATGTACCATGCTACCGCTACTAAAAGGAAATTGGGAATTTTGAAATTAGACGTCTATAAAGCGTTCGATAAAGTTAACCATAGCTATTTATATAAATTATGTAATGAACTAAATATGGGGGGGAAATTTTGTGAAACTATAAAAGAGATTTATAAAGAAAATGAAGCGTATATAAGAGTGAATGTACAAAGAACACAGAGTATTAAAATATTAAACGGCACCAAGCAGGGATGCCCTTTATCTCCAAAATTATTTGTAATAGCAATAGAGATCTTAGCTAATAAGATAAGACAAGATAACACTTGGGCAGGATATAGAATAGGGGAATTAGAAATGAAAATAAATTTATTTGCAGACGATGCAATTATATTGACCAGACCCCGATGGAGATGATTAAAGGTATAATAAACATTTTACAAGAGTTTAAGCAGGAATCGGGACTGTCGGTTAATATGGAAAAATCAGAGATTATGTGTTTAAATATAGATCCAAGAGAAAAGATAGAAATCAGGAAAGAATCAGGGTTGAAATTAGGACTTTAAAAAAATAAAATATTTGGGAATTTGGTTATTGAAAAACCCAGTGAAAATTGAAGAGATGAATTATAGATTAATATGGAGGAAAATGTTGAAACAGATGAGGAGCTGGAAAGAGAAAAAGCTAAGGAGACTCTCTAAAATAAGAGCTTTAAAAATGATGATAGCTCCCAAGATGATGTACCTATTTCAGGTGCTGTCGGGGGGCTATCGGCATGTAAGGTTAAAGAGTGGGACAAAAAACTAAATTATTGGATTGAAGAAGATAAGAGACCAAGAATAAGGAAAAAGAGGTTAATTGCGAATGAAAAAGAGGGGGGATGGGGAGTTCCATGTTTGGAGCTGTATAGGGAAGCTTTTCAAATGGAAAGGTTAATGGAGTTGCAATTATGTGAAAATAAATGGGTGAAATTGGAAAAACAGATAAACGGGATGAAGAATAGAGAATTAATCTTTAGAAAGTGGAATAGGAGTGACTTAGGTAAATTAATAGGCCCAATGAAAGGGACTATGGAAATTTGGAAAAAATGGCAGGGGAAAATAGGATTATATAAATCTAAACTGTCATCGCTTTATGTAATAAATAGAGAAAATGAAACTAATTTAAATACGGTTATAGGAGAGTTGAAGGGAAGAGGGATAACTAAGATAGAACAGTTATATGAGAAGGATGGCAGGCCAAGTAGAAATCGTATAGAATGGTGGTTAGGTAAGGGAGGGTGGCTACAAATAAATGCAAGATGTAAATATCTTAATGAAAGGGAGAATAAAGAAGTACTATGGAGGGAGGAGACAGGGTTAGAGAAAATAATAAGAGAAAAAAGTGAGGGATAAAGGCGCAAGCAACCAATATATACAAATTGCTAGTGCAGTCAGAAGGGGATACAATTGATGGATTGACTAAGTGGTGGCAAAATGAGATACAAGTAGAGGTACAAGAGATGGAAAATATAGTAGAAAATATAAGGAAAATTAAAAATACAAGAATCAGGGAAATGAGAAGGAAAATATTACATAAGTGGTATTTTACTCCCGTTCAATCCGCACATTTTCAGCAGAATGTCAGGGGGAATTGTTGGCATGGGTGTCAAGACAAAGGAGTGTTATGCATATGTTTTGGGAATGCCCGATAGTGCAGGAATTTTGGCAAAAAGTGAAAGGGGATATCAATAGAATGCTAAATATACAATGGACAATCGCTAAGGAAATGGCAGTACTAGTAAAAAGCAATGCAATGGGAGAATTTAGAGAAATTAAAAAAGCAGCAATAGAAAGCGCTCAGGCAGTAATAGTTTTGGGTTGGAAGGATGCGACAAAATGGACAATGCAAAATTGGTATAGGTACATGGTGGACCATATTCAATTTGAAATTATGGAAAAAAGGATAAATTCGGATAATGAAACTGAGTTGGGACACCTGATGGGACGGTGGGACAAGGTAAGACGATATATGACGAGCAGAATCCGAGACCAAGCTACAAGAAATAAATTGGAATCACTCTATAATATGTAAACAGATATATTGCTCTTGGGTTAAGTGGACTATACAAGAAACACCCCCAATTTGGTGGTGGGGAATGTGTGTGTGTCGGGGTGGTAGGCACAATTCACTATGCACTGTTTTATGTTGTGTGATATAAAAACTGTTAAAAATAAAAAAAATAAAATTTAAAAAAAAGAAAAAGAGGGATTTGACTTTTTTTACTGTTCTTTTATTATTTTCCTCATTTTGGCAAAATTCCCTCTGTGAAAGTTTAAGGTCTCTGTGTTTGTTTTCACTGACAATTTGCTATCCATGGTTAAGTTGAAGGTTATTGTGTTGTGATTGCTGGTTCCTATGGGCTCAGTTACAAAGACATCATGAATCAAATCCTGAACTAAAGCAGGGGTCCTCAGACTTTTGGAACTTAGGAACCACTAAATCCATAATTGTAAATCCTGTGGCTCACTAATATGATCTGCCTAATGACCGTCTGGGTGGGAATGGGTAGATGGTCATCTGACTGGGTGGGTGTGGCAAAATCAATGTCACTAATGTCAAGATGTGCTTCACCAGCCTCTACTCATCCCTCCCCACCCAGCCACTCCTTGCTTCCCCACCCAGGCTCCTTAGGCCCCCTACAGGAAGCAATGGTTGGAGCTAAGCAGCCACCAGGAGAAACAGTTCACAAAACAGCTGGCTCAGTTCAAATAGGATCTAGCTGAGGAGGTTCAATAGAAACACCTCAGTGAGGACTATGAGCATAGGCTTTCCCATCAGAGAAAACACCTGTGGGAGTGCAAGGCCAGGTAGGTGCCAGTACCTGGAGGCTCAGTGGGCTGAGTTGGTCAGCCAGTTCCAGGCCATGATATAGTCCCATTGGAACAAGGCCCTCTGGCTCTTTGCCACCAGTGACACTTCCCTCCAGCCTTCACCCAAAGCCCTGCACCAGTAGGCCAAAGCAGACCCCGAGTCGGAATTTCTATCCCCTTCTGCCCACACAAGACGATCCCAAAGAGGGAGATTCTCTGTAGCAATACAAACGTTCATTTTTATTTATTTATTTATTTTTATATATTTTTAATTGATTTTTAACAATTTAAAATCACACAACATAAAACAGTGCGTAGTGAATTGTGAATTGTGCCCACCACCCCGACATACACACATTCCCCACCACCAAATTGGGGGTATTTCTTGTATAATCCACTTAACCCAAGAGCAGTATATCTGTTTACATATTATAGAGTGATTCCAGTTTATTTCTTGTAGCTTGGTCTCGGATTCTGCTCGTCATATATCGTCTTACCTTGTCCCACCGTCCCATCAGCTGTCCCAACTCAGTTTCATTATCCAAATTTATCCTTTTTTCCATAATTTCAAATTGAATATGGTCCACCATGTACCTATACCAATTTTGCATTGTCCATTTTGTCGCATCCTTCCAACCCAAAACTATTACTGCCTGAGCGCTTTCTATTGCTGCTTTTTTTATTTCTCTAAATTCTCCCATCGCATTACTTTTTACTAGTACTGCCATTTCCTTAGTGATTGTCCATTGTATATTTAACATTCTATTGATATCCTCTTTCACAATGAACAAACGTTCATTGCACATATCTGTCCCAAGAGTTGTAGTGAGGATCCTTGATTTAGTGCAATATAAAAAATGCAAATAATTTTTCTGTGGACCACCAAAATTTACTTGTGGACCACCAGTGGTCTATGAACCACCTGTTGGGGACTGCTGAACAAGGCATGTAGGAAGTACATCACAATAATAATGGGGGACATTAACTACTATAGACAAACTCTGCGCCAAATGGAAGATCAAACAGGTTCCTGACAAACTTAGCAGACAACTTTGTCTCCCCAAAAGTAGAGAAGGGAACTAGGGGATCAGTCATGTTGGACTTAATTCTCAGAGATGAAGCTACAGGAATCTTAGGGGTGGGTGGGGTGGAGTAGAGAGTGATTGTGCAATATTAAAATTTAACATTATGCAAGTACAAACATATAGAACAAAGTCCAACTAGACTCTTGGACTTTAAGAAAGCTAAATTTCAATACACTTAGAGAGAACTTAGGAAAGATTCCATGGATGAGAATCTTCAAGAGGAAAACAACTCAAGAAGCTTGGGAAATTTTGAAAAGTGAGATTATAAAAGCCCAGTCTAGTACAATACCAATGAAGAAGAAAAATAACAGCTCTCAAAAGAAAGCAGCATGGCTGCATACAGAACTCAATGATAAATTAAAAGACAAAAAGGATAAGTATAAAAAGGGAAAATAGGGGCACATAACTAATGTAGAACATCAGCAAATAGCCTAATCCTGCAAAGATGAAGTGAGGAAAGCTAAGGCTTAAAATGAACTAAGGCTTGTGACAAAAGTTAAAAAATAACAACAAAAAAGCTTCTTTCAACATGTAAAAAACAAGAAAAAAGTCAAAGAAACAATTGGTCTATTAGTGGGATAAACTGGCAAGAAGGCGACAAGCAACAGGGAGAAAATAGAACTACTTACCCTGTTTCCCCAATAGTAAGACACCCCCGATTGTAAGACGTATCGGGGGTTTCAGGGGGGTCAGCTAATATAAGCCGTACCCCAAAAGTAAGACATATGTCTTACTTTCGGGGAAACACGGGGGTATTGCCGCCTCCCTCTCATCTAGCTGCGCGCCGCCTCCTGCCCACGTCCGCACCGTCCCCCTCTCCATACGTCGCCGCGTCTGCCACCTCCCTCTGATCTTAATGAGCGCCGCCTCCTGCCCACTTCCACGCCGCCCCCCTTCCATACTTCACCGCGTCTGCCGCCTCCGTCTGATCCAAATGAGCGCCGCCTCCTGCCCACTTCCGCGCCGCCCCCCTCCATACGTCACCGTGTCTGCCGCCTCCGTCTGATCCAAATGAGCGCCGTCTCCTGCCCACGCCTGCGCCGTCCCCCTCTCCATACGTCGCCGCGTCTGCCACCTCCCTCTGATCTTAATGAGCGCCGCCTCCTGCCCACTTCCACACCGCCCCCCCTCCATACGTCACCGCGTCTAAATGTTAATTTTATGGTTAAAACAAAAAATTCGACAATTTTTTTCCAATATAAGACATACCCCGAAAGTAAGACATAATGGGGCTTTTGGGGATAAAAAGAAAGTAAGACACTGTCTTACTTTCGGGGAAACACGGTAATTTGCTTTTTGCATCTATCTTTACACAAAGGGAAAAAGCAGTCCAACCTATCAAAAACAGTACCATAAAAACAGATTAGGAACACAAGTTAAAGTAGGTAAGAAAGTAGGTAAGTGAGTACCTGTCCACCCTAGTCAAGTTGAAATCACCAGGATAGATGGATTACACCAAGGTTCCGAACTGGCATACATTGAACCATTGAACTACTGTATATCTTTCAAAGATCTTGGAGGACCAGGGAACTACCAGAGAATTGGAAAAGAGATGATGAGGTTCCCATCTTTAAAAAAAAAGGGGGGGGGGATCAGGAAACTACAGTCCTATTAGCCTGATTTCAATATCTGGAAAGATTCCGGAAAAGATAATCAAGCAATGAATCAGTGAACATAAAGTGAGGCAAACAAAGTCATGATCAAAAGCCAACACATGGGTTTATCAACAACAGATTATGTATTATTTGAGAAAGTGACAAAATTACTGGACCATTTGATAAAAGTAGGTCACAACCTACTACTTGATAAGATAGAAAAATGTGAGTTAAACAGCATCACTACCAGATAGATTTGTAACTGGCTGATCAACTACACTCAATGTGTACTGCATCTACATGGAAAGAAGTATGCAGTGGGGTACCCCAAGGCTCTGTTTTAGGCCCAATACTCTTCATCAATTATTTGGATGGGAGGATAAAAGGGGAATTCATCAAATTTTCAGATGACACCAAGCTGGCAGGAATACTAAACATTCCAGAAGACAGCCTTAAGATACAGAAAGATACTGACAGACTTGAACATTGGGTGCTATCTAACAAAATGAAATTCATTTATGAAAAAAGTAAGGTTCCAGATTTAGGCAAGAAAAACCAAATGTACCTTGCTCAATAGTAGTAACTATGTGAGGGATCTTGGACTCCTATTGGACAATCACTTAAATATGAGCCAGGAGTGCTTTAGTTGCCAAAAAAGCTAATACAGTTCTAGGCTGCATTAACAGAGGAATAGTAACAATATCACGTGAAGTGTTAATACCACTTGATAAGGCCTTGATAAGGCCACACTTAGAATACTGCATCCAGTTTTGATTGCCATGATTGAAAAGAAGATGTTGAGACTTTAGAAAAAGGATAAACAAGAGCAACAAAGATGATTAGGGAACTGGAAGCTAAAACATATAAAGAATGGTTGCTGGAATTAGGTCTAGTTTAATGAAAAGGAGTAAGGGTAATATTATAGCATGTTCCAATATCTCAGGGATTGCCACAAAGAAGAGGGAGTCAAGATATTCTCCAAAGCACCTGGGGGCATGACAAGAACAAACGGATCAAAATTGATCAAAGAAAATAGCAACCTAGAACTAAAAAGAAATGTCTTGACAGACAGGCATGGTGTTTTACTGTCTTCTAAAGCGACTTTCACTAAAGTTCTTATATGATTGAGAACCAATTTGTGCAGCAGAAAAACTAGTGAAACCACCACAATGTTCCTTTTGTTAGCATGGTTGAGGAACTTTTATTCTTCCTTTATTAATACACTTTATAGACTATAATGAAATATTTTTTCTTCACTTTTTCCTTTCATATAAGAAACCATTTATTATATATAATGTTGCCAGATTGAATTTGGCAGCAATTAAGATTCATAGAGATATCACTAAGGGTAAATCTATCTACTTTCATATCTTTTCGTGACCTTTAGAGGTGCCCTCTTAGGGTAAAATGTAATTTTAATATTACATTTAGATTATTATATAGAGAAAATATAACATTTTAATACCATTGTACACACTAGTTTTTAGTTATCTTGCATTTCCCACCAGCAGGCTATTATTCAAATGCCTGTAATTTTTCTTCATTACCTTATGCAGGTTTATGACTGTAATATAAATTTGACTTGACCTGACTTTGAAAGATATTGGGCATAATCCATAGGTCAGCATTTATTTTATCTGGATACAGGTTGAAGAGGCCAAGGTGCAAGGCTGGGTAAACTAACTAATCTGTTATTTCTGTAATTGTGTAAATTTCTCAAATGCCACTAAAATATTGCTGACATGGAACTTTTTGCTCATACATTTATACCTTTTTGCTGCTTTTAGTTTAATAAGATTGCAATTGTGTGCACATTTTTTAATAAAAGAGAATGTTAGAGTTTTTACTTGATAATTTCTTCCATAAATAAATGAGAAATGGCATTTTTGCAATGGTGATAAAATGGCCTTTTGGCAAAGGAGTCATCTATCATAGTACACTATGCATTTAGCAATTCCTATTTATAGTGTGTCTTATGCCAAAGCAATTTTTCAAAGCTTGCACTGTTGTAAGTATCATACTGCACAAACCCATTCCTTCCTCCTGTACTTTGTAATTATTCTACATTCAAATAATTTTCCTTGCAAAGGAATGTTCACAGAGATTTATTGTTCGACAAACAAAATACAGTCATACCTCGTCTTACGAACCTAATTGGTTCCAGGGGGAGGTTCATAAGATGAAAGGTTCGTAAGATGAAACATTGTTTCCCATAGGAAACAATGTAAAGTCAATTAATCCGTGCAACAAACCCCCCCCCCCGCAAAAAAATGCTGCCGCCCAGCTGTCACCTTTTAAAACAGCCTGGGGGCTTTTCAGCGACCTCCCGAACGCCGAACGTCAAACCCGAACTTCCGGATTCGGCGTTCGGGAGGCCGCCGAGAAGCCCCCAGGCTGTTTTAAAAGGTGACAGCCGGGCGGCGGGGCTTCCCAGCACCCTCCCAAACCCTGAACCCGGAAGTTTGGCAAAAGTTTGGGGTTCGGGAGGCTGCTGGGAAGCCGCCCGGCTGTTTAAAAAGGTGACAGCCGGGCGGCTTCCCAGCAGCCTCCCGAAGCCGAACGCCAAACCTGAACTTCCGGGTTCGGCATTCGGAGGCTGCTGGGAAGCCCCGCCGCCCAGCTGTCACCTTTTAAAACAGCCGGGGGGCTTCCCAGCAGCCTCCCGAACGCCGAACCCGGAAGTTCGGGTTTGGCGTTTGTAACACGAAAAAAGTTCGTAAGAAGAGGCAATTTTTTTCTGAACCCCGGGTTCGTATCTCGAGTTGTTCATAAGACAAGGGGTTCGTATCTTGAGGTACCACTGTATTCATTATTAGGATAGCAAAAAATACATGCAAAATTCTGTTTATTGTAGAACTATTCTGCCCATGTTTAAATTCTATTAGCTTTTTATACAACATTCTATGATAAATAAGAATCTTAGTTACTCTAAAAAGAAATCTCTGACAAATTTCATTTCAGGAGGTCAGCTTCTGGCCATTCAGATGTTGCTAATGGCAGTTTCAATGTAGCTCACTCCTGACCAGAATGGCAGGCACATACCTAAATGCAGATGTCGAGATTCCATCCACCAAATAATAACCTCCAACATGTTGTTCTTCCAAAGTTCAAGATTATGATATACCTATATTTTCCCTCACTGAATCTTCCACAATGTATTAATGCAACTTTCTCCTTCTTGTGCTTTCTTACAAAAGAGGTAGATTTCCCAGAATTCCCATATAATATGAATATGTGTCTATATTGTCAGGAATGCTATGTATGGAAAGGCAATGTTTTTTTTCTTTAAAACTATACATTTTAAGTTGATGCTAAAGTACATGAAATTTGACTTTTTACAACATGCTAATTTCTTACCCTCCAATCTAAGTTTCTCTTGCCATGCTAAAAAATAAAAATATTAGCTTCATATTTTTTCAATATATTTCAAAAAAGTCTTAAAATAAATGAATACTTTATTTTTATGCCTGACATATTACTTGAGTGAATGATATTGGCACCATGTATCTTTTCCAATATATTATATACAAACATATTCACATGTACATAAAGTACATTCTGAAAATGCATTGAGGAAGCTTCAGTCTGTATGAATATATATATATATATATATGAATTTTAGACTAATAATTTTTGTGCATAATGCCCATCAAATACATCTTTAGATATATCAGAAGCTAAACCACGAGCTCTGTGGCCAGCTCTGAACACTCCAATTCCAAGAGCCCTGGATTAGGACCTAAGCCTCCCTGAAGAGGGGACAAAGGAAGTGGGACACCAGGAATGTAGAGGGGAGGTTGCATCTCCCCTCCCTAAACTGGAAAGCTCCTAGCTAATGACATGGAGCAGAGGCAGCAAACATGGCTGCCACAAAGCTGAAGGAAGACCAGAAACACCAAGACTGAGCAAGAGGGGAAAGAGAATGATTTGTGATCTAGGCTAAAAAGGATTGTCTTTTTAAAAATGACCCCAAAAATACACCGGGGGGGGGGGGTATGGAGGCTAAATATTAGCAGTGGGACAAGCATACTAAAAACCCAAAGAAAATGTTTGAGAACTGTTAGCAGTTTCAAGATATGTGGTTTTGGAAAGATACTTTGCTTTAAAGAAAAAATATTGACAGTTGAACTGAAAGTTGTCTCTACCTTATTAAAATTAAATTGATTATTAAATATATAACTTTTCTGTCTGACTCGATGACCAGTCAGCAATTAAATATCCATTAATACTCAGACACATAGCTGGGAAGTATAATAGTCTATTGTACAAGTAAACTTATTGAAAACCACAAATTAAAGCAAAGAATTGTCCCTCAACTGCCAAAATTCAATGCAAGTGGCAAAACTGATAAGGAATGTTCCAAAACAGAGTAACTTAAAGACTATAGCTTGGCTGAAGCAGAAATATTCACAGACTTCAAAACTATATTTTTTCAAGACTGCAGCAATATTTGAGAGGGGAAAAACTCTGGACTTGCTCTTTCCCTCTTATACGTATAACCTTTGCAGGTTAATTTCCTGCAAAGGGAACCTACCAGTCTCCTACCCTTTTAAACACTCTGTGATTACACACTGCACACAGCAGTATTCAAGGCCTCCCTCTATGTCTGTGTAAGTGCTCTTGTCTCCCATGCATTCTTCTCACCCCTGCATCTAAAATAGGATCTACAATCTCCCCCTCATCATCAGACCCAGACAAGACCCTAGCTGAGTGTTCTGTATTCTTTGTAGGACCCTCAATCTCTATCCCTTTCTCACCCTCACTATTCGACTCCTCTGATAGCTACACAGGCCTATGATGTTCTGATGAACCCGGTTCCTCGTCTTCAAAATCTGTGATTAAAGGAACTGGCTGTGATCCAACCACAACACTATCTACATATTGGACAATGAAATTGAAAGTGCAGAATAACAAAGAGGAATACTGACGTCAAACAAGAGCCATTTTAAAGAAAGAAAAAACAGTGCAGTACTTCGAACTTTTGTTTTTGCTGATTAAAAAAAGCAGAATAAGGGTTAGCCCCCTGTCTTTTTCTTTGAATTTTGGTTGGATTGCAAAAATGAAAACAGAGACATGGAATGGATACATCAGGATATTAAACACATTATAAAAGAACAGCATATGGGAATTAAAGAAATATTGGAAGAATATTGCACAGAACTAAAACTGGAGAATATAATACAAACAAGTGCAGATCTGATAAATGAGGAAATTATAGAGGATCCTGGAAGAGTGGAAGAAACAGAGGAATTGGGAAAAAAGAACCAGAAAGAAAATACAACAAAGGGGTGATGAAAACACTGGGGGTGAAAAAGGGATTGGAACAGAAAGGGAAGATAATTATTGGCAGGGAAAAGATATGGAGAAAAAGAAAATAAGAAATGGAAAACAGGTTTAAAGCTAGAAATGATGAAACAACAAAGGGGGAAAGAGGATAGAGAGAGAAAATAGCAAAAAAAAAGGATTTAAGAATAGAAATGAAAGAGTTGAAAGAAATTTTGGGGAGGCAAAAGAGAAAAAAAGAGGTTTAAAAATAGGGAACAGGGTAAAAGATAAGGGATAAAAAGAATAAGAATGTTATTTATTAATTGGACTTATATGGACTGTTCCATTAAATTACTATAATAGAATTAAATAATTTTGAATAAACTGTTTATAGTAGTGACAGGAATAAAAGGTAATAACATTTTTGAATATAAGATATGACTACAGAAGAGTTATAATGTAAAAATAATTTGTATTAAATATGTGGATGAATTAGTACGTAGAAACAAAATTGTAAAATAATATTAGAAAATATGAAAATTGAAAATTGGTAATTTTAAAGCATTTTTTGTGTGGGACATAAAAGATAAAAATTAGTTTTCAAATGATTGTTAGACATGTGATAAAGTGATAGAATTAATTGTTAGAAAGATAAAATTAGTTGTATTAAAGAGTAAAAATGCTATATTATTATTGTTTAGAAGAGAAGTGAAGTAAAGTATATATTGTTTAGAAAATAAGTGAATTAGAAATATGTATATACTAGAAATGTATAAAGTGGGAAAAGACCACATCCTTGATTGTTGGAAAGGAAGGAAAAGAGTAGGAAAAAGGGAAAAGAGGATTAAAATAAAAAGAAAATAAGGGGAAAAGACTAAAAGATAGACATTAAGATGAAAAGAAATGTGAGAGATGTATTTTAAAAGTTTTTAGGCCTTCAATACAACATAAATGAATTATGAAGGCTACCAAGGTGATAAAAAATATATCAGTGGCAGATTGATAGATTTTTACTCTCCTGGGAGGGTCTATATATAACTCATTTTTAAAATTCAACTTCTCAGTATTATATCTTTCTCCTTAAAACTTCAGATAAAGAATGATTTCACTAGCATGAACTCAGCTTTTTGAAAAGAACACTCAGTTGCTTAAGTGATTCAGTGTGACTTGTCATATGCAGTCTGACAGCAAACTGCTTTTGCCTTGACTCTGCAAGTAAATTAATCAAAACTTGACGAACAACTGCAACACTGATCCATGGTATATTTAGCAGAAGCAGCATTTGTTCAACAGATATCATAACTGCCCACAGTGATTTCAACACACAACCCCCCCCCAACCTACAGCTATTTAAGCTACCAAACTAAGAAGAATCCACAAACAATGAAAAAACAATGACCATTATGACCAAAATTTCAGGTGGCTTTGCTCTTTGATAGAAATTTGGATGCACTTGTTTTGTATGTTATAAGATTATTCCTTTAATGCCAGTTAAGGAGTCCCTCATATCTACTTTTCTTTACACGACTGAGTATATAGTTCTGAACGGGGAATATATTTATTCTTCAAAAAAGTTCCTCATATCTCACACTATTTAATGATTCCCAGTTTATGCATGAATTGGCATAATTGTAAATATTACAAGGTGGTATGAAGAATCTGACTTGTTATGTACAGCTAGGAGATTTATTTTTTTTAAAATGAGCTTTTGCTTTGATTCTACCAAGTTTATTTCAGTTTACAGTGATGCTTCCAACACTGGATGTTGGAAGATTGGACAACCATTTGTATGAAATGGTATAGGCCAGTGATGGTAAACCATTTTTGATTTGTGTGCCAAAAGGTGTGGGTGTGGGTGTGCTAGCATGCGTGCACATGTCCACACGTCTTCCCTCCCCCCCCCACACACATGTGCACACCCCTGCACTTCCCCCTGTGTATGCACATAGGCCTTTCTGGAGCCTGGTAGGTGAAAAAAATGCCCAAAATGCTCAGGAAAGCTTCCTGAAGTTCCGGAGTTTAAAAAAAACAGCACAACAGGCAAACCATAAGTTTGAAAAATGCACTTCCGGTTTGCCCATTGTGCTGTTTTTTGCACTCCAGGGTTTCAGGAAGCTTCCCTGAACCCTCCAGAGTGCAAAAATCAGCACAACTGCAAACCTGAAGTGCATTTTTCCGAGCTTCCGGTTTGTCTGTTGGGGGATTTTATTTTATTTTTTGCCTCCGGGACTTCAGGGAAGCTTCCCAAAAGTGTCAGGAGGATGAAATGGCTTTCCCCAAGGCCAAAAATCAGCTGGCCAGCCCGTGCATGCACACTGAAGCTAATACAGGGCAAAGTCTCATGTGCCCTCTGATATGGCTCCGCATGCCTTCTGTGGCACATGTGCATAGGTTCACCATCACGGGTATGGGATTTCCTGCCTGAGTAGGACTAGAAGACCTTCCAACTCTGTTATTCTGCTCTATTTTCTGGAATTTTTGAAAAGGAACAAAGTAACTACAATTTTTAGAACCCTTATAACCTCCAAAAATATCTTTTTTAAAGATAATTTGTCCTTAATTATCTACCAACTTTTCCTTTCAAGTAAAAATTGATTTGTATTAAGTACAGTGGTACCTCGGTTTTTGAACGCTTCACAGTTCGAACAAATCGGTATTCAACCAGGAAATTCAAGAAACTTTTGCCCTGAAATCCGAACAAATATTTGGAATTCGAACACTCGAGAGAGCTGAAGACAGAAGCCGGCAAACTACAGAGAGAGAGAGAGAGAGCCAGGGACAGAAAAGGGCGATCGAGAGAACTGAAGCCAGAAGCTGGCAAACTACACACAAAGAGAGAGAGAGAGACACAGGGACAGAAGCAGGCAAGCTAGAGGGAGAGACAACTGAGGAGGAGAATTTATCTTAAATTGTTTCAGTTCTCAACCAAATCGGTTCTCGACCACACTTCCAGAATGAATTGTGGTCAAGAACTGAGGTACCACTGTAATAGTATGGAAAACATTTCTTGATGTTGACATGCTCCTATGCTTGATATGCTCCTTTCAGGTTCAAAATGATCTAAATTCAAAAGGTACTGCAAACTGCTCCAACCATTCAAATTATTTCTGAGACTGAAATGACCCATTTTCAAGCTCAAAGTACCTGTAGTGAATTCCAAACTGAATTGCTCTGCACTTGACACACTTGCAGAATATTCAAACAACATTATGGGCTTGTCATAAGAATAAGGCACTTCAGAATCAGTGCAACTGTTTTAGGGATCTCTATGGAGGACTTGCAGTATCATCCTGAAAGATTTCATATTCCGTGGCTCTTTTGATGATTTCAAGAGGAAACTGTGGCCAATTAGAAATTGCCTTCTTCTCCATGTCCTTAGATTTCATGAGGAAATTCCATTCATTGCATTATTAACTTCAAGCAATTATGATAATGAACAAAAATGCTTTAAATCAGTGTTTCCCAACCTTGTTGACTATGCTGATTAAGGAACCCTGAGTCAAAGTCCACATGTTAAAGTTGCCAAGGTTAGGAAACCGCTTTAGATTGGAAACACACTCCACATCTGGATTACATAGGTCACATTGTTTCAAAAATATTAATAAAAGAAAAAGTGGAAATAAATACTGTAAATTTTGGAGTGCTCTTATGCTCTGTGTTTAGATACTCAATAGTTAGATCTAGTTTTGTCTCATTTTGTCTGAAAACTAAGAACTTACTCTTCTAGAACAGGAAGATGAGTGTTAGGGGAAAAAGAGTTTGACTTTTGAGATTATCTACCGGCATGTTTTGGCTTTTGATGAACCCCAGAGACCCAAACAAAAAACAAACCAAAGGAACATGTATAACACAGGCAGCCTTCTAGAGCAGAATTCTTTAAAATGAGGTGGTGTTAACATGTATTTTCCCTTTCATTCCATCCTAAACATCATCTCACACATTTTCTCTGCTGCTTTTATCTATGTGGTTCAAAATAGATTTGTTTTATATTAAAATGCAGAATGAAAGAGCCTTGGCAGTTCACTCAATTTCAGACTAACTTTTAAATCCTAGTTCTTTAAATCGGGGACATTTATTTGGAAATACATAGCAGCAACACACACACACAAACACAAATTTAATCTATTATTTTAATATTTGAATGCAACAAGATCTCCATCAGTTATTTCTGAATAGTTACAAAATACCCAGGAAGCCATTTGTTAATTCTTTTTTAAAAGGGGAAGCCTTAGGGGAGAAATAATCTGCAAACAACAAAACTTTTATTGTTGTTAGGACAAATGAAAAATAATTTCATTTGCTATATTATAGACGGGTAAAAACAAGAAAACTCACCTTTAATATCAATATTACTTTGATACATACTTGGTGTTAAATATATACTTTCCTGTCTAAATATCAAACAAAAGGATATGCTATCTTTGGTGGAATAACCTGACTGGGGAGCAAATGGAAGATTCATGCTGAGTTTTCATCTCTCTGTAGCAGTTTCTGCACAAAATTCATCAAATTGGTGGCAACTTACTTGATGTAGTAGTCTCTCCCATCTCTGTTTGCCATCATTTCCCAACCATAGGAAGATCCTTGGTTCAAGGTCCAGGTTCCTGAAGGAGGAGGCCAGCCTGAAGACTTTGTCCTGTGGCTAAAAAAGGTGATTCATTAGAATATAATATCAACCATTTAATTGAGTGTTAGGTTCTGTGTAGTTACACAGCCTCGGCTCACAAACCAGGTTTATTATACTACAATATGTTAAGCTATCATTTGCTCCGGTCCATCAAATCCCTCAATTCTAAAGATGCTCCAGGCAGTGGACTGTTACCATTTCTAACCAAAAGGTATTTTTTTCTTCTTCAACAAATATTTTCTAGAACAAATGGGTGATAGAAAGACTGATTACAAATAAGATATTACTATTTATAGAACCCTCATAATTATTATAATTATATTATAATTATTCAAGGAAATGTCCTTAATGTTTAAAAATTAAATTCACTTTCTTAACTTCTCTCTACTTCAGAGATTCACATCAGTGCCACACTATTTTGGGCCCAGGACAGGGGTTTATCCTCTGTCCTGGTCCTTCTTGACCTCTCGGGGGCTTTCAATACCATCGACCATGGTATCCTTCTGCGCCGGCTGGAGGAGTTGGGAGTGGGAGGCACTGTTCTTCAGTGGTTCTCCTCCTACCGCTCCAGTCGGTCGCAGTCGGTGTTAGTGGGGGGTCAGAGGTCGACTTCTAGGTTACTCCCTTGTGGGTGCCTCAGGGATTGGTCCTCTCCCCCCTGCTATTCAATATCAACATGAAACCGCTGGGTGAGACCATCCAGGGGCATGGGATGAGGTATCATCAGTATGTTGATGATACCCAGCTGTACATCTCCACCCCATGTCCAGTCAACGAAGCAGTGGAAGTGATGTGCCGGTGCCTGGAGACCGTTAGGGTCTGGATGGGTGTCAACAGACTCAAATTCAACCCTGATAAGATGGAGTGGCTGTGAGTTCTGCCTCCCAGGGACAATTCCATCTGTCCGTCCATAACCCTGGGGGGGAATTATTGACCCCCCCAGAGAGGGTCTGTAACTTGGGCGTCCTCCTCGATCCACAGCTCACATTAGAGAACCATCTTTCAGCTGTGGTGAGGGGGGCGTTTGCCCACGTTCACCTGGTGTACCAGTTGTGGCCCTATCTGGATCGGGACTCACTGCTCACAGTCACTCATGCCCTCATCACCTCGAGGTTCGACTACTGTAATGCTCTCTACATGGGGCTACCTTTGAAAAGTGTTCGGAAACTTCAGATCGTGCAGAATATGGCTGCGAGAGCAATCATGGGTTTCCCTAGGTATGCCCATGTTATACCAACACTCCGCAGTCTGCATTGATTGCCGATCAGTTTCTGGTCACAATTCAAAGTGTTGGTTATGACCTATAAAGCCCTTCATGGCATTGGACCAGAATACCTCCGGGACCGCCTTCTGCCGCATGAATCCCAGCGACTGGTTAGGTCCCACACAGTTGACCTTCTCCGGGTCCCATTGACTAAACAATGTCGTTTGGTGGGACCCAGGGGAAGAGCCTTCTCTGTGGCGGCCCTGACCCTCTGGAACCAGTTCCCCCCGGAGATTAGAACTGCTCCCCCCTCCTTGCCTTTCGTAAACTCCTTAAAACCCACCTCTGCCGTCAGGCATGGCGGAATTGAGACATCTCCCCCGGGCCTATACAGTTTGTGCATGGTATGTTTGTGTGTATGTTTGATTTTAATAAGGGATTTTTAGTGTTTTTTAAATTATTAGATTTGTTGTACAGTAGAACCTCGACATACGAGTTGCTCTACATACGAGTATTTCGAGATACGAGCTGGGAGGGGAGAGACATTTTTGTTCGACTCCCGAGCTCAAATTTGGGATATGAGCCAAGGCAGGAGCCGGGCGCTGGCCTGCTTTTTGTCGTCCCCCCCGCCGCCGCCTGCAAGCGCTCTGCCAGGCGGCTCTCCCCGCTCCGCGTCTCCTTTATCTCTGGGTCTGCGGAGGGAGGGGGAGGGTTCCGGCCTTCCGAAGCGGCGCTGGGCGAAAGGGGGCGGGCGGGCAGCGGCGGAAGGTGAGAGGTGCCTCTTCGATCTGCCGGAGAGCCGGAGAAGGGGGCGTCCAGACCCCCCCACCCCCAACAGAAGCCAAGGACCCCCAGAGTGGGGCAGCAGGCGAGGCGACCGCCTCTCCGCTCGCCAAGTGCCGCGGGGAAGGAGGGAGAGAGAAGCAGGCGGGCAGCAGCCGCTTTCCTGCTTCCCTTCCTTCCTTCCTGCTGATGCAGTTGCAGAGCCACTCGAGGTGGCTGCGGAAACAAAGCATCGCGCCCCCCTGACGGTGTTCGGTGGCTTCCGAAGCGACGCTGGGTGAAAGAGGGCGGCCAGCAGCGGCGGAAGGTGAGAGGTGCCTCTCCGCGCGCTTGATCTGCCGGAGAGCCGGAAAAGAAGGCACCTCTCGCCTTCTGCTGCTGGCCGCCCGCCCTCTTTCGCCCAGCGCCGCTTCAGAAGCCGCCGAACGCCGTCAGAGGGGCGCGATGCTTTGTTCCCGCAGCCACCTCATGTGGCTCTGCAACTGCATCAGCGGGAAGGAAGGAAGGAAGGGAAGCAGGAAAGCGGCACTTGGCGAGCGGCACTTCCCCGCGGCACTTCCCCGCGGCACTTGGCGAGTGGCACTTCCCCGCAGCACTTGGCGAGCGGAGAGGCGGTCGCCTTGCCTGCCGCCCCACTCTGGGGGTCCTTGGCTTCTGCTGGGGGTCGGGGGGTCCGGACGCCGTCAGGGGGGCGCGACGCTTTGTTCCCGCAGCCACCTCGCTTGGCTCTGCAACTGCATCAGCGGTGGGAGCCGGACCCAGCCACCGCCCCCCCTGCTAGCTGATTTTGATTTTTGGGCTTGCACGCATTAATCGCTTTTCCATTGATTCCTATGGGAAACAATGTTTCGACTTACGAGCTTTTCGACTTACGAGCCTCCTCCCGGCACCAATTAAATTTGTACGTCGAGGTATTACTGTACATTGTTTCATTGTTGCTGTGAGCTGCCCCGAGTCTGTGGAGAGGGGCGGCATACAAATCTAATAAATAATAATAATAATAATAATAATAATAATAATAATAATAATAATAATATTGATTGGCTGATATCTTGAGAAAGATTCAGGAGGAATCCTGCTTGCATGATAGTTTCAGGCACATAGCCAATTTCTTCAGAAGTGGATCATACATGATAACTACACTCATAAACCCCCGTAGAATTAAAATCAGTCATTGCCATTGCCATTGCCACAATGAACATTCACTACATTAGTTGGATTATGATGTTGCATTGTTTTTTTAATATGTTGTAATCTGCCCTGAGTCCTCAGTGGGGGGCGGCATATAAATCCAAATAATTAAATAAAGAAATAATTAAAAAATGAACCAAAAAAAGTAAAAAACTAGAGGAGAAACCAGAAGGAGCTAAGTAAAAATAGAGGAAATAAATCTAAAAATGACACAGTAGAGCAAGATATGGAAGAGATACTAATAATTCTTAAAATGATGGAGACAGATTACCCTCTGAGAGTTCAAAATATAGAAAATAATAAAGACGAAAGTTCTCTTTAAAATGATGAAAAACTATGGGTGGATACTCTAGAACAGGGACCACCAACCTTTCAGACCTCAGGGACCACTAAATTCATAATTTTAAATCCCGCAGATTACTAATATGAATTTTTTTAAAAAGGTAATTAGTACCGTATTTTCCGGCGTATAAGACGACTGGGTGTATAAGACGACCCCCTAACTTTTCCAGTTAAAATATAGAATTTGAGATATACTCGCTGTATAAGACTACGCAGCCTGGTGCCAGCTTTCTCTTTCCACACAGCCACACTGATGACTAACTAATTGCACTGATTTTCCCATACATTGAGTGAATTCAGACAACACTCTTGTGAGCTGCTCAGTCTTCAGAAAGGGGTGGCATACAAATCTAATAAATAAATAAATCTAATAAATAAATAAATTGTGCCACAAATTAGCCAAATAGGCTTTTGTGTAACCCCACCCCTATAAAAGTTTACACTCTCCTGCTTTTATTTCTTGCACAAATGAGAACCAGCACTAAGCATAATTAAAAAGTAGCGGTCTTTAAATCTACTGATCAGATGTTGTTTGTTTACAAGAAGTTTAATAAATAGAAATCCTGCAGGTGCAATTTTCTAATGAGTAGTTCTTTTGTTTGCATTCCCTAATTGTAAACTTTAGGCTCACTTTCGACTCATCCATGAATGAAAACTAGTGAATAAGTTGCAGCGGGTTTCTTCTAGGGAGCAGGGAAAAGTTGGTACCTGAATACACATTTTTGTACACGTTTTGACAAATAAATGAATGAATGAAATAAATGAATAGCACGTGTTTTGCAGCTCTGAGTGGTACAAGGCGGAGCTTTGGGTACAGAGTCGGTGGAAAACTACTAAATCCCGGGTCCGAACAGCCCAGCCTTAAAAAAAAAGATCTCCTCGCTGTCTTACCCTTTCGACTTCGGTTCAGATGTTGCACCAGGAAAAGGCGCTTTCACAAGCGAGATCAATCACCAACAGGCTCGACGGGTGAAGCACGCGCCGTCGGGCCGAGCTCAAGAGAAAGGAAAGCGCAACACGGCAGGAACTGCAGCGGGTAGCCGGCGTACGCTCCGGCTAACGAGCCCTTGCCGCAGCTATCCGCCACTTCTTTCTTCTCTGCCTCGCCTCCGCTACTCCCGCCGCCACCTTTGCTCTCCCCGCCGGGCAAGAGGCAAAGGCGGCGGCGGGAGTAGCGGAGGTGAGGCGGAGAAGAAAGAAGCGGCGGATAGCTGGCGAGGCACCGGCTAGAGGGCTGGACCCCGCCGCTTTGCCGCCGCTCCCGCCGCCGGCTTTGCTGGGGTCCAGCCCTCTAGCCGGCGCCTCGCCAGCTATCCGCCGCTTCTTTTTTCTCCGCCTCGCCTCCGCTACTCCCGCCGCCGCCTTTGCCTCTTGCCCGCCGGGCTTAAACAAGGGAGGGGGGGTGAACAAGGCCTCCGCCCCCTTTCACAAGTTTTATAACTCGCCGGGTTTCCGCGTCCTGTGACTCCAGTCAGGTGGTTCCCGCCTTCTTTCTTTTTTTTCTCCCCCTCCGCGCCTTCCGGCTGTCGGGAACGTCTCTTCCCACCAAACAAGCGGCGCTGCCCCAAGAGAGTTCCCGGAGTCGCTGGGAAGGAAAATCCACGCGAGAGGGAGCGCTGCCTCCCCGCTCTTTCTTGCTCCCCCGACGGTGCTGGGCTTCCTTTCGCACGAGCGCGGGTGGGTTGAGGAAGGTTGGAAGCCGGCTTTTGAGTGGCGAAGCCGGAATGGCTGGAGTGGAGAGAGGCGGCGCCAGAGTGCCTGAGAACCGGGAGCATCTCTTTAAGGTTTTAGTCATCGGGGAGCTCGGCGTCGGCAAAACAAGTATCATCAAGCGCTATGTCCACCAGCTCTTCTCTCAGCCGGGCAAGAGGCAAAGGTGGCGGCGGGAGTAGCAGAGGCGAGGCGGAGAAAAAAGAAGCGGCGGATAGATGGCGAGGCGCCAGCTAGAGGGCTGGACCCCAGCAAAGCCGGCGGCGGGAGCAGCGGCAAAGCGGCGGGGTCCAGCCCTCTAGCCGGCGCCTCGCCAGCTATCCGCCACTTCTTTCTTCTCCGCCTCGCCTCCGCTACTCCCGCCTGTGGAATCAGTATCCGGCGTATAAGACGACCCCCCACTTTAGATAAGATTTTCAGGGGTTAAAAAGTCGTCTTATACGCCGGAAAATACGGTATTTAGTGCAATATAAAAATACAAATATTTTTTCTTCAGACCACAGATTATCTAGATCAGTGATGGCGGATCTATGGCACAGGTGCCACAGGTGGCACATGGAGCCATATCTGCCGGCACGCGAGCCGTTGCCCTAGCTCAGCTCCAGCACTCATGTGCGCACTGGCCGGTTGATTTTTGTCTCATAGAGAGTCTCTGGGAGGGCATTTTCGGCTTTCAGAGGGCCTCTGGGGAGATGTAGTAGTATGTTTTTGCCCTCCCCAGTCTGAGGAGGGTGAAAAATGGGCCTACTGGGCCCACCAGAAGTTGGGAAATGGGCTGTTTCTGGCCTCCAGAGGGCCTCTGGGAGGGCAGGGGAAGCAATTTTTGCCTTCCCAGGCACTGAATTATAGGTGTGGGCATTCACATAGGCACAATAATGAGTGCGTTCACGCTTTCGCCACCTGAGGGGATAAAGGTTTGCCATCACTGAGATAGGCCCTTTTCAATCGGACTTCAGACCTACAGGCTACAGCATGGAAAATGCTTTGGTCACTGATGGATGATCTCTGGTGAGCCCAAGATTATTTATGACTACTAAACAGCAATAAAAAACCCCTATCATACATTTAAAAAATTCAAAAATTTACCTGTTTTAATTTAACTGTTTAATTTAACAGAAATAAAAATAATTGGGCGCTCCAGCCTTTCAAAACTATGTTTGAAAATGAAATGTTCAATACTATTACATGAGTATAAGCACAGAAGAAGAAATAAATAATTAAATAACTATAACTATAATTAAATAACTATAACTGAATAAAATTTAACTTTTTCAAGTATTTTTCTTCTTGCTTAGTATCACATTCTAAAATAGTATTTCAAACACAGATGGTTTTAACACAGACACCCCACTTACTTTGTAAAGAAAGAAAAACAAACAGCATGACAGAAATTCCAATGTTCAGTTCAGCAAAGCACAGCAGGATGTAAACGGCTGTATTTTATACTGCCTCACAGTTTAGGGGATTTAGTTTATGCCCCAGAGCTTACATCTGTCCTAAGGAACAAAAGATTGATTTCCATTGAAAATGTATATAGCAGTGTTTTAGGGAGTGTGCTTGGTGATAGAAAGGTAGCCATTAAAAAAGGAGGCAATAGAGAACTATTAACTCAGTCCCCTTAAATGAAATTCTGTCCCTGCAACAATTTGGTTTCAATACTGAATGCTTTGGATGCCATGGCAATGGGGAAAAAAAACTCTGTTTGTTTTTCTGAAGATACTGTGGAATAATTAACAGAAAAGGTCCTGAATTAATAGCAAGAATGATTAGCTGTGGTTTGTACAGATTTTTTGGCAGAATTCTTGGCTAGGTATCCAAGCATAGAGTCTTATGACCAGTATCCTCATATTTGTATAGCTTTTCTTGAAACCATAGTTAAGTGTGGTGGGGAGGACTTTGTGGGAGAGGAATGTTTATTAACATGTCTTCAAATAAGCAAAGACAATGACAGTGGCAAAGATCAAAGAATTGGCAAATAAATTAGTTTTTTTAATGTTTTAAGTTTTTTATTTTTTATAAGCATATCAATGTATGAACAGTGTGGCACTTGAATGTTATACATTTTAATACAAATAATATAGTACTAATTATATTTGTTTCACTTAACAAGCTTATATAATTCTTGTAATAATTCACATACAGTATTTTTATTAAACTATCTATTAATTGGACTTCTATGCCGCCCCTCTCTGAGGACTTGGACTTTCATTATTTAATCATTCAATATTTCAACATAATTTCTATAATATTATTAATCATATTTAACAAACTTATATAATTCTAACAGTAGTATAAACAGTTATACTAAATGGATATTTTCCATTATTTGCTTGTTCAAGTTATAATCCTTCATTATTTATTCATTCAATATTTCAATATGTCATTTTTATTTCAATCACGATATTCCGCATGTCATTCATTTTAATACAGATAAAGTATTTTGATCATATTTGTTTCATTTAGTAAACATAAACCTATTCATATTGCATTCTAATCTTTCATTATTTATTTAATCAATTGTTCAATATATTGTTTTTTACGATATTATTTAAATATACTTAGTAATACCATCATTCAAATTCTAATTTCCCCTCTTACTATTACAGTACATATTATATAAAATCTGTATTTTATGAATCCTCTTCCCTCTAGTTTCCATCCCTATTCTAACTTTGATTATGCTACTACTATATTTAAACATATTCAATGTTTAACCATAATCTCATACTTGTTTTAAAGCTTTACTTGTTTGTTTCTTAGCTTGCCTCGCCTCCCATATTTTTCTCTTGGAATTTTATTTCCGTCTCTTTCCACATCTTGGTTATTCATTTTAAACATTTCACCCTTCTCTACCCTCCTCCGTTATCTAGTTTCTACTTCTACCTCTACCAAAGTATCTACTCTTATCCTATATTTCCCCCATAAGAATCTTCCAGCAAATGAAAAAATACCATACAAGCTATCATGAGTAAAGACCAAGAAACGGGAGAGTTTGCCTAGATTTGCCTGGTTCACCAGTTGCGTCCCTATTTGGACAGGGAGTCTTTACTCACAGTTACTTATGCCCTTATCACCTCGAGGTTCAAGTGCTGCAATGCTCTCTACATTGGGGTACCTTTGAAGAGTGTTCGGTGCAAATCATGCAAAACGCAGCCGTGCGAGCAGTCATGGGCCTTCCCAGGTATGTCCAGGTCCTGTCAATTCTCCAGGTCCTGTCAATTAGATAATGTTGCTTGGTGGGACCTAGGGGAAGAGCCTTGTGGGGGCTCCGGCCCTCTGGAATAAACTCCCCCCAGGGATTTGCACTGCCCCCGCCCTCCTTGCCTTCCGCAAGAGTCTCAAGATTTATCTATGCTGCCAGGCTTGGGGCCATTAGACTCTAGCCCCCTGGTCGTAGAATGTAATGTATGTTTGTTGTGTGAATAGCAATTATTGATTTTTAATGCTACTGTAGTTTTTAGATTAACTAGTTTTAAATTAATTGGATTAGGATGTTCAAAGTAATAAAATAAAAGTAATAAGAGAAAACAGAATAATTGAAGAATGGCTGCAATTTAATATAAAAGTATATTATTATTAAAAATATATAAGATTATTGAATGTAATAACTATGATAAATTCTATACCCTGTTTTCCGCAAAATAAGACATCCCTTGATCATAAACTCAATCAAACTTTTGAATGCATGGCAATAAGGATAAGTACTTATTTCAGGGTTTTTAAAAAATAAGGCAGGGTCGTATTTTCTGGGAAACACATTAGTTTTATTTGCATTAGAATGTATGACACCCAGGTGCCACACTATTCACACATTAATTTGATATGTTTGTAAAAAAGAACCCTTGTACCTACCTGAACGGTCTTCTCAGTGCACTGGAAGGAGAGTCCAATATGGGTTATTCTCAATCCTATTGGTCGAGACTGAGTTTAAAATTAACATAATATTAGGCACCACCCCTTGCCTGCCCCCAGTAAGCTCAGTTTTAAAAACGAAAGGTAATATAATCCAACACAATTTTATTGAGCCAAATATATAAATATATGTAACATTAACCAAAACCAACCGAACCCAGCTTCCCTGAAACAATCCAATGCTGGCTGGGTTTGGATTCTCCTTCCAGTGCACTGAGAAGACCGTTCAGGTAGGTACAACGGTTCTTCTCCATTGCATCTGGAAGGAGAGTCCAATATGGGATATGCCCAAGTTCCAATTTAAATGGGAGGGAGATTGTTAAGTCAGGGCAGCTGGAGAGGAACACACCCTCTGTAATACCCTCCTCCCAAAGGATGCCTCAGCTGAAGCATAGGCATCCAGCCTATAATGTCTAGTGAACGTAGAAGGTGTTGTCCAAGTTGCAGCCCGGCATATGTCCTCGATCGAGGCTTGAGTTCTCCAAGCTGCTGACGTGGCTGCACTGCGAGTAGAGTGCGCCGTGACCCCTTGAGGGGGTTCCTGAGCTCTAGCCTTATACGCCTCCCCTATGCAGTCCCGGATCCATCGACTAATTGAACTGGGAGAGACGCCCAGACCCATTTTTGGCTCTGCAAAAGAGACAAACAACGACTCAGACTTCCTAAAGGACTCGCTTCTTCTAATGTAGATCTTAACCGCTCGTCTAACATCTAGTTTGTGCCACCGAAGTTCTGTAGGGTGGTTTCCGTGCGAGCAAAAGTCCGGCAAGATCAGCTCTTGGTTCCTGTGGAATAACGAGTTGACCTTAGGAAGAAAGGTCAGGTCCAAACGTAGGACCACCCGGTCCGGATGAAAGATGCAAAGGTCTGGTCTGGTGGATAACGCAGACAAATCCGATACACGTCTGGCTGATGTGATAGCCACTAGAAAAGCCGTCTTGATGGAAAGAAATTTGAGCTGGATGGACCTCAAAGGCTCAAAGGGTGGACCAGTCAGAGCCTTCAACACTAGGGATAAGTCCCACGTTGGGAATCTATGCAGTGGTGGAGGGTGTCTGTTCATAGCACCCCTGAGAAAGTCCCGTTTCCAAGGGTGAATAGCCAAATTCTGGTAACCGAATAACGGTTGCCAATGCCGCCACCTGCCTCCTCAGGGTGTTTGGAGTTAGTCCTTTTTCGAGGCCCAATTGCAAAAATTCTAGAACGGTAATTATTTGAGCCCTTTCCGGTTCCATATGCTTCCCGATGCAGAACTTACAAAAGGCCGACCACGTTGCCTGGTAAATCCTTGACGTGGATGGCCGGCGGGCAGCCTGCATTGTGTCAATGATACTGTCTGGTAAACATTGCTCCCTCAGCTTGTTCCTTTCAAATGCCAAACGGCTAATTGAAACCATTGCGGGTCTGGGTGATAGACTGACCCTTGGCTGAGTGTGATTACCTTGTCCAGAATCCTCCAAGGTGGGGAGATCGACAGAGCTACTAAGTCCGAGAACCACGGCCGGCGTGGCCAATGTGGTGCGACAAGCAACACTTCCGCCTCCTCCAGTAGAATTTTGTCTATCACTCTTTGAATCAAATTCGTTGGAGGGAAGGCGTATAATAGGCCGCCTGGCCAGCTCGACCTCAGGGCGTTGATTTTCTCCGCTGTGGGTGAATAGAACCGAGAATAGAACCTGGGGAGCTGTGCATTGGTGTGAGAGGCGAACAAGTCCACCAGCGGTGTCCCGAATCGAAGAGTGATCTTGTGGAACAACTGCGGATCCAGTCTCCACTCCATGGGGTCCAAGGTGGTTCGGCTTAGCCAATCGGCCTGGACATTGTTGACGCCTGATATGTGCTCCGCCGACAGAGAAGCCAAGTTGTATTCGGCCCAATTGAAAAGAGCCATGGCCTCCCTCATGAGGCGTGGTGATCTCGTGCCTCCCTGGTGGTTGAGGTAGGCCTTCGTTGCCACATTGTCCGTTAAGACTAACACGTGTTTCCCCTGAACCAAAGCCACAAAGTGTTGGAGCGCTAAGAACACAGCCTGGAGCTCCAGAAGGTTGATGTTTACCGGGCTGAGGTCCTCCTTGGTCCAAAGTCCTTGTGCCACTTGGAGGTCTATGTGCGCGCCCCAACCCGACAAACTGGCGTCTGTAGTCATGACGACCTGATCGTGAGTCTGGAACGAACACCCCTGAAACAGGGCTGGCGAAGTCCACCAGGCCAAAGACGTTCTGACCCTCTGTGGGAGCCTGATTTGCTTGCATGACTGGCCCAGTTTTGCCCTCTGGGCCGGAAGCAGAAACCCTTGCAACGGGCGGATGTGATGCCTCGCCCACGGCACGATCCCTATACACGAGACCATGGTCCCCAGCAGCCTGGACAATGAGGCTAGGGAGACTTTCTGTTGTCTCTGGACGGAGGTTATCAAGGCTATGATGTTGTCCTGCCTGTCTGGTGAAAGTGACACTATGCTCGTAGTTATGTCTATTATCGACCCCAGATGCAGGAGCCTTGTAGATGGTTCCAGTTGGCTCTTGGGAATATTGATTGTAAAGCCGTGTTCCTCCAGAACCTTCATTGTAAGGTGGAGGTCTTGGTGCGCCCCTGCCTGGGACTTGGACAAAATGATTATATCGTCCAAGTATGCCATCAGGCGGACGGACTACGCGCGCAGATGCGCTGTAAGCACATCGAGCAACTTCGTGAAGGTGCGAGGGGCCAATGATAGGCCGAATGGCATGGCCCTGTACTGATAATGTGTCCCCTCTACACAGAATCGTAGATACTTGCGATGTGGAGGAAAGATCGGCACGTGTAGATAAGCCTCCTTCAGGTCTAAGGAGGTAAGGAAGTCCCGGGGGCGCACTGCCGCTAGGATAGTATGCAGAGTGTGCATTCTGAATCTTCGATAAAGAATGTATAGATTCAACTGTTTCAGATTCAGAATTAAGCGACACCCCCCTGATGACTTGGGGACTATGAACACCATAGAGTAAAATCCTGTGCCCTCTGCATGTTTGGGCACAGGCTCTATGGCCTGGATCTCCAGGAGGTGGCTTATTTCTTGGTGTAGTTCCTTCCTTTTGATGGGGTTCCGTGGTCTTGGACAGTGCAGGAATCGGTTGGGTGGGGGCTGAATGAACTCCAACCGCAGTCCCTGTGTTACTGTAGATAGTGCCCATTTGTCTGAGGATGTGGCACGCCAGGAGGTACTGTAAAGGTGGAGCTTCCCTCCTACTGGCTGTGTCATGGTAAAGTCATTTGGGGCGTTTAAAACCCCTCTGGCTGGAACCACAAAATGGGCGTCTAGTTGGTTGATATCCCCTTGTCCTATCTTGAAATGGCGCTCGGTCATTCCTGTAGGCATTTTGGTTGAAATTGTCTTGAGAGAAGGGCCTAAACGTTTGGTTTGACCATGAAGTGTCCCAGCGAAAGGACTGGCGCCGGTGGTAGGGATTCTGGCGGCGATCTTGTCCCCTCTTGGACCTTGGAAGTATCTTCCGTTTGTCCTTGTCCTCTATGAGGACTTTTTCCAATATGTCTCCAAAAAGTTGAGACCCCTGGAAAGGCGAGGAGGCCAGGCGCCATTTTGATTTAGTGTCTGCTTGCCAGCTGCACAGCCACAGCAGTCGATGCGAAGCAAGGGTGGCGGACATCCCTCTCCCCGCGAATTTGGCAGCATGTAAGGTGGCATCGGCTGAAAATTCCGCCGCTGCCAACAACTTACTAAGATCCTGGCGCATTCTCCCCTCCTCTGGCCCCAGGCGAGACAGCATATCCTCAATCCATACTATGGAGGCTCTGTTAAAAAAGGAAGCAGCCGCTGCTGCGCGGAACCCCCAACCGGCCATCATATGTGTCTTCCTCAGAAGTACCTCGGCCTTCTTGTCCTGTGGCTTCAAATTGTCTCCCATCTCAGCAGGAACCAGAGCATTGGAAACCAGAGTTACAACCGGCTGGTCTATAGGAGGGAACTGAAGCAGGGCCTCTACTTCATCGTCAAACGTGTAGAATTTCCTTTCTACCACAGATGGTCCCTGAGCCGCCGGCGGATACTGCCATGGTCTTTTAATGCTTTGTACAAAGATCTCTGATGCCGGGACATGGTCTGTTTCAGGTTTAGGCTCCTTCAACAGAGTAGAGGATCTGGGTGGTATGACTTGTGAAGGTTGAGCCGGATCCTTTAACTCCATTGTCTGCTTTGCTTTATATAATAGTGTCCTGAACGAGGATTGTTTAAACAGACCCGCTACCAGCGGCTGTTCTGGAGGCGTTTCATCCTCTGACATATCATAGTCCTTGTCACTCTCCTCCATTAACACTGGCTCTTCAGTCACAGATCCCAAACCTGAAAGGGGCGGTGTTGAGGCCCCTGTTGTGCTCCAACTGCTATGCCCTGTGAGTAGGCATTAGTAATTAACTCCTGAAGGGCCGGTGACATATCTTGCCACATATCAGGCTGAGCCCTGAGTCCCGCAGCTGTAGGAGTGAACGTAGCTGCTGGAACCACTTTGGCCTGAGGGGAGAACCCCCACACTGGTCTCTCCTGGCTCGCTGATCCCGGCCTACTTCTAGAAGTGTGAAGCTGAGGCAGAACTTGGTGATCAGGAGACCAATCCCTATCAACTCTAACTTCCCCAGGAGCTCTTGGGGTTGGCGGGCCAGTAACCATATCAAGACCCAGCGATGGTCCAGACTTGGCCAAAGGAGCAGTATTGAGGGCTGCCTCCAGCTTTTGTTCAAGGGCCTGGATTCGCCTCTCGGCCTCCTTGATGGCTGAGGAAGAGGATTGTGACCTTTTCACTCTTATCTTCCCCTTATCTTTGGGGTTGGGCACCGGGGTAGAAGGGAGAGCTTGGTCTCCACTGCCACTCGCCTCCATAGTACTCACAGTGAAGCAGAAACGGCAGCGAAAGGAAAAGAAAGGGCACGGAGCTCTTTTATTACTGTTTGCACCGACTAACCAATTTCCTTCAAAATGGCCCCCCGTGTCTTATGTGGAGTGCGCCTGCGCCTCCCAGCCCTCTTAACCGTTCCTCGCGCCTTTATTCTGGTTGCTGAGGGACAATACAGGCGGGGGAGGGGTTTTCCCACCAACCGCCAAAATGGTGGGCGCGGAACGTTGTCGGTTCAAATAAGGGGAGCGAGAGGGCTGCTTGCCCTACAGTCCCCACCGCCAGCCTTTATTTGCAGGGGAATCATGCTTCCGCATTCCCCGCGGTTCGGGTGGCCGCTGAACATATGGGAGGGAGACACCCTCTGCTATAGCGCTGATAGGTCGGCTCGGCGATTCCAGTATGGGGAGTATTACGAGGACGTAGCCTCCCCTCTCCTCCTGGCTCACCTGGCGGTGTTAAGGACTCGCGCTTGGCCGCCGAACATATGGGCGGCGGTAATTGCCTTTTGAAGTCTGCCGCGTTGTTTCCAAGCGGCGGCTGCGGCGTTGCGCCCCGGCGGCTTCAGAACGGCTGCAAAACATATATTTCCCTCATAATCTGCTTCAGCCAACGCTCTGCTGAGGGAAATTAGACTGTCTTCGGGGGACTCCGTGTCCCCAAGCCTCCCAGTGGGGGGGGCGGACCCCCCCACCTTCGGCTCCCAGCCGAGTTTGGCCACGGAGGCCAGTGACCCCAGGCTGACACCCCTTCGTGGGACGGTACCCTCTATGAGGGAAGAGGTCTCCTGGGGGAATCTCGATGGGGGATGCTGCCCACGGAGGGCAGAAACCCCTCCTGGTCTTCTGCAGCATCTGCAAAAACAGTAATAACAAGAAGAGAAAATAGGTTAAACAGGTTAAAAACAAGGTAAAAACAATTAAAATAAACCATTTCTTTATTACAACTAAACTCATACGTCTCGTTACATGGACTGAGTTTTTAAAACTGAGCTCACTGGGGGCAGGCAAGGGGCGGTGCCTAATATTATGTTAATTTTAAACTCAGTCTCGACCAATAGGATTGAGAATAACCCATATTGGACTCTCCTTCCAGATGCAATGGAGAATAAAAAAGTTTAAAAAGTTTTTTAAAAAATATTCCTGATTCTCTGGTTCCTGTTTTAACTGCCTTAGAATATTCTCCCTTGGCTTGTGTCATCAATTCTTATTATTTTTGTTATTATCTCATCATCTTGTTTCATTTATTTCGCCTGTTCCATTTTTTCATCTACACTTTCAGTTAGTTCCTCTTCCTCACTCATTGTCCTTTGTGTTATATTTCCCGGCATTACATCCATGGTCTCTATTCAATTATTTTCTTAAAATGCCTTGTCAGTGTCTCCCTTGAACTTTGGATTATTGATCACATCCCTTCCCAAGCTCCTTTCTCCTTGATAAAGCATCTTGTTAAATTTTATTATGTCCCTCTTCTGTCCAATAATCCAAAGACTATATGTTCAAACCTATAGTCACTTCTCAAAATATTCAATATTCTTAGTTCTTTGTATCCTAAAGTTAATCAACATGCTCCTCTGGATAGTTCCATAAATTTTTCAGAACCTCCTTAGATCCCTTTATAAATTCAGTCTTGTAATGTAATCCTCAGAAGTCGTTTTAATAAAAATGTCATGCCATATTGCAGCAGAGGCGGAGTAACGACACGGACACAAGAGCTGGATTTAAACTGGGTCATTTTTATTAATTAAATTTGCATAATTTATTCAAATAAATTAGCATAAATTAACTATGTCCCTAACAAGGACCCGCAGGGTCAAAGAACCGTTGTACATACCTGAACGGTCTTCTCGCTGCACTGGAAGGAGAGTCCAACATGGGTAATTTACCAATCCTATTGGTAGAGACTGAGTTAATTTAAATATTTAAATATGAGGTAGTCACCGCCCCTTAGCAGCCCCCAATACCTCAGTTTTAAAAACGAAGCCAGTTTAAGGATAACACAATTTATTGAACTATAACCACATAAACCTCATACCTATTGCAAACTTGTAAACCCCAATTACTCCGGCGACCTGGCGAAAAACCATGCTGGGCGGGTTTGGACTTTCCTTCCAGTGCAGCGAGAAGACCGTTCAGGTATGTACAACGGTTCTTCTCCACTGCATCTGGAAGGAGAGTCCAACATGGGATATACCAAAGATCAAATCCCCTGGGAGGGAAAAGGCTGTGCCACGGTCGATGGAGTTGAACACACTCGCTGCAACACACACCTCCCAAAGGAAGCTTCAGCCGAAGCTACAGAGTCAAGTTTATAATGGCGGATGAAGGTTGTAGGAGACGCCCAAGTCACCGCACGACAAATGTCCTCAATGGACGCCTGAGTAGTCCAAGCTGCCGACGTGGCTGCACTTCTGGTAGAATGTGCTGTCACCCCGGCCAGTGGTAATTGAGATCGAGCTTTGTATGCTTCCTCAATACAATCCCTAAGCCAGCGACTGATGGATTTTGACGAGACTCCAAGTCCCATTGTTCGTTGGGCAAAGGACACGAATAGCTTTTCAGATTTTCTGAACTGTTCAGTCCGCCTGATGTAGATTTTTAAGGCTCTCCTAACATCCACCTTGTGCCACCTTAACTCCGAAGCATGATGGCCATGCGTACAAAAGTCTGGCAGCACTAGTTCCTGCACTCTGTGGAATCCAGAATTCACTTTGGGAATAAATGACGGGTCTAACCTCAACACAACCCTGTCTGGGTGGAAGACACACAGGTCTGCTCGAGTAGACAGAGCCGACAGTTCAGACACTCGGCGTGCTGACGTAATCGCCACCAAAAAGGCTGTCTTTATTGAGAGCAAACGTACCGGAATTGACCTCATCGGTTCGAAAGGAGGTGCTGTAAGTGCCCGTAGCACCAGGGAGAGATCCCATGTTGGGAACCTATGTACTGAAGGTGAGTGAGTGTTAATTTCTCCTTTAATAAAGTCCCTAATCCAAGGGTGTTGGGCTAGAGAACGAGACTGACGAACTCGAACGATGGTTGCAAGAGCAGCTAATTGCCTCTTTAAGGTATTTGGAGCCAGTCCTTTCTCGACCCCTGACTGTAGGAATTGTAATACAGATATTACCAAAGCCTCCTTGGGGTTAGAACGTTGGTCTGAACAAAATCTACAAAAGGCTGCCCATGTAGCCTGGTAAATTCTCACCGTTGATGGGCGACGAGCTGCCTGCATGGTAGAGATGACATTGTCCGGTAAAAGATGGTGTTTTAGACTTGCCCTTTCAAGTGCCAGGCGGTCAGCTTGAACCACTGAGGGTTCGGATGACAAACTGACCCCTGGCTCAGCGATATTTCGTGGTCCAGAATCCTCCACGGAGGAGACACAGACAGGGCTATCAGGTCTGCAAACCAGGGACGTCTCGGCCAATGGGGGGCCACCATTATCACCTCTGCCCCCTCCCGAATTATTTTGTCCAATATTCTTTGAATGAGACACGTTGGGGGAAAGGCGTAAAGCAGACCCTGGGGCCAGGTTGACAAAAGGGCATTGACCCCTTCTGCTCCTGGCGCTGGAAACCGGGAGTAAAACCTGACTAATTGGGTGTTGCCCGGGGTTGCGAAGAGGTCCACCATTGGAGATCCAAAGCGGAGAACTATTTGGTTGAAAAGCGCTGGGTCCAGCCACCACTCCGAAGGATCCAGAGTGGCTCTGCTCAGCCAATCCGCCTGTACATTGCTAGTCCCCGCAATGTGTTCTGCCGTTAATGAAGCCAGATGATTTTCGGCCCAATCGAAAAGAGCTGTGGTTTCGACTATGAGATGATGTGACTTCGTACCCCCCTGATGGTTCAGGTGGGCCCTGGTCGCCACATTGTCCGTCAAAACTAGGACGTGCCTGCCTCGAACCCAGTGAGCGAAGGTCTGAAGGGCTAGGAAAACTGCCCTGAGTTCGAGGAAGTTGATATTGACCGGGGTCAAGTCCTCCTGAGACCACAGGCCTTGAGCCATATGAGGACCCATGTGAGCCCCCCAGCCAGCCAGGCTCGCACCCGTTGTGAGAATCACGCGCTCGTGACTGTGAAGAGGGGAACCTCAGATCAACGCCGGGGACAACTACCAGCTCAGCGATCGCCTGACTGATGCAGGAATCCCTACCTTCCGGTGTGAATGGCTCACCTTGTCCCTCTGGAATGGAAGGAGGAACCATTGGAGGCCTCTGATGTGGTGCCGAGCCCATGGAACAATTCCTATGGATGATACTAGAGTTCCAAGCACTTTGGACAACATGGCCAGCGATACCTGACGTTGTCGACGTAGATTGATGACCAGTCGCCGTATGTTGGCTAGCCTTTCTGGAGTCAAAGATACAGTGTCTCTGTTGGTATCTATGATAGACCCCAGGTGCTGGATCCTCGTGGTAGGGTGGAGGTGACTCTTCTCCTCGTTGACCGTATATCCATGCCACTCCAGAGTCCGCCGTGTGAGCGCCAGATCTTGCTGCGCCTGGGGCAGTGACTTGGACAAAACGATGATGTCATCCAAGTACGCCATGACACATACGGACTGGGACCTGAGATGGGCGGTCAGGATGTCCATCAGCTTTGTAAACATACGAGGCGCCGAGGACAGGCCGAAGGGCATGGCCCGGTACTGGTAGTGGACACCGTTGAGACAAAACCTGAGAAATCGACGATGGGCCGGCCAAACCGGAACATGTAGGTAAGCCTCCTTTAGGTCAATGGACGTGAGGAAATCGTGATGTCGAATAGAGGCAAGAATCGATTGGAGGGAATGCATTCGAAATCTCCGATATCGAATGAAGGTATTCAGGAGTTTCAGGTTTAGGATCATCCTGAACCCTCCCGATGACTTTGGCACGAGAAAAACGATGGAGTAGAATCCCGTGCCCTTGGCATGTTCGGGCATCCTCTCTATTGCCTCTATGTTTAAAAGATGATCTATCTCCAATTGCAAATGATGCCTTTTTATTGGATCTCGAGTCAGTGGACATTGGACAAACTGGTTTGGTGGGGGCTGAAGGAACTCCAGACACAGCCCTTGAAATATTGTGGCTATTGCCCATTTGTCGGTGGAGGTATCCCTCCAGGAGGCACTGAAACGTTGAAGTTTGCCTCCTATGGGCTGTAGTGAAGCCAAGTCACTTGGTGCGTTTGAAGCCCCTTTGGTTCCCTCTGAAGGGCCGCCTCGCCTGTTGGTAACCTCTTGGCCTGTCTTGAAAAGCCGTGCGGTCACCTCGAAAGATGGGCTGGTTATACTGGTTCTGCGGGTATGACCTATTAGTCTGTCCCACAGACGAGGAGGAGTCCCACCAAAATGGCTGACGGCGAGTGTAGGGATTGATACGGCGTTCTTGGCGTTGGTATGCTCTGGGAAGTGTCTTCCGTTTGTCCTTGTCTTCAATTAAGACAGGATCTAAAGCTTCTCCAAAAAGCTTATCACCTTGGTATGGAGATGAGGCCAAGTTCCACTTCGACTTTAGGTCAGCTGGCCAGCTCCTCAACCAAAGGAGGCGTCTGGAGGCCAGCATCGCCATCCCTCGAGCCGAAAATTTTGCTGCGTGGAGGGTGGCGTCTGCCGAAAATTCTGCAGCCACCAACAATTTACTGAAGTCCTGACGCAATCGGCCTTCTTCTGGACCTAGGCGGGCCTGCACTTCCTGCAGCCACATTATCGAAGCTCGGTTAAAAAATGAAGCTGCGGCGGCGGCTCGAAACCCCCAGCTAGCCATCTGATGAGATTTGCGCAGCAATATCTCCGCCTTTCTATCCTCTGGCTTTAAACTATCGCCTGTTTCTGATGGCACCAAGGCCTTTGAAATCAGAGTCATTACCGGCTGGTCAATAGGCGGAAATTCCAGCAGCTTCTCCATGTCATCATCAAGGGTATAAAACCTTCTTTCCATAACAGAAAGCCCTTGAGCTGCTGCAGGCTGCTGCCAGGGGCGCTTGATGCTTTGACGAAATATCTCCGAGGATGGCACATGATCGGTCTCGGGCTGGGGCTCCTTAAATAGCACAGCAGATGGCTTAGGATCATTTTCAGTGGCCTCTGCTGCCTTGGTGGGGCCTGGTAAGTCCACCGCCTGCTTGGCTTTATGAAGCAAAATTTTGAAAAGAGGAGCCTTAAAGAGACCAGCTGTCACTGGTTGTTCCGGAGCTGTCCCATCGTCGGAAAACTCATACTCCTTTTCGGTGTCCTCTAACGGTGATGGCTCCTCCATCCAAGACCCCACACCCGAGAGGGGCGGTGCAGCCCAAAGGTTCCTGGGCTGTGTTGGGTGGGAGTGTTGAACATTTTGGTGCACCCCCACTGCCATCCCCTGAGAGTATGCATCAGAGATGAGTTCCTGTAAAGCCGGGGACATCTGCTGCCAAGTGTCAGGCTGCACCCTAAGCCCAGCAGCCGTGGGCGTAAAGGTGGCTGAGGGAGCACTCCTCAAGGAATGACTAGCAGACTAGCATCTTGCCTGATGAGGGCCAGATGGAGGAACAACCTGAGGCATAAAAGGATTCTGCCTTTCTGGAGACCAATCTCTTTCTGACAGAGTCTCTGCAGGTCTCAAAACAGATTGAGGGGCTGGTTGATCCCTGGCCTGTAGTAAAAGAGAGGCGTTTCTTGGTATCAGAAGGGCTGCCTCTAACCTTTGCTCCAATGCTTTAATGCGCCTCTCTGCCTCTTTGAGGGAAGAGGAGGCCTGAGCCTTAGATTTCTCTTTGGGCTTCAGCTTGCCTTTATCCTGAGGCACCAAGCTGGGGGAAGATGTTTTTTCCGGAGCCTTATCCTCCATGGCTACTTACGATTGTAACAGTTGTTAAATTGTCTACAAAGACTGAAGAGACACGTTGAGAACGAAGGTTCTCAACAAAATGGCGTTTAAGCACCTCAGAGCTTACGCCTGCGCCTTCTAGTTGTTGATCGCGCCCACTGATTGGGCGGAGAGCAACTGTCTTCCCGCCTAGAAATGGCGGGTGTGGGAAACTGTTTGCCCAAAATGGCGATCTCCGCACTATTGCCACCTTCCTCTTCCTCGGGGGTGACTTCCCCCCCTTTGAAGGAGCCTGCCCCACCGTCCTTCCATTTCATGCCTCTCTTTGCCGATCCAAGCGGCTTTCAAGCGGCGGCGGTTTCGGCGGTCACGGCAGCGGCGGCGGCTTTTTCTATCGCCGCCGAGCAGCTGAGAGGCGCTGGCCCTGCGCCAAGTCTTTTTCGCCAAGGGAAAGGCAATCCACAAGCCTCCCAGTGAGGGGGACGGACCCCCTCACCTTCGGCTGGCAGCCGGGTTTGGCCACGGAGGCCAGTGACCCCAGCCTGAGTCGCTCCTCGATAGGAATAGTACCCACTGAGGGAAGGGAAACCCAAGGAGGAGTACGGTGGGGGGGGGGGTGCCCGCAGAGGGCAGAGACCCCTTCCAGGATTTTCCTCTTCATTCACTGCAATCTGTAAAAAGAGAAAAACAGAAAAACACAAGAATTAATTAAGATATTTATTACTATACATCACTTCTATACAGAAGAAAACTCAACAGTCTCTACTCTTGGACTAAGTTTTTAAAACTGAGGTATTGGGGGCTGCTAAGGGGCAATGACTACCTCATATTTAAATATTTAAATTAACTCAGTCTCTACCAATAGGATTGGTAAATTACCCATGTTGGACTCTCCTTCCAGATGCAGTGGAGAACAATTGCTTCCGGGACGGAAAATGACGTCAGAAAAACTTCTGGGGCAACTGATGGGCGTAACTCCATGCTGATCCAGGTGAGGGGCCACGCCCTCACCTGAGTCACTGCCATGCACCTGCATGTGGGAGGTCCCGCCTTCTAACCCCTACAAGGGGAAGGAAATGGGCGGGACCCAAAGACAGGTTCCCCCCAATTGCTCAGGTCGCTCAAACCACAAGCCTTTGGAGAGAACCTGTCAATCATCCCCAAAGATGACCAACGGAGAACACGCAGTTGCTAAACCACCACCCAGTTTTCTGCCCCTAACCAGCCTACCCAAATGACCAAAGGTAAGCCAATTAGCCTAACAGGGGCGAAGCACCCCCTAATCGCCTATCCGTTGCCGCAGTGTGGAATAGGCGAAAAAACGGTCGCAGAAAATGCCGAGACTGCCAAAAATTCCTATTCGGCCCCCATAAGGGTGACCCCCGTCAGCACACTGAAATATAGGGAGGGCGGGTGGGTGTTCGCTTTGCAAGCTGTCCAGGGGGAAAAGGAGGCCCTGGAGCCAGCTCAGCCCTTTTATAGGGCTGGAAGGCTCCGCCCAGGACAACATCATCGGGTAGGCCGAGCCACCCGAAATTGGCTGAGATCTCGCGAAATCTCGTGAGATCTCGGCCTTCCAAGATGGCGGCGGTGCCGAGAGCTGTGTCTCCCTGGCCCTACTGCAAAATGGGCTGGGGATGAAGTCACCAGCAGGTATTGCAGCAGAGGCGGAGTAACGACACGGACAGAAGAGCTGGATTTAAACTGGGTCATATTTATTAATTAAATTTGCATAATTTATTCAAATAAATTAGCATAAATTAGCATAAATTAACAAGGACCCTAACAAGGACCCGCAGTGTCATACAATTGCTTCCGGGGCGGAAAATTATGTCAGAAAAACTTCCGGGCCAACTTATGGGCGTAGCTAGTTGCTAAACCACCACCCAGTTTTCCGCCCCTAACCTGCCACGCAGTGGGGGTCAGATCTCTATCTTGGCCTCCCGACTCCCCCCTCTAACTGCACCAGCTCGCGCAGTGACCGCTGCAGGTCCTGTAAGAAGATGGTGTTCCCCAATCTGACAGGTGAACACCGTCAGCCCAGTAAAGCCATGGCTGATCTACAGTGATGTGGGGATGGGCAACCACTACCCCACCCAACTCTCTGACCAGCCTACCCACAGCCTTAGTCACCTTTCCTGACCCTGCGAGTGGCCCTAAGGGAAATGGCGTCCCCAAACGATCCTCGGGAGGATCTCGGACCAAACCACTCGCGTGGCTGGCCAAGCTTTGTGAAGAATACGCAAGTCTTCGCTGGCGTGGCAAAGCAGTGCCAGACCCCCCACACACACACAGGTCATTGCCACTGAGTGCAAGACAGATCACCTGGGCGTGACACCTCTTGTGCCACCCTCCCAGGAGCAGCAGGAGAGAACCCCTCTCTTCCAGGCCTCTTCTCCCCATCCTGATGATGCTTGATCCACCGGACCCAAAGACAGCCGGGTCCCCACGGCGGTTCTTGCTGCAGATCGGCCAGCCCAAAAGACCGCTGTGGCCACACAGCAACGCCGTCGGTCTCGCCCTGGTGGGACTATCTAGAAGAAGGCAGAGAAAGGCTCCCTAGCCTGACCTCCTATCCTATTACTGCACTGGCTGTTCATAACCCAAATAGGCTGCAGACGCCAGCGGCCAATCTCCCGGATCCTCTGACCCAGGAAAACAGACGCTGCTGCACTAGTTGCAGCGCCGATACGGAATGAATGCGTTCATAGCCGGCGGGGTCAATGCCCATCCTGACTAGAGCCCTAGTCACTAAAACCCAAAATCAGAGGGGTACCATCCTGGTTCTTAAAAAGGTACCCCTGCCCCGCTCCCCTAAGACTACAGAAATTAGATAGAGCCGCCACCGGGCACACAGACTGATCGGTGGCAGCCGTAAACTCTATCCTAACAGCTACATAACTGATCAGTTTTGGACTGTATCACCAATAGAAAGACACCCCTGTCGCTAAAATGCAAGTCGGAAAAACTGGAAGGCACGGAGAGACCTGTCAGCCTGGGAGGAGGCCAAAGCCTTGCTGACTCAAAGGGCCCCGAAAAACATGACACAGGCCGCCGCCTGAAAGAGGCGGGCCTCGTACAGAGAGGCGCACAGGCTGTTCCAAGCTCGGTTAATGAGCGACAGCTGCTGTACCGTTAATGCCTGCCTGCCATCCACTGGGGTCCCCGGTCGTTTCCTCACCCAGCCTTCCAGCATCTTCCAAATACGGAAATCACAAGAAAGGTCCAAAAAACCACCCGCCTTAGATAAAAAGGCAAGGCCTGCCAACCTGGACCTAATAGTCCTAACTGAAAGGCCACGCTGCCTAAGCTGCACGCAGTAATCCATAAGGTGATCCACTGGGAATGGCCAAATGTGAGGGTAGCCCCTGGCTTGCCCGAAATCCCAAAACTCCTTACCTGCGTGCTGATATGCCCTCAAGGTGCTTGGTGCCACCGAGAGGGCCATGGCCCTGTTGGCTTCAGTCCCCCACTGCTCGAGAGCCTCCAGGCTCCAAAGGTGGTCAGGGAAGGCTTCCGGTGACGCACGAGCCCACGGAACCAGGGTCCAAAACCTGGACAACTGACCACGGGACAAGGCGTCAGCGATCCCATTGTCTAGACCAGGGACGTGCCGAGCCAGAAATAGGGCATTTAGGGACAATGACCTGTACACGAAATGGCGGGCAAGACGCATGACCCAGTCGTTTTTAGAGGACAGGGCATTCACAACGTGGACTACAGCCAGGTTGTCGCACCAAAAGTGCACAGTTTTGTCCCTAAACTGCTCTCCCCACAGCTCTAAAGCTACTATCAGTGGGAAGAGCTCCAGGAAGGTCAGATCTTTGACCAAGGGAGAGGCCCTCCGTTCTGGAGGCCACATGTAATGGCCCACTGTTCGCCTAAGATAACCCCGAACCCACGGGTCCCCGCAGCGTCCGAGCATAACTGCAATTCTGCTTCCAAAAGAAGCTCGTGCCTCCAAAAGGACAGACCATTGAAGTGGGCCAGAAAACCCCGCCATACAGGCAGGTCATTCTTTGACCCCAGCGCTCAGGCGGGTACGATGATGGGGCAAGCGTAGCCCCTTCATCGCAGTATATATACTCTCCGGTAAAAAGCCCTGCTGGGGGCAATTACCCGGCAGGCAAAGTTAAGAAGCCCAGTGAGTTCCTGCAGCTGATGAAGGATTACCTTCCGACTACCTAAAACTATGTCAAGCTTGCTCTGGATCTTGAGCAGCTTGTCTAGGGGCAATCTGCAAGATTGCTCCCCCGAGTCCAATTCAATACCCAGAAAAGTAATCCTGGTGGCGGGCCCTTGGTCTTCTCCGAGGCCAAAGGGACCCCCTATCAAGTGCAACGGTCTTCGAAGGCCCGCATCAGGGCAGAACATTGCTCTGAATGCGCAGGCCCCACCAACAGGAAGTCATCAAGGAAGTGAATGACTGAACCCAGACAAGTGCGCCTCCTGAGCGCCCACTCTAAGAAGGTGCTAAAGCTCTCGAACAGGGAGCAAGATATAGAGCACCCCAATGCTACTGCTCTGTCTACGTAGAAGCCACCTTCGAAGTGAAAGCCCAGGAGCTCAAAATCGTCTGGGTGTATGGGAAGGAGCTGGAATGCCGACTTGATGTCGCATTTACCTATAAGGGCTCCTACCCCACACTTCCTAACTATGGCTACCGCCGTGACAACAGACGCATAGCGGACCGAGCAAAGCTCATCAGGAATGAAATCATTCACTGATTCTCCCCTCGGGAAGGACGGGTGGTGAATCAATCTAAATTCACCACTAGCCTTCTTAGGAACCACCCCCAAGGGGGGGGACCCGAAGAGTTGGCGAGGGTGAGCATGGGAAAGGACCCAGTACCCTGCCCTCAGCCACCTCTTCCTGGAAACAATGTCTTCATGCCCCACAACCGATCTAAGGTTGTCAGACATGAAGGCCTTCCTAGGCCCAACACATGGGCTCCTGAACCCAAACAACTCCTCCAGAAACTCCCAGCCTAACTGGGCTGGGCCCATTTTCCCCAGCAAGCGGGGGCCGTTTAACCGGCCCTGCACCATCCTTCCTATCCTTACCCCCTTTGGGCTTGATACAAGTGCTGGTGGCGTGGTAGCCCCCACAGTTCTCACAAGCGTGTCTGTATTTGCAGAAGGGACGAAAACACACTCCTTAGGCAAACTCATGACATATAGGGGCAGCTTTCACTGCCCCTCCCCCTACAGCCCGAGCCGCCGGCAACGCCGCTGGCTCGTCCTCCATACATTTGACCACTACCAATGCGGTCGCCTCCCCCAGCCCGGGACATGTGGGTTGCATTAAGTTTCAAGTTTCAAGTTTAATCAGATTTGTATGCCGCCCCTCTCCGCAGACTCGGGGCGGCTCACAGCAATTAAGCCATAACTCGGGGACAACCACATCCCAAGAGAGCGTGCGCTCAAATGCCACCCGCATCCTAAAGGCCTCATCGTAGTGGTGCCACGCCGTGCCCTTGTTGTCAAAATGAGCACGGGCAATCAGGTCAATATATCTGAACATAGAGGGACCCCGAGCTGGCTCCCTCTGGGTCACCACTGAAGCATATGTCAGGTATGCATACAGCCATGAGCTGAAGCATCTGCAAACCCTGACCTTCTTGGGCTTATTTACCTTCGCCTCCTCTGCCTTCCCCTTTTTTGGAATTTCCTTGCTGAGGAGGCAGAACAAACCTACATACCCCTCTCCAAATACGTTCCCTGACAGTGGGATGGAGGTGACTACTCAAAGGCGTGGAGGGTAACCCCCACGGGATGGCAGCTGCTCCCACAGCGGCCAAAGGGTCTAAGACCACGGGAGTCCCTACTGTTGCCTCCCCCGACCTTGTCGATGGCATTGAAGCCGCCGAAAGGGCCAGTGCACTGCAGTAGCAGTGGGGGAAGCCCACACCTGACTACAGGTGATGGCTGAATTACCCCTTAAGTTGACCCCACTCCCAAAACCCGGTGGCCCAAAGGCCTGACCGGTCAGAGGGAGGAGCGGTGAAAGTGTTGGGTGTGGTGCAATCTCACCTGCCCCCAAAGAGGTAGAAGCCATCAGAGGACTCAGCTCCTAATGAGCCAGGTGTCGCTGTCATCTGCCCAGTCTGGGCTGCTGGTTCACCAGGTGGTCCGCCAAAGGCTGCTGGGGCTGATGGAATGGTGCCACCTGGCCTGTACACCGACCTCCAGCGAGCATCCAGGTCATCCAGCCTCTCGATGATCCTGGACCAAGAATGAGCAGGAATGTTAGATTCGTTAACAGGGGGACCCCTTCTTCTGCCCCCCCTCCTGACCCCTGCTTGAGGGTCCTCTTCAATCAAATGAGCCCTGGCTGAAGGCCTCAAGGCCCTCCTGGGCCGAGCCCCAGACTCTACTGGTGGTGCAGAAGGCTTCTGCCTTTTTGTACCCATCAGAGTCAAATGACTATCGAAGTGCAGTTAAGTTAAGGGAGACTAGTCCTTACTGGGACTTGAACCTGCAACCTTTGCCTTGTAAGGCAGAGAATTAACCTCTAGGCTATTGAGACTAAATGGGAATGATCCTCTGTATCCCAGCAAACTTGGATGGGAAGTGAAAGGTTCACCCATTAGGCCCCCAGGCCTGAAGGCTCAAAGGCCTCGGTAGGCCCGCTAGGCCGCACCCCCTGGACGTAAGCCACCCCACAGGTACTGGAGCTAAGCCACCCCTGGAGAAAGGCCCCTGCCCAGGAAGATTCCACCCTTGATCCCAAGGGAAGGCTCAAAAGGTCTCCGCCCCCGGACTCCAAACCAGAAAGGCCTCCGATGAGGCCTAGGAAGCCAAAATGGCCAACGCCATGAGGCAGCCTAAAATGGCTGCCGAAGAAGCGAAGCCCAGCCGGGTGTTCGATTTGCAAGCTGTCTAGGGCAAAAAGGAGGCCCTGGAGCCTGCTCAGCCCTTTTATAGGGCTGGCAGGCTCTGCCCAGGACAGCATCATCGGGTAGGCCGAAGCCACCCGAAATTGGCTGAGATCTCACGAAATCTCGTGAGATCTTGGCCTGCCAAGATGGCAGCGGTGCCGAGGGCCGTGTCTCCCTGGCCCTGCTGCAAAACGGGCCGGGGATGAAGTCACCAGCAGGTATTATCATATTTAAATCCCAAATATTCAAATAGTTTCAAGATTTTGGGAGTATGTTGTTCTTCCTATTGTCAGCAGGTGGCATTCTTAGATTGGATTTAAATATTAATCAGATTTTTATTTTCCCACAATGTAAAAATAATGTTGATCATTCCAGCATTTCAAAATGCCTATCGAAAGTGGTGTCTATCCAGTTTAAAAGTACAATTTTCTCTATTTTTGTGATTTTTCTACCTTTTCCTCTTTAATTCTTTCCTTCAGTTTTAAAGTTTTTTCAGAATACTATATCACGGGCCCTTTAAAAATAATTGTGAACCTTTCTTTTCCTGGAAATTCTTTGGAGTTATAATTTGAATAAAAATAATACTTCTCACCCAGTTCACACACTGTTCACCAAAGTCCTCACCTACACAGTTCTTAGATGGTCATCTACTTCCTCAGCTTCTTGCCAGCCATCTTAGACTGCCTCTTCTCTAAGTTGTAGCATAGAGAAAAAAAAGGCCCGAGGGTTCAGCAGGAGAGTTGTCATCTCTCTTGCAACCTCACAGGGTGCCCTCCTTAGCTTCACCACCCCTATAAGGCAGCTGTGGTTCCTTTTAGAGCCCACAAACAGGGAGAAGCCAGCACAGGAACGGAGAGTTCCATTCTCTGTGACTGGTAATGCTGTTAAGCTCCATCTCTCTCACAAACAAATTAATTCTCCAGGACTTCTCTACATAAGAAAGGGATGGTAGATTACACTTGTGTGTTCCGTACAGTTCGTCACAAGGAGACAACAATTTTCCATGAGTTTGAGCACCAGGAGATTATGTAAAGCCACTATGCTCTCAATCATGGTGGACCTTTTAAAGGACATTAAATTTGCTAACTTTTCTTTTTAAAATTATCTATTTAACTATCTTAAGGTTAATAGAGATCTTCAAAATTACAAGTTTGAAAGTCATTTGGTGATTTTACTGTCAGCCAGCTTGATGCCTGCTGCCATGGAAACAGGAGGAGAGGAGCGATGGTGAAGCATGCAGGAGGAGACAGCAGACTTTTTTCATGAGGTTTTGCAACAGCTAGCATGGACTTTGCTTCTCTCTCTAGGATCTTTTCTTTTGGCTTTGGAATGCAGTACGGAGAGACAAAATGCCTGAATTAGAGATTTCCCCAAAACGTCTTCTGGCCATTGATTGAACTTTGGTTGCTAGCTACCAGAGAGATGGTCTCTAGGATTTGTTTCAATCTGAGGCTTTCTATGGTTTTGCTCCAGATCTTGCCTGACTTAGCTGTAATCTGTTTCTAGTAAAAGTACCTAGTAAAAGTATGAAAAGATATTTGTAATTTTACAGGGGTAGAGTTATTAAGTTTGCTTGTACTTGTAATTAAGTGTCAAAGTAAGGTATTTAAATATTTCTTTTCTTTTTTTCCCCTTCTCTTCTTATTCTTTCCTTCCATCTTTTTTTCTGGGTTTATTTTACATTTACTTTATTGCATTTAATTTTTTCAATAAGCATCAACCATAGATATGCTCATATAAAAACTCTCTCACACTCACTCACTCACTCTCTCTTTCACATACACCTCTATGTTCATGGTTCTTTTAATATTTTGACAAAGTCAAAAGAGTGACCACAAGGATCATATAAGGTTGGGAAGGAATTGTTAATATACAACAATTCTGCTGAAAATATCAAAAGTTCTAAGTACATTAGTCAAAAATATCCACACTATAATCCTTTTCATGTTGATTTAATGGAACTTACTTGGATTTCAAGGCATAAAATAAATAAAATAAGTATTAAATAAAAAAATCTACCCACAGTGAAAAATTACTTAATACACTATTTGGAATACAATTATTTGTTTTTTAATCCAAATACGTTATAATGATTTATGCCTAATCTAAAAGAAAAAAATCATTTGGAAACTGGATGTCATTACAACTCTATATAGAAAGAATATGACATAATATGGAACAAAGCAAATTCTTGGTCTTAAAACACAAAACCTACTGTATGTGATACTAATTACATACTAAAGGCAATTATACTGATACAGCCAGCACCAGTACTGTAGTTTTGGAAAAGAAAATTTTAGAATAAGGTGGGAAGGAGAGGGGCGGCATACAAATTAATTAGGACAGTATCAACCAAACAACTAAAGAAGATGAATTTGATAACTAGACTACATGGCTTTTGGAAAGACCAATGAGAGTTACTTTGGCCACTGTGGGGAGGATGAGAAGGACCATTGGACTTATCTGAACGGCCTTCTCGATGCACTGCGAGGAGAGTCCAATGTGGGTTATTCTTCAGCCTCATTGGCAGGGACTGAGTTAAAAATTAACATATTTATTATGTCCCGCCCCTTAGCTGCCCCATTAGGTCAGTCAATAAAAACGAAGGAATAGTGTGAAAAAACCTTCAACTTTATTAACAATAAGTAAATAGTAACAAGAAAAGAAACTGGAAATGTGACCCTGGGCCAAAGAAGCCGGGAGGGTTTGGACTCTCCTCGCAGTGCATCGAGAAGGCCGTTCAGATAAGTCCAACGGTCCTTCTCCACTGCACTGCTACGGAGAGTCCAATGTGGGATATACCCAAGCAGAACAATTAGGGCGGGATAGGCTGGACCAGGGGCGCTGGATTGCATACCCTCTGCAGCACCCTTCGGCCGAAGGCTGCTTCTGCGGAAGCATAGGCATCTAATCGGTAATGTCTTATGAATGTTGTAGGGGCAGACTAAGTTGCCGCCTGGCAAATGTCTTCAATTGGAGCCTGCGTGTTCCAAGCTGCGCTAGTGGCTGCACTCCTGGTGGAATGAGCGGTCACTCCAGTTGGTAAAGGAGTAGAGCTGGCCTTATAAGCCTCCATGATGCAGTAGCAAATCCATCTGCTGATTGACTTCCCTGTCACCTTGGAGCCCATAGACGATGGGGCAAAAGAGACGAATAGTGACTCAGTTTTTCTAAAGGATTTTGTACGGTGAATATACGTTTCTAATGCTCTACGGACATCCACTTTGTGCCATTGTAGCTCTAACGGATGTGATCCATGAGTATAAAAATCAGGGAGCACAATGTCCTGAGAGCGATGGAAGTTGGAGTTGATCTTTGGCATAAAACAAGGATCTAGTCTCAGAGTTACCCTGTCAGGGTGGAAGATACAAAGGTCTGGTCTGACAGATAGAGCTGCCAGCTCTGAGACCCTGCGTGCTGAAGAAATCGCCACCAAGAAAGAGACTTTGGCAGACAGTATTTGTAGTGGTACTTCCTTTAACGGCTCAAATGGAGGATTGGTGAGGGCCTGCAGTACTAAAGGAAGATCCCAGGATGGGAAGCGATGAATGACTGGTGGAGAAAGGTTTGATGCTCCCTTCAAAAAATCCCTTATCCATGGATGATGTGAAATCGAGGATGAGGGATCTGGTTTGAGGACAGTGGCTATGGCTGCCACTTGTCTGCGCAATGTATTTGGGGCGAGGCCCTCATCAAGGCTCTTCTGTAAAAAGGCTAGGAGATGAATCACGGAAGATGTCTGAGGATGTATTCCTTGCGTTTTGCAAAAACTGCAGTAAGCAGCCCAGGTGGCCTGAAAAATACGCGTTGTTGATGGCCGGCAAGCTGCTTGGATGGTATGTATGACCCTGTCAGGTAGATGGTCCTTTCTCATACGGTCCCCCTCAATTGCCACACGGCAAGTCTCCACCACTGAGGATCCGGGTGAACTATCGACCCCTGGTTGAGTGAAACCCGGTGCTGCAGGAGGATCCATGGTGGGGAAATTGACAGATCCGTGAGGTCCGCAAACCATGGGCGCCTGGGCCAATATGGTGCTACTAGTAGAATTTTTGCTTGTTCCATTATGACCTTGATGACGACTCTGGGAATCAGGCAGATCGGTAGGAAAGCATATAGTAGACCATGGGGAAAGGAGGGCATTGACCTGTTCCGCCCCGGTGATGGAAACCGGGAGAAAAATCTCGGAACCTGGTTGTTGCAGTGGGTCGCGAATAGGTCCACGACAGGCTTCCCATAGCGGTGCACAATTTCCTGAAACATCTTTGAGTTCAGGCACCATTCCCCTGGGTCGAGAGTCTTGCGACTCAGCCAGTCCACCTGTATATTCGATATTCCCGAGATGAGTTCTGCACGGATCGAGGCTAAGTGCAGTTCCGCCCAAGAAAGGAGGGCCTGGGCTTCTTGCATCAGAGGGCCTGATCTTGTGCCGCCTTGATGGTTCACATGTGCGCGAGTTGCCACATTGTCTGTCATGATTAAGACATGTTGTCCCTCGATTAGGTCCGCAAAACTGAGGACCGCCTTGAACACTGCCCGGAGTTCCAGAAGGTTGATATTTAAACCCCTGAGGTCCTCCTGTGAGCAGAGTCCTTGAGCTACCTGAGAGCTGGAATGAGCTCCCCAGCCCGATAGGCTGGCGTCGGTAGTGATGGTCACTTCTCGGTGGTATAAAAAGGGGGATCCCTTGGTTAAAGCACGAGAGGTCCACCAAGGTAGGGAGCGGTGGACGGCTTTGGTGATTGATATTTGTCGCTTGGACTGACTGGCCCATGCTCTCTGCAAGGGGAGCAAAAACCACTGTAGTGGGCGGGCGTGAAGTCGAGCCCATGGTACAATGCCTATGCAGGAGATGAACAGTCCTAGCAGTTGTGATAGGAATGCTATGCTCACCCTGTTGTGATGTTGTAGGTAGGTTACTGTAGTTCTGATTTTCTCCTGCCTTTCTGATGAAAGGAAAACTCTGCATTCTGTTGTGTCTATCATGGTACCCAGATGACGCAGGTATTGAGTCGGTTCCAGGTGACTCTTGTCGTAATTGACTGTGAAGCCGCGGAGCTCCAAAGACTTGATGGTAACCCTTAGGTTTCTCCGGGCTTGCAGTGGACTTCTGGACAGGATGATGATGTCGTCCAGATAAGCGAGAAGACGTAGCGATTGCGTCCAGAGGTCGGCCATCAATACATCGAGGAGTTTGGTGAATACTCTCGGGGCTGATGACAACCCGAAAGGCATGGCTCTGTACTGAAAGTGTTGATCCTCGCAGCAGAAGCGGAGGAAGCGGCGATGATGTGGGTGGACTGGAATGTGGAGGTATGCCTCTTTGAGATCGATGGACATCATCCAGTCCTGTTGCCGAATGGATGCCAGGATGGTGCGAAGGGAGTGCATCTTGAATCTCTGATAACGGACGTATACGTTGAGCTGTCGCAGATTCAAGATTAGACGGCTCCCGCCGGAGGACTTTGGGAGCACAAAGACGATGGAGTAGAATCCCCGTCCTCGTTGTGTCGCTGGTACTGGCTCTATTGCCCCCGTATGTAGTAAGTGGTTGATCTCCTGAAGCAGAAGGAGTCGTTTTTGGTGACTAATTAGAGTTGGGCATTGTATGAACCTGTTTGGCGGGGTCTGAAGGAAGTTGATCCGCAGTCCATGTGCCACAGTGTCCAATGCCCAGGCGTCTGTGGATATAGTCTCCCAAGATTCGATGAAGGACTGCAAACGACCACCGATGGGAATCTCTTCCAGGGAGTCACTTCTGTCTACGATATCCATCTCTACCGGTCCCCCTAAAAGGCCTTCGGGATTGTTGGAACGGTCTGGTTCTGTCTCCATATCCGGTCCTGTCAGATCTATATGAAGATTGGTTGTAGGCCCCCTGCCCATAGGTCCTGGCGACCGGGGGCCCGGTCGGTGGAGGGTCTGAACGAAAGGGCTGCCTTCTAAAGTAAGGAGTCCCACGTCTGTCCTGCCTTCAGGTGGACTGTGGTAATATTTTCTTTTTATCCTTATCCTCTATTAGCACTTTATCCAAGGATTCACCGAAAAGATTTTGACCTTGGTACGGTGCTGTGGCCAGGCGCCACTTCGATTTGGTATCTGCTTGCCAGGATCTTAGCCACAGTAAGCGCCGGGATGAAATATTTGTAGCCAGAGCTCTAGAAGAAAATCTGGCTGCCGTTAAGGTAGCGTCCGCTGAAAATTCGGCAGTTGCAATAAGTTTGTTAATGTCTTGACGTAGTCGGGTATCATCTGGGCCTAGCTTGGGTAAAATGTCTTGTAGCCACAGGATTGACGCTCTATTAAAAAAGGAAGCAGCTATAGCTGCCCTTAAGGACCACGCTGATAGGTGGTGAAGCTTCCTGATTAAGATCTCTGTGTTCCTGTCATCAGGTTTTAAACTGTCTGCCATGTCTGACGGGACTAAGGCGTTGGAAAGCAGTGCAGTCACGGGTGTGTCCACTGATGGGTATTGAAGCAGATCCTCTATGTCCGGATCGAAGGAGTAAAACTTCTTATCTATCGCAGAGGGTCCCAAAGCTGTGGCCGGATGTTGCCAAGGCCTTTTAATGTTGTCAGCAAATATGGGAGACGAAGGGATGTGCTCCGAATCTGGTTTAGGTATGGTAAGTAGACGGGCAGCAGGTAGAATGCCTACAGATTGGCCCGCTTGTTCTTCCGTGGCCTCTAATGTCATCGCTTGCTTTGCTTTATTTAGTAAAATGCGGTAAAGAGATGGTTTGAAGAGAGCAGCCAAAGTAGGTTGCTCTGGTAGGTTTCTTTCATCATCAGAAAGACCATCTTCCAGTTCTGTGGCAACTTCTCTTGGCATCTGTTCCTCCTGGAAGGAGTCATGCTCAGAGGGGGGTGGATCTGGTGCTGCCCAGAGGTCCTTGTGACTGGTTCGCTGTGGAACCTGGAGTGGGTGCTGCTGTGCTCCAAGGGCAATGCCCTGTGAATAAGCTGAGGCAATCATGTCTTGCAGTGATGGAGGCATGATTTGCCAAGAGTCCATAGGGCCACGAAACCCTGCTGCAGTTGGGGTGAATGTTGCTGCTGCTGCAGGAAGAGGTTGGACAAATTGTGGCCAAGACTGTGGTGTTGGCCTGGACCATTCTTGTCTTTGAGCCCCTTTCGAAGGGAGTGGGCGTTTAAGGGACGATCTGGGGAGAGATCTCCTGGCCTACTAAGCCTTTCATAAGGCAGGGTTGGTAAGTTAGCAGGGACTGAAGGACTCTACTGGGTAGAGAGAACGGTAGCCAGAGGGCTGGTCTCGGGCCTGTTTCGTGCTGCCTCCAGTTGGACCTCAAGGGCCCTGATTCTTTTCTCTGCCTCTTTCAAGGCTGTAGAGGATTGAGAAGTCTTACTTTTAGTCTTGGAGGCATGGTCCTTCCCCTTCTCCTTGGCCACAGCAGGCTCGTTCATTTTTGTTTGAGACTGCGACATATCAGGAGCGATTTTAGTGAGAGAAAAATTCTCTGAAGGAATTGTCTCACACGATTCAACCAGAACATAGACAAAATGGCGGCGTGAATGTGCCCGCGAGCCCTTTAGAAGCTCTGATATGTCTATGATCTTATGGCCTCCCAATTGCTAGTCTGTGTCTAGTCAGGGAGGATGGCCTGTGGAATTGTAGTCATAGCAACGCCCCAGAAATGGGCGTGTTGTCAGGCAGGCTTTGCAAATCCAAAATGGCAGGCACTGTGTGCACTTTGCCCCCATGAATGTCTGTCACTCGGAAACGCCCCCAAAATGGCGGCTGCAACTGCAGCAGGCAAAGTATGAGGTAATTTACCAACTCTTGTAAACAACAAACCTCACTTGTTATAATTTCCCCCTTTTAGAGCCTCCAAACAGCTGATTTCATCGGCTGCAATTTCGTGGTCGCTGGGGGGGGGGGAGGAAGGGTCTGATCGCGAACGTCAGGGACCCAAGCTAGCAATCCCTGTGGTCAAGGCTCTGCTACCGGAGTGCAGAGGCCTCTGAGGGATGATACAATAGAGAGTAATGTCCCGGAGGCAGTGACTCTCTAGGTTTTCTGTTCATCTGTATTAGAGTCTGTGAAAGAAAGAAAAAAACAGGGAGAATATGTTAGTCCATTAAGCAAATTTATTAGAGAGAAACAAACTCACAGTCCCTACACTATGACTGAGTTTTTAAGACTGACCTAATGGGGCAGCTAAGGGGCGGGACATAATAAATATGTTAATTTTTAACTCAGTCCCTGCCAATGAGGCTGAAGAATAACCCACATTGGACTCTCCGTAGCAGTGTAGTGGAGAAAGAAGGATTAGCATTTCTTATCCCATGGAGGCATAGATGGCTTTTCTTTTAGGTGGCTTTTCTTTTTCTTACTTTAGTTTTCACCCATTGCTTCTTGTTCTACCCTCAGGTGCTTTGGAGAACAACCTGACTCTCTTTTGCAGCAGAGGCGGAGTAACGACACGGACACAAGAGCTGGATTTAAACTGGGTCATTTTTATTAATTAAATTTGCATAATTTATTTAAATAAATTTGTATAAATTAACTATGACCCTAAACAAGGACCAGCAGGGTCAAACAATTGCTTCCGGGGCAGAAAATGACGTCATAAAAACTTCCAGGGCAACATATGGGTGTAGCTCCATGCTGATCCAGGTGAGGGGCCACGCCCTCACCTGACTCACTGCCATGCACTTGCATGTGGGAGGTCCCGCCGTCTATCCCATACAAGGGGAAAGCAATGGGCGGGACCCAAAGACAGGTTCCCCCCAATTGCTCAGGTCACTTCCACCACAAGCCTTTGGAGAGAACCTGCCAATCATCCCCAAAGATGCCCAACGGAGAACATGCAGTTGCTAAACCACCACCCAGTTTTCCGCTCCTAACCTGCCACAGAGTGGGGGTCAGATCTCTATCTTGGCCCCCCGACTCCCCCTTCTAACTGCACCAGCTCGCGCAGTGACCGCTGCAGGTCCTCTAAGAAGATGGTGTTCCCCTGGTCTGACAGGTGAACACCGTCAGCCCGGTAAAGCCACGGCTGATCTATAGTGATACGGGGATGGGCAACTACTACCCCACCTAACTCTCTAACCATCCTACCCACAGCCTTATTCACCCTTCTCCTAACCCAGTGAATGGCCCTAGGAGAGATGGCGTCCCTCCAAATGATCCTCGGGAGGATCTCAGAGCAGACCACACGCGTGGTTGGCCACACAGTGCGAAGAATATGCAAATCCTCGCAAGCCTGGCAGATCAAAGCTAGACCACCAAGCATACACAGGTCATTGCCACCTAATTGCAAGACCAACCACCTGGGCGCGGCCACCACATGCCGCCCTCCCAGGAGCAGTGGAAGAAGCCCTTCCCACCGCAGACCTCTTCTCCCCATCCATACGATGTTGACCCATCGGCCCAATGACAGCTGGGTCCCAACGGCGGTTCTTGCTGCGGAGCGGCCAGCCCAAAACATCATACTGTGGCCGCACAGCAACGCCGTCGGTTTCGCACTGGCGGGGCTATCTGGAAGAGGGCAGAGAAATGTTACCTAGCCTGAGATCCTGACCTAGACCCTCGGCTGGCCGTACATAATCCAAATAGGCCGCTGACCACCAGCGGCCAATCTCCCTGATCCTCTGACCCGGGAAACCAGACGCTGCTGCACTAGTTGCAGCACCGATACAGAACCAATGCGTTCCATAACCGGCGGGGTCGATGCCCATCCCGACTAGAGCCCTAGTCAATAAAGCCCAAAATTAATAGCGGGTCAGAGGGGTACCATCCTGGTGCATAAAAAGGTACCCCTGCCCCACACCCCTAAGACTACAGAAGTTAGCAAGAGCCGCCACCGGGCAAACAGACTTATCGGTGGAAGCCGTCAACTCTATCCTGACACCCCTCCGCAATTGGTCAGTTTTGGATAGTCTCACCAACAGGGAGACACTCCCCTTGCCAAATTACAGGTCGGACATCTGAAAAGCTCGGAGGGACCTGTCAGCCTGAGAGGAGGCTAAAGCCTCGCTGACTCTCAGGGGCCCAAAAAACATGACACTGGCCGCCGCCTGAAAAAGGCGAGCATCATACAGAGAGGCGCACAGGCTGTTCCAAGTTTGGTTAATAAGGGACAGCTGCTGCACAGTTAATGCCCGTCTACTGTCCGCTGGGGGCACTGGACGCTCTCTCACCCAACCTTCCAGCATCTTCCGAATGCGGAAGTCACAGGTGAAGTCTAAAGAGCCACTGGCCTTGGATAAAAAGGCAAGGCCTGACAGCCTAGATATAATAGTCCTAACTGACAAGCCGCGCTGCCTAAGCAGCACGCAGAACTCCATAAGGTGATCTACTGGGAAGGGCCAAATGTGAGGGTAACCCCTGCTTTGCCTAAAATCCCAAAACTCCTTACCTGCATTCTGGTATGCCCTCAAGGTGCTTGGTGCCACTGAGAGGGCCATGGCCCTGTTAACTTCCATCCTCCACTGTTCGGGAGCCCGCCCAGGCTCCACAGGTGGTCAGGGAAGGCTTCTGGTGATGCGTGAGCCCACGGAGCCAGGGTCCGAAACCTGGACAACTGACCATGGGACAAGGCATCAGCGATCCCGTTATCCAGCCCGGGAACATGCCGAGCATTTAGGGACAATGACCTAAGCACAAAATGGCGGATGAGCCGCATGACCCTGTCGCTTTTAGACAACAAGGCATTAACAACGTGGACTACAGCCAAGTTGTCGCACCAAAAGTGCACGGTCTAGTCCCTAAATTGCTCTCCCCACAGCTCTAAAGCCACTATCAGGGGAAAGACCTCCAGAAATGTCAAATCCCTAACTAGGGGAGAGGCCCTCCATTCCGGAGGCCACGTGGAATGGCACCACTGGTCACCTAAGATAACCCCGAACCCACGGGTCCCCGCAGTGTCCGAGCATAACTGCAATTCTGCTTCCAAAAGAAGCTCGTGCCTCCAGAAGGAAAGACCATTAAAGTGGGCCAGAAAACCCTGCCATACACGCAGGTCATCCTTGACCCCAGCGCTCAGGCGGGTGCGATGGTGGGGCAAACGCAGCCCATTCATCGCATTATATACTCGCCGGGAAAAGGCCCTACCGGGAGCTATGACCCAGCAGGCAAAGTTAAGAAGCCCGGTGAGTTCCTGCAACTGATGAAGGGTCACCTTTCGACTACTTAAAACTATGTCAAGCTTGCTCCGAAGTTTGAGCAGCTTATCAGGGGGCAATCTGCAAGATTGCTCCACCGAATCCAATTCAATACCCAAAAAAGTAATCCTGGTAGCGGGGCCCTCGGTCTTCTCCGGGGCCAAAGGGACCCCTAGCTGAGCACAAAGGGCTTCGAAGGCCAGCATCAGAGCAGAACATTGCTCTGAACGCGCAGGCCCCGCCAACAGGAAATCATCGAGGTAGTGAATGACAGAACCCAGACCTGTGTGCCTCCTGAGCGCCCACTCCAAGAAGGTGCTAAAGCTCTCGAACAGGGAGCAAGATATGAAGCATCCCATCGGCAATGCTCGATCTATGTAAAAACCACCTTCGAAGTGAAAACCCAGGAGCTCAAGGTCATCTGGGTGTATGGGAATTAGCCGGAATGCCGACTTAATGTCGCATTTACCCATAAGGGCTCCTACCCCACACTTCCTAACCATGGCCACTACCGCATCAAAAGACGCGTAGCGGACCGAGCAAAGTTCGTTAGAAATGAAAGCATTCACTGAATCTCCTTTCGGGAAGGCCAGGTGGTGAATCAATCGAAATTCACCACTGGCCTTCTTAGGAACCACCCCCAAAGGGGACACCCGAAGAGTTGGCGAGGGCAGGCGTGGGAAAGGCCCCAATACTCTGCCCTTGGCCACCTCCTTCTGAATTTTAGCCCTAACAATGTCCTCATGACCCACAACCGATTTAAGGTTGTTGGACATGAAGGCCTTCCTAGGCCCCATATGAAGAATTCTAAAACCCTCCGTAAAACCCTGTAAGAGAGCAGCCGCTCTCTTGCAAAAGTGATACTCCTGCAACCACTCCTTCAGCACTTTTAGCTTAATTGGGCTGGGACCCTTTTCCCCCAGCGGGCAGGGGGTGTTTTTTCTGCCCTCCCCCATCCTTCTTGTCCTTATCTCCTTTAGGCTTAGGACATGCGCTAGTGGCGTGGGAGCCCCCACAGCTCCCACACGCGTGTCTGAATTTGCAGGAGGGGCGAAAACACGCCCCCCTGGCTGCAAACGCATGACACGGAGGGGCAACTTTCGCTGCGCCTCCCCCAGCTGCCCGAGCCGCGGGCGACGCCGCAGTCTCACCCTCCATAAAATGGCCACTGTCTGTGCGGTCACCCCCGGTCCCGGACATATAGGTTGCCGTGAACCACAGAACGGGTACCACTACATCCCAAGGGAGCGTGGGATCGAAAGCTACCCGCATCCTAAACGCCTCATCATAATTACGCCAAATTGTGCCTTTGTACTCAAAGTGAGCACGGGCAATTAAGTCAATGTATTTAAGCATAGAGAGAGCCTGAGCGGGCTCCCTCTGAATCACTATGGAAGAGTAGGTTAAGTATGCATACAGCCATGAGCTGAAGCATCTGTTAACCTTAACCTTTTTAAGCTTATCCACCTTAACTTCACCCTCTTTCTCATTCTTAGGGACTTCCCTATTAAGGAGGGAGAAAAGGTCTATATACTCCCCTTTCCAAATAGCTTCCCTAACAGAAGGATGGAGGTGAAACCCCAGGGGTGGGGAGGGCAATCCCCACGGAATGGCGGCTGCCTTAATGGTGGCTAAAGGGTCTAAAACGGTGGAAACCCCTACAGTCGCCTTCCCTGACCCAGTCGAGGGCACTGTAGCCGTTGAAGGGGCCTGAGGCACCGCTGTAGCGGTGGGAGAAGCCCACACCTGGCTACAGGTGATGGCTGAGCTACCCAAAGTGTTGACCCCACTCCCAAAACCCGGGGGCACAATGGCCTGCCCGGTCAGAGGGAGGAGCGGTTGTAGTGTTGGGTGTGGTGTAGTCTCACCTGCCCCCAAGGGGGTAGAAGCCATCCATGAGGACCCGGCTCCTAATGAGCCGGGGGACGCCATCATCTGCCCGGTCTGGGCCGCTGGTTCACCTGGTGGTCCCCCAAGGGCTGCTGGTACTGAGGGAATGGTGCCACCCGGCCCGTACACCGACCTCCAGTGAGCATCCAGATCATCCAGCCGCTCGAGGATCCTAGACCAAGCATGAGCAGGCATAACAGATTCATTAGCAGTGGGACCCCCCAATTCTGCCTCCTCTCCTGACCCCTGCTTGTATGTCCTCATGGGCTGACCGGGCCCGGGCTGAAGGTCTTAAAGCCCTCCTGGGCCGAGCCCCTGACTCCACCGGTGGTGTCACAGGCTTCTGCCTCTTAGGAGCCATCAGAGTCAATTTAGAGAAATAAGGCAGAAAAGAAGTATCCAAAAGATGGGTAATCCCAGGTATCCCAGTTACCAGTGAAGTAAGTGAGTTCCCCTATGGCCACAAGTCCCAAAGGCTAGAAGGCCTCCCAGGCCTGCTAGGCCGCACCCCCCTGGACCAAGCCACCCACGGGGCACAGTGTCAAGAAACCCCCCTGAAGGAGAAGCCCTCCCAGGGAGATTCCCTTTTTGCCTCCCAGGGAGGCCCAGAAAAGCTCTCTGCCCTGACACCAAACCCGTAGGCCTCCGATGAGGCCTGTGCTCTCAAAATGGAGGACGCCACGAGATCCCTCAAAATGGCTGCCGAATGAGGAGAAACCCAGCCGGGTGTTCGCCTCTTGTCATCCAGGGCGAAAAGGAGGCCCTGGAGCCTGTCCAGCCCTTTTATAGGGCTGCAGGCTCTGCCCTGGATGACATCACTGGGAAGGCCAAAGCCTTCCCAGGAGGTGGCCGAGATCTCACGAAATCTCATGAGATCTTGGCCGAAGAAACAAGATGGAGGCCGTGCCGAAGGTCAGTGTCTCCCTGGCCCTGAAGCAAAACGGTATTCTTTGTGGCAACCTCTGAGATATTGGAACACTGCTATGATGTCTCCCCTAGTCCTTCTTTTCATTAAACTACATGTACCCAGTTCCTGCAAACGTTCTTCATGTTTTAGCCTCCAGTCCCATAATCATCATTGTTGCTCTTCTCTTCACTCTTTCTAGAGTCTCAACTTCCTTTTTACATTGTAAATATGTAAATTTACATTGTACATATGTAAAATTTTATATTATCCTTTTAACCATAATTAAAAGGTTAATAATAATTTAAAAAGGAGTTTGCAATAAATTCTGACAAAAAGAATAATACAGGGTTTTAGAACTGGCACTGTTCTTTAATAATTTTGATTAAATAAAACAACTGCACTTAATAAGTGCATCACCACTTTATAGTACTAGTGAATATTAAGTACTTCTGATTCAACACTACACACGCACGCACGCACGCACACTGTCCAAGAGGTCTCCTGTGAAACTTCACTTTAGTGCAGTGGTTCTCAACTTTTGGTCCATAGATCCTTCGAGGGTCACAATGTCATCACAGGGAGTCTGCAAAGACTTGAATAAATGGTATGATTTAAATCTTGAGTTGAGACTTGAGGATCCGTTGCCATGGCCCATGGCCATAAAGTGTATTTAAAAGGGATCTGTGGTGAAGAAAAAGTCAAGAACCACTGCTTTAGTGGATTCCCATTTAACAAATTTTATATGCAACAGATCAGGTTTCTAGACTGTCCAAAATCACAAATTGTATTACATCTGAAGTATTATAGACAATTATATTATATAGTAGTTTATGTTATGAAGTCCACATCAATTTATATTATTTATGTAATGTTAATATATTACAGAAATGCATCTTATGTATTATAAAATTACATTACATGATCAAATCTGTAAAATAATACCCACAATACATAATGTCATACATAAAGGCAAATAATATTTATGTCATTTGCAATAACACATTTTTGTATTCAATAGGCATTTCAGAATCACGAACACTCCTTTCTACCAAAACAATATGTTAAACTGAGTTTTCTGGTACATAAGTAGTAAACATTATTAGTTTATTTATATGTTACAATATTTTTGTGTGATCTTTTAAATATTTCATCATGCACATCTGCATTTCTCAATTTGGCTCCTTTTGGATATGTTATAATTATGTACATTTGTAGCAACTATGGTTATAGTCCAAAATAATTGGTGAGTGCCAAGTTGAGGGTGAATTAATATATCACAAACCCTTATATTATTTCCAAAAATAGATCAGGGTTTTCTTATAAACAACTACTGGTATTGTTCACTTAATATATAGGCAAGGCAACCCTAACACTAACCCAGAAGCAATTTGAGCAGACATGATAGTGTCAAAGCATTATCTGTCTATTGCACTATACCATAGTGGTTTGGTTCATAGGCAAATCCCAGCTCCTTCTCTCTTGGGAGACAGAGGGATAGGAATTTTACTCTTTTCTTTTTTTCCGTTTCAACACAGGAGACTTTTCAGGGGTTTCTCACTGGAACTTATTTCATAGCTTCATAGAAGCTAATGTGAAAATAGTATTAGCAGAACATAAATTATGAAAGATAATTATGCAAAACTACATAAATTATGCAAAATACAAGTAAGGATCGATATACTGACTACAAAACAAGTCAGTCTGTATATAAATTAGAATGTGTATTATAAGAGACTTACAGAAAAGAAAATGAAGTGCAACATAACATAATTACCATATTTTTTGCTCTATAAGACGCACCTGCTGATAAGACGCACCTAGATTTTAGAGGAGGAAAATAGAAAAAAAATATTTTGAGCCAAAAAGGTGAGAGGAAGAGAGGAAGGAGTGAAAGAAGGGAGTGAGGGAGGAAAGAAGGGAGGAAGGAAAAGGAAAGCAAGAAATGGAGGGAGGAAAGGAAGGAAGGAAGGAAGGAAAGAAAGAAAGAAAGGGGGAAGGGACAGGAACAGAGGAAGGAAGCAAGGAAACTTATGAAAGGGGAGAGTAAGAGAGGAAGGACTGAAGGGAGGGAGGGAGGGAAGAAGGTAGGAAGGAGAAAGAAAAGAAGAAATAGAGGAAGGGAAGGTAAAAGAGAGAAAGAAAAAGAGCAAGAAAGAAAGCAAGAAAGAGAGAAAGAAAGAAAATGAAAGAGAAATAAAAATAGAGAGGGGGAATGAAAGAAATGGAAGGAGGGAAGGAAGGAGAGAAAGCAAGAGAAAGAAAGAAAGCAAGAGAAAGAAAAAAGAATGAAAGAGCAAGAGAGCAAGAGAGAGAAAGAAAGAAAGAGAGAAAGAAAGAAAGAAAGGCAACTTCAAAGAAAGGCTCACTGAGCATCTCTCACTCTCTCTCTCTTTCTATCCCTTTCTTTCTTTCTTTCTTTCTTTCTCTTCCTTTCTCTCTCTCCTCTTCCTTTATCTCCTCTCTCTCCCTCCCTCTCTTTCTCTCCCCCCTCTCTCCCCCTTTCCCTCTCTCTTTCTCTCTCTCCATCTCTTGCTATCTCTCCCCCCTCTCCCCCCTTTCCCTCTCTCTTTCTCTCTCTCCCTCTCTTGCTATCTCTCCCACTCTCCCACTCTTTCTCCCTCTCCCTCTCTTTCTCTCTCCCCCTCTCTTTCTCCCCCTTTCTCTCTCTTCTCACTTTCTCTCTCTTGTTTTCTTTCTGTCTCTTTTGCTTTCTCTCTCTCTCACTCTTTCTCTCTTGTTTTCTTTCTCACGCTCTTTCTTTCTCTTGTTCTCTCTCTCTTGCTATCTCTTTCTCTCCCCCCCTTTCTCTCACTCTCTCTTTCTCACTTTCTCTCTATCTTGCTGTCTGTTGCTCTCACTCACTCTCGTTCTCTCTCCGTTCTTCTCAGCGGTGACGTGCGCACGCTCTGCCCGCCTCACCTTTGCCGAGAGCACTTTCGTCCTGGGCTCTCAGCAAGGGGGTTGTAGGAGAGGCGGGGCCGGCGACAAAGGTGATATTCAATGTCGGGGGCGCACGGGCGGTTGCACGCGCTCCCTATCTCCCTGCTAGCCCACTCGGAATATTCAAAATAAGAAAAACCTTCGCCGGCAAAGGTTTTTCTTATTTTGAATATTCCGAGTGGGCTAGCAGGGAGATAGGGAGCGCGCGCAACCGCCCGTGCGCCCCCGACATTGAATATCACCTTCGCCGGCCTCCGCTGAGAAAAACCTTTGCCGGCATTTCCTCTCGGCATCAAGGAGGTGCAGCAGCAGGCAGAGAGAGGGAAGGGGGGGGAGCGGCATCCCTCCTGGACTTGGCGGGCCGCCCGACCCTCCCCACCTCCTGCAAACGTGGCGGGCGGCGGGGGGAGAGCGAGGAGCCGGTTCCCGCGGGTGCGGGGCTTGGCTGGCTGGCTGGCGGGGGGAGCGCCGCTGGTGGTGCAGAGGGAGACCCTCCTCCGGGAGGGAGGGGGCCAGGCAGCAGCTAGCCAGCCAGCCGGCGCGATGGCACTTCCGAGTTCGCAGCCTCCCCCCCCTCCCTGCCTGCATCTTCGCTCCATAAGACGGGGCTGATTTTTCATCCTACTTTGGGAGGAAAAAAACTGCGTCTTATGGAGCGAAAAATACGGTACATTTTCATCCTTCTCTATAAACAAATCTCTATATTAAGTACACAGATTAGATGATTTCTATTTTTTCAGTAACAGGATTTTTGTTTTTTTAAGCAAGAAACCCTGCTGTCTTGAACAACTGGAATTTGCAGTAGGCTGTTTATAAGATACAGGGAAAGCCCGTGGCTTCATATTTTATTTATTAACCATTATTTCATTTTACTACACCTGTCTAATGACAGTATTTTAGTCGTATGATTATTTTAATATAGGTAAGAATATAGTGCCAAATTAGTAGATAATAAATAATGTCAATGTTTCTCTCTGTATTATTTATTATTCAATAATGTTTGTGACGGAGTTGTTTAAAAAGCATGCAATTATTTTGATAAAGGAAAAAAATGAATTCATTTCATGAAATACAAAATGCAAACAGAAAAACAGAGAGCGAATAAATTCACGTTCTCATCTATTATTCCAGAGAAACCTTGTGTATACAGAAGGAAACGTAAACAAATGGTTGTATAGAGGCAGGTTTGCATATATCTGCATTTGTATACATCTGGATGATTGGATAGATGTGAGAATATATGTGGTTATAAGGAGAATTTAAATAACAAATTCACACTTGAATGAGAAAGACCATATAGCCATGGGTCAAGACTTGGTCTTCCAATGAAGTCTAATGTCATTATTTATTTTTGATATAATTGATATTTAATTTAAATAAAATTACATTAAATAAAATTTTGTATTTTTAATTTGATTTCCTGAACAAATCGTTCAACTATAAACATTCTATAGTGTTGCAGATGAATAATTGTTTTAAAAGAATAAAATTAAATGATAATTCTAATATTGCCATCATAACATTTAATGTCTCAGATGACTATACAGGTTGTTTCCATCAAAGCAGAATCAATATGGAAAGTTGCAATAAGTGCATAGAGCAGACAGGAAATAATAAATATACATTCAATTAATATTGCTGTTTACTTAATGTTCTAGTAGACTATACTACATATATAGCACAGATTCAAAAGATTATAACGGAAATCTAAAAAACTGAATTTTTATGCAATTACAGGAGAAAAAAAATGAACTGTCAGGCATGGCTATAAATTATAGGAGTCTGCAGCACACTAATAGACACTTTTGGGGACGAAGGCTGAAGTAATAACTGTAAAAATACTCCAAGTCTTTTCCCCAAATTCTTTACAAAAATGCTACATTAATTAAGTTTATAAAGTCAACAAGAGTTTCAAAAGTTCTTGTAAAACAGTGCACTTTGGATTCTATAAGCAACATTAAAATACTTAATATTTGTAAAAGATAAATGGTTTCCACATATTCTGTGTGTAATACTAGATGCGCTTTAGCGTGGATATTACCCCCTTCTAAAAACTTATTTCCAAAATACTTCTTGAGAGAAAAAATATTATTTGAAAGAACAATAATATTATTTGAAGGAACAATAAAGCATATTTAAGACTCGGGGCTCATTTTCATTCAAAACTCAGTATGGAGGCCACCGTTCCCCGTAGGCTGCGCGCCCGCGCACCCCAAAATACCCCCCCCGCGCGCCCTTTTCCATGGGCGCATGGTCCCCATCCGCCTGCCAGCCCGTGGGGGGGGCGCAGGGAGGCGCCGGCAACAGAAGAGAAGGGAGCCGCGGCCGCCCCTGCCTCCCCATGTTGCCTCCGGCCCCCTCGGCCTTTCGTCACTGCCCCCCGCCCGATCCGCCCCCTCTGCTCCTCCGCCGGGCACCAGGGATGCATGGCTGCTTCCTCTTCGCTGCAGAGCCGCGCGGAGGCGAAGACACGGCGCATGGCCACGCTCCGCCTCCTGGTAGCCCGGCTGACTTTTGGAGCAGTTTTGTTTTCATGGTGCAAAGCCACATAGTCCCGGACTCCGAAATCGCTCTCTTCTCCAGTCAGCAAAGCCATCTGCCCAGGAAAGCGCCACACGTTGAAAAAGCGCGATGCTTTCCTGGGCAGCCGGCTTGCTGGCCAGAGAAGCGAGCGATCTGGGATTCGGGACTGTGTGGCTTTGCACCATGAAGACAAACGGCTCCGGAGCAGGTAAAAGTTGGCCGGGCGGAGGCGGCGTGTGGCTACTTCCTCTTCGCTGCAGAGCCGCGCGGAGGCGAAGACACGGCGCCCGGCCACGCTCCGCCTCCCGGTATCCCGGCCGACTTTTGGAGCCGTTTTGTTTTCGGCCGGGCGGAGGCAGCACGCAGAGGCGAAGACACGGTGCCCGGCCACACTCCGCCTCCCGGTAGCCCGGCCGAAAACAAAACGGCTCCAAACGTCGGCCGGGATACCGGGAGGCGGAGCGTGGCTGGGCGCCGTGTCTTCGCCTCCGCGCGCCGCCTCCGCCCGGCCGAAAACAAAACGGCTCCAAAAGTCGGCCGGGATACCGGGAGCGAGGCGGAGTGTGGCCGGGCGCCGGGGATGCCTGAGAGAGCGAGGGGGTGCATGGCTGCTTCCTCTTCGCTGCAGAGCCGCCGGGCGGAGGTGAAGACAACGGCACCCTCCACTCTCTCTCCGTCTCTCTCTCTCTCTCTCTCTCTCTCTTTCTCTCTGTTGCTGGCGTGGTGAACGAGAGAGAAAGAGAGAGAAAAAGGAGGGGAGAGAGAATGAGAGAGAAAGAAAGCAAGAGAGGGAAAGAAAGCAAGAGCGAGAGAAAGAGAGGGGGGAAGGAGGGAGAGAGAAAGAGCAAAAAAGAGAGGAAGGAAGGAAGAGAGAAAGGAAGAGGGATGGAGAGAGAGGGAAAGAAAGATGAAGGGAGAGAGAAAGGGGGAGGGAGAGATAGAAAGGAGGGAGAGGGGGTAGTTAGATAGGGAGAGGGAAAAGGAAGGGCTTGGAGAAAGGCAGGGGGTGAGAAAGATAGAAAGGAAAGAGGGAGGGAGGAAAGAGGGAGGAAGACATAGAAAGGATAGAATTATGGATACAAGAACTTGCTCATGTGTGATAGCGCACGCCCACACTTTATTTATTTATACTTATATGCCGCCCAGTGGCAAAGGGACTGCTGCTCAGACACTATACTTTTCCGCTCACCCCGAAAAAAAATTAGAGGGAACACTGATGGAGGCTGAACTGCTTTTGCAGGAGAGGCGGAGTAACGACACAGACACAATGAGCTGGATTTAAAACTGGGTCATTTTTATTAAAATAAATTTGCATAATTTATTTTAAATAAATTAGCATAATTAGCATAATTAACTATAACCCTAACAAGGACCCACAGGGTCAAACAATTACTTCCGGGGCGGAAAATGACGTATAATAAACTTCCGGGGCAACTTATGGGCGTAGTTCCATGCTAATCCAGGTGAGGGACCACGCCCTCACCTGAGAACTTGCCATGCACTTGCATGTGGGAGGTCCCGCCGGCTAACCCCTACAAGGGGAATTACATGGGTGGGACCCAAAGACAGGTTCCCCCCAACTGCTCAGGCCGTCAAAACCACAAGCCTTTGGAGAGAACCTGTCAATCATCCCCAAAGATGCCCAACGGAGAACACGCAGTTGCTAAACCACCACCCAGTTTTCCGCCCCTAAACTACCACAGAGCGGGGGTCAGATCTCTATCTTGGCCCCCCGACTCCCCCTTCTAACTGCACCAGCTCACGCAGTGACCGCTGCAGCTCCTGTAAGAAGATGGTGTTCCCTTGTTCTGACAGGTGAACACCGTCAGCCCGGTAAAGCCACGGCTGATCTATGGTGATGTGGGAATGGGCCACTACAACCCCACCTAACTCTCTGACCACCTTACCCAGGGCCTTATTAACTAACTCGGTGAATGGCCCTAAGGGAAATGGCGTCCCTCCAAGTGATCCTCGGGAGGATCTCAGACCACACCACTTGCGTGGTGCGCCACACAGTGCGAAGCCTCTGCAGGTCCTCGCGAGCCTGGCAGATCAAGGGCAGACCTCCAACCATGCATAGGTCATTGCCACCGAGGTACAAGACCAGCCACCTGGGTGCAGCAATGGGATGACGCCCTCCCAGTAACAGTGGTAGAAGACCTTCCCACCGCATGCCTCTTCTCCCCATCCAGACGACATTGACCCATCGGCCCAAAGACAGCTGGGTCCCCACGGCGGTTCTTGCTGCTGAGCGGCCGGCCCAAAATATCATGCTGTGACCGCAAAGCAACGCCGTCGGCCTCGTACTGGCAGGGCTACCTGGAAGAGGGCACAGAGAGGTTACCTAGCCTAAGACCCTGCACTAGACCCCCAGCAGGCCGCACATAACCCAAATAGGCTGCTGACTGCCAGCGGCCGATCTCCCGAATCCTCTAGCTCGGGAAACCTGAAAGTGCAGCGCTAGTGGCGGCACCGATACGGAACGAGTGTGTTCCATAGCCGGCAGGATCAATACCTATCTTGACCATAGCCCTGGACACTAGAACCCAGAATTGATAGCGGGTCAGAGGGGTACCGTCCTGGTGTTTAAAAAGGTACCCCTGCCCCAATCCTCTCATGATACAGAAGTGATAAAGAGCGGCCACCAGGCACACAGACTGATCGGCGGCCGCACTAAGTTCTATTCTAACCCCTCTATGCAACTGATCCGTCTTGGACTGTCTCACCAAAAGGGAGACACCCCCGTCCCTGAACTCTAGATCAGCGAACTGGAAGGCACGGAGCGACTTGTCAGCCTGTGAGGAGGCCATAGCCTCGCTGACCCGCAGGGCCCCAAAAAACATGACACAAGTCGCTGCCCTAAAGAGACGGGCCTCGTACAGAGAGGCACACAGACTGTCCAAAGCTTGATTAATAAGCGACAGCTGCTGCACCGTCAGAGCCTGGCGACTATCCGAAGGGGTCCCCTGTCGCTCCCTCACCCAGCCTTCCAGCATCTTCCGAATGTGGAAGTCACCAGAAAGGTCCCTAAAACCCCCGCCTTGGACAGAAAGGTGAGACCGGCTAACTTGGACCTAATTGTCCTAACTGAAAGGCCACGCTGCCTAAGCTGGACACAAAATTCCATCAGGTGTTCTACCGGGGCAGGCCAACTATGGGTATAATCCCTATCCTGTCTGAAATCCCCAAACTCCTTACCTGCATGCTGATAAGCCCTCAGGGTGCCTGGTGCCACTGAGAGGGCCATGGCCCTGCAGGCCTCTGCTCTCCACTGCTCGGGAGCCCGCCCAGGCTCCAAAGGTGGTCAGGAAAAACCTCTGGTGACGCACGGGCCCACGGAGCCAGGGTCCAAAACCTGGACAACTGACCACGGGACAAGGCGTCAGCAATCCCGTTGTCTAACCCGGGGACATGTCGAGCCAAAAATAAGGCGTTTAGGGACAATGACCTGTGCACAAAATGGCGGACAAACCGCATGACCCTGTCGCTCTTAGAGGACAGGGCATTCACAACATGGACTACAGCCAGGTTGTCACACCAAAAGTGCACGGTTTTGTCCCTAAACTGCTCCCCCCACAGCTCTAAGGCCACTACGAAGGGAAAGAGCTCTAAAAAGGTCAAGTCCTTGACCAGGGGAGAGGCCCTCCATTCCGGAGGCCAAGTGGAACGACACCACTGGTCGCCTAGTATCACCCTAAAACCACAGGCCCCCGCAGCATCTGAGCATAACTGCAACTCAGCTTCCAAGAGAAGCTCGTGCCTCCAAAATGACAGCCCATTAAACTGGTCTAAATATTCCCGCCATACACGTAGGTCATTGCTGACTCCGGCGCATAAGCGGGTACGATGATGGGGCAAGCGCAGCCCCTTCATCGCGTTGTACAACCTCCGTGGAAAAGCCCATCCGGGAGCAATGACCCGGCAGGCAAAATTAAGAAGCCCCGCTAATTCCTGTAGCTGCCGAAGGGTGACCTTCCGACAGCCTAGCAATAAATCGAACTTACCCCGTATCTTAACTAATTTGTCTAGGGGCAACCTAGAAGATTGCTCCGCAGAGTCCAATTCAATACAAAGAAAGGTAATCTTGGTAGCAGGGCCCTCGGTCTTCTCAGGGGCTAAAGGCACCCCCAATTGATCGCAAAGGGCCTCGAATTCCCGCATTAGAGCAAAACACTGCTCTGAATGCGCGGGCCCCACTAGCAAGAAATCGTCGAGGTAGTGAACGACCGAACCCAGACCACTGCACCTCCTGAGCGTCCACTCCAAGAAGGTGCTAAAGCTCTCAAAAAGAGAGCACGAGACAGAGCATCCCATTGGCAATGCCCTGTCAACATAGAAGCCACCTTCGAAGTGGAAGCCCAAGAGCTCGAAGTCGTCTGGGTGTATGGGGAGGAGCCGGAATGCCAACTTAATGTCGCATTTACCCATAAGGGCTCCAACCCCACACCTCCTAACCATGGCCACGGCCGTGTCAAACGATGCATACCGGACTGAACAAAGTTCATCAGGAATGAAATCATTCACTGATTCCCCTTTTGGAAAAGACAGGTGGTGAATTAACCTAAATTTACCACTCGCCTTTTTGGGGACCACAGCTAAAGGGGACACCCTTAGAGTTGGGGAGGGCGGCTCTAGGAAAGGCCCCAGAACTCTGCCCTCGGCCACCTCCTTGTGTATTTTTGCCCTAACGATGTCTTCATGTCCCACAACCGACTTGAGGTTGTTGGACATGAAGGCTTTCCGTATCCCCACATAAGGGATCCTAAATCCCTCAGAGAAACCCTGCAGGAGAGCAGCCACTCTCGAGCGAGGGTGATAACTCTTTAGCCAATCCCTGAGCACTGGAAGCTTAATTGGGATGGGCCCCTTTTCCCCCAGCGGGTGGGGGTTGTTTACTCTGACCCCCTCCCTTCTTGTCCTTCCCCTTCTTGGGCCTGGGACACACTGAAGCAGCGTGGGTACCCCCACAGTTCCCACAAGCATGCCTGAACTTGCAAAAGGGGCAAAAACAAGCCCCCTTTGCAGAGAATTCATGACATGGGGGAGTGGCTGCCTTTGCCGCACCCCCCGTAGCGGCCTTAGCTGGGGTGGACGCTGGGGACTCCTCTTCCATAAAGTGCCCACTATCTGTGCGATCACAACCCTCTTTCCCAGACATGTAGGTTGCTTGAAACCACAAGTCGGGAACGACCATGTCCCAGGGGAGAGTGGGATCGAATGCCACCCGCATCCTAAAAGCCTTATCATAGTGCCTCCAAATTGTGCCCTTGTACTCGAAATGAGCACGGGCTATTAGATCAATATATTTAAGCATCGAGGCAGCCCTAGCCGGCTGCCTCTGGAGCACTATGGTGGCGTAAGTCAGATAAGCATACAGCCAAGAGCTGAAGCACTTACTGACTTTCGTCTTTTTAGGCTTCTCTACCTGTGCCTCCCCTTCCTTATCTTTTTTGGGGACCTCCCTATTAAGGAGGGAGAACAGGTCCACATATTCCCCTTTCCAGATGGTTTCCCTGACTGAGGGATGTAAGTGAAACCCTAGGGGCGTAGCTGGCAGCCCCCACGGGATGGCCCCCGCCCTAATACTGGCAAAAGGGTCCCAAGCTGTGGTGGCCCCCGCCCCTGACATCCCGGACCCCGACGGAAAAATCGTCATAGGGGCCTGAGCAATCGCAGCCAGAGCTGGCGGGGTCCAAACCTGGCTACAGGTGCCCGCAGGTGTACCTAGAAAGTTGACCCCACTCCCAAAACCCGGTGGAACAATGGCCTGTCCGGGCAGAGGGAGGAGCGGCGAGGATGCTAGGTGTGGTGCGATCTCACCTGCCCCCAAAGGGGTAGAAGCCATCCATGGGCGCCCCGCTCCTACGGGGCCCGGGAACGCCACCATCTGCCCGGGCTGGGCCACCTGCCCGGGCTGGGCCACCTGCCCGGGCTGGGCCATCTGCCTGGCCTGGGCTGTTGAATCTTCTGGAGCTCTGCCAAGGGCCGCAGGTGCTGATGGGGAGGCACCCCTCGAACCGGACCCGGACCGCCAACGCTCCAAGTCGTCCAATCTTTCGATGACCCTGGCCCAAGAAAGAGAGGACATGTCATTGTCAATCACCGGGGGCCCGGACCTCCTGCCCCCCCTCGGTGCTCCACCCTGGGAGCCCTCCATACTGGCACGAGCCCGGGCCGAGGGCCTAGTTGCCCTCCTCGGCCTTGTCACGGGCTCCGCCGGTGTAGCAGAGGCCTTTTGCCTCCTGGGGCCCATTTAAATTCTTTATTATTTAGTTAAACTGAATAACTAAAGGCCGGGTGGCCTGATGGCAAAGGCCCCAAGCCAAAAGGATGGGGCCTATTAAGCCGCACCCCCCTAACAGTAAGGGAGGACAGATCTCTCCTCAGTCCCGAGGAGAAACAGCAGCCAAATGCCCAGAATCCCGTGTACCAGGGGCTATTGGGTCTGCCCCTGCCCATTAACGCTACACCCCCCCAGGGACTGTCATGAAGGGGCCCCCCCAGTAAGGGAAACCCGCAGGGGAAACCAGCCCTCCTCGGTCTCGAGGAGGGCTACAAAGCCTTTTCGCTTGACACGATCCTCTGAGCCTCCGATGAGGCCTCCAGAAAATGGCCGCCGGCCACGAGGGAGTCGCAAAATGGCCGCTACATAGCAGACACCCGGCCGGGCGAAAATGTCCGGGCGAAAATGCCGATCCCGAGCCTGCCAGCCCTTTTATAGGGCTGGCAGGCCCCGCCCGGACACGTCACTGATCAGGCCACTCTGGCCTGATCATCGGCTGAGATCTCACGAAGTCTCGCGAGATCTCGGCCGAAAACCAAGATGGCAGCTCCGCCGAGTGTCTCTGTCTCCCGGGCCTCCAGCAAAATGCGACGGGGGATGAAGACCACCGGTGCTATTCTTTAAATTAAAACAAAGAACAGTGAAGATTTTCCATAATACAATGGTAATTGTAATAGAAACATGTTAATATTTATTCTAAATGAAAAATCTATAATTATCAAACATGCTGATAGTATATACTATAAATTGGGGCCAATTTCCCTCTCCAAAAATCTACCAGGAAACTTTTTCAGTCAAGATCAAGCTATATCTTCTATTTTCTACTGAATTCTTCTTCAAAATCTTAAGAGTGTTGCAGCCAAAGCCAACATTAATAATGCAGTAGAATAAATAATTGAAAAATTAGCAGCTAGTCTAGAATTCCAGAGTATCTTCTTAAAGATCTGGAGCAAACAAACAGTAATCAGGATGAAAATGCACAAAGTAATTTATTTGTTTATAAGTAACATAGAGCTAATTTATAGCTTGGAGTACCTAAATTTATACTTTTGCAAACCTGGTGTTGTTGATTTCCTATGTACACTATTAATAATAATAATAATAATAATAACAACAACAACAACAGCAACAATAATAATAATAATAATTTATTAGATTTGTATGCCGCTCCTCTCTGCCCTTCTCTGAGGACTTGTTAAATGCTTCTCTTTGTGAGAAGATCACTTTAGTAGAATAAATGGGAAAAAAACATTAATAACCATTGATTCCTAAGTCAGAATAAACAGTTTAAATAAACAATTAAAAAGAGTTTGCATATGATCTTAAAAAAAACCCTGTTCTTATTTATCAAGCCAGGAAAGAGCTGGTATTAAAACTTTATGTTATGAGAAATGCAATCTTCAGATGTAGTACAAGTCCATAGTACAATTATAATCCATGAATGATTTTCAAGTTGCATTCAACTATGTATCAGACTTATTTTAAAATATGCAGCTATTTTTTGACATTGATTAACAATGTACCGTCTAATTTTTTTTCGGTGTGGGCGGAAAACTATAGTGTCTGAGCGACAGTCCCTTTGGGACTGGGCGGCATAGAATAATAAATAAATAAATAAATAAATAAATAAATCCCTTCTTTTTTATGAAAAGAAATTAATAATTTAAAAAAAACAAAATCCATTACTATTAAAATTAAATCAACCAGCAAAACCAAAAACATAACTATTAATAAAAACAGGTGAGGGCTGGGGTTTTTTTCTCTGTTATTATTTAAGTGCTTTTACCATATGCTTTAAATCAAGACTCACTTCTCTCTCTGTTTCTCTCTCTTTCCTGTCATTCTCTGCCTCAATCATTTTCTCATTTCTCTTATCTCCCCTTTTTTCTATTATTTCTCTCTATCTCTTCCTTCCACTCTTCTCTCTCTCTTTCTTGCTTTCTTCCTCTCTCTCACTCTCTTCCTTCCACTCTCATCTCTCTTTTTCTCTCTCTCCCCCTCTTTCTCTCTCTTCTTCTCACTTTCTCTCTCTTGTTTTCTTCCTCTCTCTCTTGCTTTCTCTCTCTCTCACTCTTTCTCTCTTGTTTTCTTTCTCACACACACTCTCTCTCTTGTTCTCTCTCTCTTGCTATCTCTTTCTCTCCCCCTTTCTCTCTCTCTCTCTTTCTCACTTTCTCTCTATCTTGCTGTCTGTTGCTCTCACTCTCTCTCGTTCTCTCTCCGTTCTTCTCAGCGGTGACGTGCGCACGCCCTGCCTGTCTCACCTTTGCCGAGAGCACTTTCGTCCCGGGCTCTCAGCAAGGGGGTTGCAGGAGAGACGGGGCAGGCGTTCTCTCAGCGGAGGCCGGCGAAGGCGATATTCAATGTCGGGGGCGCACGGACGGTTGCGCGCGCTCCCTATCCCCCTACTAGCCCACTCGGAATATTCAAAATAAGAAAAGCCTTTGCCGGTGAAGGTTTTTCTTATTTTGAATATTCCGAGTGGGCTAGCAGGGGGATAGGGAGCGCGCGCAACCGCCCGCGCGCCCCCGACATTTAATATCACCTTCGCCGGCCTCCGCTGAGAGAACGGCTGCCCCCCTTGCTGAGAGCCAGGGACGAAAGTGCTCTCGGTAAAGGTGAGACGGGCAGGGCGTGCGTTCCGAGTGCGGGAGGAGCTGCGCTGAAAGGCAGGAGGTGGCGGAGGAGCAGAGGGGGCAGATCGGGCGGGCGGTGGGCAGCGTGGAAAGGCCGAGGGGGCCGGAGGCACCGTGGGGAGGCAGGGGCGGCCGTGGCTCCCTTCCCTTCTGCTGCTGGCGCCTCCCCCCCCCCCCCGCGGGCTGGCAGGGGGATGGGGACTGCGCACCCATGGAAAAGAGCGCGCGGGGCGGTATTTTGGGGTGCGCGCGCGCTCAGGCACACAGCCTACGGGGAACAGTGTTGATTAATATCTATAGTTAAGTTTGTCACTATTCTATAAATGGGATTATATATAATTTACAGTAAAAGATATAAAATATCCTGGCAGTTGTTATCATCTACTCAGCCAATTCTATATACAGTAATTTGCAGGAACATCAGGCTTAATGTTGTTTAACAGAAAACATCTGGTGGAAAAGAGGATTCCACATTTTATATTTGTCTCATCCTATAATAAATCACCTTCCAGAAGTACTGACCTTCATAACTTTGCCACCAAATATGAAAGAATCATATAATCTTATGTTTACAATCAATCTTATTGTACCCTGATATTGGTGCCATAAAGTAAAATGAAAGGTCTTCTTTCATTTATTCCTATCAAAGTCTATACTAGAATATAATTCACCCAAAATTATATATAGGTGATATTATTCCAAGGACAGCCAGTTCTAACAACTGGAACTGGTTCAAATTTGTTCAAATTGCAAATAAAGCTCCTTTTTTCCTCAAAACTGCAAGCCACATACAGTGGTACCTCGAGATAAGAGTTTAATTCGTTCCGGACCTGGGCTCTTAAGTCGAGCAGCTCTTATCTCGAACGACTTTTCCCCATAGGAATTAATGTAAATAATTTTAATTGGTTCCAGCCCTCAAAAAACTCACAAAGTTAGTCTAAATTATGCAAAAATACATGTTTTTAATGAAGAAATGTACATGTACATATAAATGAATAATGAAGTTTCTTTCACTTAACTTGTAAACTTTCTTAAACTTTTAAATTTACATATGTTCAACTTCTCTGCCACCCAATCCTGTAGGACAGAGGTCCCCAACCCTTTTTGCAGCAGGGACCGGCTTTAAGCGATCAAGAGAGGAATGGGTGAATGAATGGACGGAGGGTGGGAAGGAAGGAAGGAAAGGGGGAAGGGACAGGAACAGAGGAAGGAAGGAAGGAAACTTATGAAAGGGGAGAGTAAGAGAGGAATGAGTGAAGGGAGGGAGGGAAGAAGGTGGGAAGGAGAAAGAAAAGAAGAAATAGAGGAAGGGAAGGTAAAAGAGAGAAAGAAAAAGAGCAAGAAAGAAAGCAAGAAAAAAAGAAAGAAAGAAAGGGGGAAGGGACAGGAACAGAGGAAGGAAGGAAGGAAACTTATGAAAGGGGAGAGTAAGAGAGGAATGAGTGAAGGGAGGGAGGGAGGGAAGAAGGTGGGAAGGAGAAAGAAAAGAAGAAATAGAGGAAGGGAAGGTAAAAGAGAGAAAGAAAAAGAGCAAGAAAGAAACCAAGCAAGCAAGCAAGCAAGCAAGCAAGCAAGCAAGCAAGCAAGCAAGCAAGCAAGCAAGCAAGCAAGCAAGCAAGCAAGCAAGAAAGAAAGAAAGAAAGAAAGAAAGAAAGAAAGAAAGAAAGAAAGAAAGAAAGGGGGAAGGGACAGGAACAGAGGAAGGAAGCAAGGAAACTTATGAAAGGGGAGAGTAAGAGAGGAATGAGTGAAGGGAGGGAGGGAGGGTAGAAGGTGGGAAGGAGAAAGAAAAGAAGAAAGAGGAAGGGAAGGTAAAAGAGAGAAAGAAAAAGAGCAAGAAAGAAAGAAAGAAAGAAAGAAAGGCAACTTCAAAGAAAGGCTCACTGAGCATCTCTCACTCTCTCTCTCTTTCTATCCCTCTCTTTCTCTCTCTCCCCCCCTCTCTCTTTCTCTTTCTCTCCCCCTCCTGGACCTTTTCGCGCCTATTCAATGCCCTTCCCTGTGCTTCGGAAGCCGCCGAACACCGTCAGAGGGGCGCGTCAGCGGCTTCCGAAGCACAGGGAAGGGCTTAAGCCGCCTTTTCCCTTCCCCATGGGAGCAAACATGCTTTGGGGGTTTGGCTGGGGGGGGAGAAGAAGTAGGACCTTCCTAACTCCCTCCCCCCCAGCCAAACCCCCAAAGCATGTTTGCTGCCACAGGATTTAGCGGCGAAGTGACGTGGATGGATGGAAAGCTGAAAGGGGGCTGTTTCAGCTTTCCATTCCTTCACGTCCCTTCGCCGCTAGATCCTGTGGCAGCAAACATGCTTTGGGGGTTTGGCTGGGGGGGAGAAGAAGTAGGACCTTCCTAACTCTCTCCCCCCCAGCCAACCCCCCAAAGCATGTTTGCTGCCACAGGATTTAGCGGTGAAGTGACGTGGATGGATGGAAAGCTGAAACGGGGCTGTTTCAGCTTTCCATTCCTTCACGTCCCTTCGCCGCTAGATCCTGTGGCAGCAAACATGCTTTGGGGGTTTGGCTGAGGGGGAGAAGAAGTAGGACCTTCCTAACTCTCTCCCCCCCAGCCAACCCCCCAAAGCATGTTTGCTGCCACAGGATTTAGCGGCGAAGTGACGTGGATGGATGGAAAGCTGAAAAGGGGGTGTTTCAGCTTTCCATTCCTTCACGTCCCTTCGCCGCTAGATCCTGTGGCAGAAAACATGCTTTGGGGGTTTGGCTGAGGGGGAGAAGAAGTAGGACCTTCCTAACTCTCTCCCCCCCAGCCAACCCCCCAAAGCATGTTTGCTGCCACAGGATTTAGCGGCGAAGTGAAGTGGATGGATGGAAAGCTGAAACGGGGCTGTTTCAGCTTTCCATTCCTTCACGTCCCTTCGCCGCTAGATCCTGTGGCAGCAAACATGCTTTGGGGGGTTGGCTGGGGGGGAGAAGAAGTAGGACCTTCCTAACTCTCTCCCCCACAGCCAACCCCCCAAAGCATGTTTGCTGCCACAGGATTTAGCGGCGAAGTGACGTGGATGAATGGAAAGCTGAAACGGGGCTGTTTCAGCTTTCCATTCCTTCACGTCCCTTCGCCGCTAGATCCTGTGGCAGCAAACATGCTTTGGGGGTTTGGCTGAGGGGGAGAAGAAGTAGGACCTTCCTAACTCTCTCCCCCCCCAGCCAACCCCCCAAAGCATGTTTGCTGCCACAGGATTTAGCGGCGAAGTGACGTGGATGGATGGAAAGCTGAAAGGGGGCTGTTTCAGCTTTCCATTCCTTCACGTCCCTTCGCCGCTAGATCCTGTGGCAGCAAACATGCTTTGGGGGTTTGGCTGGGGGGGAGAAGAAGTAGGACCTTCCTAACTCTCTCCCCCCCAGCCAAACCCCCAAAGCATGTTTGCTGCCACAGGATTTAGCGGCGAAGTGACGTGGATGGATGGAAAGCTGAAACCGGGCTGTTTCAGCTTTCCATTCCTTCACGTCCCTTCGCCGCTAGATCCTGTGGCAGCAAACATGCTTTGGGGGTTTGGCTGGGGGGGAGAAGAAGTAGGACCTTCCTAACTCTCTCCCCCCCAGCCAACCCCCCAAAGCATGTTTGCTGCCACAGGATTTAGCGGGAAAGAGAAGAATGGAGAGAGAGCTGCACGTGTGTCGCGGCTCTCTCAGGCTGCTCCGCCCGGGATGGGGATCCTCCGGAGGGGCGCACGGGAAGGGCTTAAGCCGCCGCCTTTTCCCTTCCCCTTCGGAGCCCGAGAGGTGAAAAGAGAAACCGCCGCCTTTTCCCTTCCCCTTCGGAGCCCGAGAGAGGGAAAGAGAAGCCACCGCCTTTTCCCTTCCCCTTCGGAGCCCGAGAGGTGGAAAGAGAAGCCGCCGCCTTTTCCCTTCCCCTTCGGAGCCCGAGAGGGGGAAAGAGAAGAATGGAGAGAGAGCCGCGCGTGTGTCGGTGTGTCGCGGCTCTCTCTCCATTCTTCTCTTTCCCCCTCTCGGGCTCCGAAGGGGAAGGGAAAAGGCGGCGGCTTAAGCCCTTCCCGTGCGCCCCTCCGGAGGATCCCCATCCCGGGCGGAGCAGCCTGAGAGAGCCGCGACACACGCGCGGCTCTCTCTCTCCATTCTTCTCTTTCCCCGGATCGCTTGCTTTCCCAGGCAGCCGGCTTGCTGGCCGGGGAAGCAAGCGATCCGGGGAAAGAGAAGAATGGAGAGAGAGCCGCGCGTGTGTCGGTGTGTTGCGGCTCTCTCAGGCTGCTCCGCCCGGGATGGGGATCCTCCGGAGGTTTTAAAAGATCGCAGCCGGGTTGGGGGCTCGGGGGTTGCTAGAAAGCTCCCCCAGGCGGGCTGCGATCTTTTCAAACAGGCGCACTGCCTCTCCGCTGACTCCTGGCGAACTTCCCGGCTTTAGGAGTCAGCGGAGAGGCGATGCGCATGTTTGAAAAGATCGCAGCCGGCCTGGGGGAGCTTTCTAGCAACCCCCGAGCCCGGGTTGGGGGTTCGGGGGGGTGCTGGAAATGTCAGGGGCGCACGGGCGGTTGCGCGCGCTCCCGATCTCCCTGCTAGGCCCCTCGGAATTAAAAAAAACAAAAGGCTTTGCCGGCGACAGTCCCCCTGCCACCGTTCGGATCCCCCCACCTCCAAGCAGAAGCCAAGGACCCCCAGAGTGGGGCGGCAGGGGAGGCGAACGCCTCTCCGCTTACCAAGTGCCGGGATACGAGCCGAGAGGAGCCGGGCGCTGGCTTGCCTTCCTTCCTTCCAGCGTCTTCGGAAGCTGCCGAAAGCGTCAGGGGGGCGCGGCTCCTCTCGGCTCGTATCCCGGATGTGAGCTCGGGAGGCGAACAAAAATGTCGCTCCCTTCCAAGCTCTTATCTCGAGTAGCTCTTACGTAGAGCTCCTCGTATGTTGAGGTTCCACTGTATATGGAAACAACTACCTTTTCAGGATACAGTATAAGGGGGTTTCAAAAAAGGAGGAAAGGACAATGCAGTCTTATAACAGCTCAGTTTATTAATATCTATTTAAATATGTGAATAATGTAACATTATATATGTAACATAAACATGACAACATAAATATTGCCTAATTGAAATGCATGTATTATATCATACTTTTCTTTGAACCTATGAATGGTGTGATTTTTCTAAAATGGTGGTTTGTTTTGCAGGGAAGGTCCTAAATTGATTTTTTTCTCTCTCTCTTTATTAATTAGACCAGTGTTTTCCAACTTTTTTGAGCCGCAGCACATTATTCACCTTTACAAAATCCTGGGGAACATTGGGGAGGGGGCTACAAAAAGTTTGGACAAAAAAATCTCTCTCTTCCTCCCTTTTGCTCTATTTCTCTCTCTCTCCCTCTTTCTCTCTCTTCCTTCCTTCCTCTTTCTTTCCCTCTCTCTCCATCCCTCTTTGTTTCTCCCTTCCTCCCTCTCTTTTTTGCTCTCTTTCTCTCTCCCTCCTTCCCTCCCTCTATGTCTTTCCCTCACCTTCCTTCCCCCTCTTTCTCTCTTGCTGTCTTTCTCTTTCTCTCTCTTTCTCTCTCTCTTTTTTGCTTTCTCTCTTCTCCCCTCTCTCTCTTTCTCTCTCTTTCTTGCTATCTCTCTCTTTTTTTTGCTTTCTCTCTTTCTCTCTTTCCCCCTCTCTCTTTCTCTCTCTCCCTCTCTTGCTATCTCTTTCTCTCTCTTGCTATCTCTCTCTTTCTCTCTCTCTTTCTCATACACCATGCCGCAGCAGCGGCATTGGGCAGTAGCCATGGGGCGGCGGTGGGGTGGTCAGCTGTGAGGCGGAGCTCCAGAACGGAGGCACCGACAGTGGCGGCTGGACGTGTTGCTAGACGCCATACATGCTGGTGTTGCGCTGGGCATAGGCGTGGGGCTGGAGCCTCTGTCCCGGTCCAGCCAGCAGGCAAATGCCAGCCACGCAATGCCAGCTTGTATGGCGTACAGCAACATGTCCAGCTGCCGCCGTCGGTGCCTCTGTCCTGGAGTTCTGGCTCGCAGCTGCCCACCCTGCTGCCGCCCCACAGCTACTGCCCGGTGCCACTGCTGCCACACTCTCACTGCCGCCGCCCTCCCACCGGTAAAAAGAGAGGCAAAAAACAGGCAAAAAGAAAATATATAGGTTTGAAATGATTAAAAAAAATGAAAGCCCTGGGGATTGGCAAAGAGGTTGTTTTGAGGAGGGATGATAGATTATTGAGTACGCATTAATTATGAAATGATGTAGCTAGATTTATTAGGTGCTATTTTTAAGATATGTTTCAATTTATTAAATTTTATTGAGATAATGACAATTAAGTGATACATATTTGAATATTAATTATGATTTGGAATGAAATATGATTATAATATTAAGATGATTATTCACTGAAGATTTAAAATAATGGTTTGGTTAATTTTTATATTGTTTTCACATTCCTATAATAATAGAGTTTGTTTTTTCTTTTTGTTTATTTTGCTCTTTCTTTTTTCTCTCTTTCTTCTTTTCTTTTTTCTTCCTCTTTTTTGAATTATAATTTTCTTTCTTTGTTACTGTTTGTAGTGGATAATGTTTTTTTTCTTGTAAGAGTTTTGAGAGAATACATAAGAAGTAGGAGTAGGCACTATGGCGTATTTGAAGTATTAAAGGAGAAGATTTTAAAGGAAATTAAGCTTGAATCCTATTAGAAGAAAATTAGAAATGTAGATGACAAAATTAGAGGTCAAGGTTGGGAGGGTTGGATTGACACCGGAAGTAATTAATTTGGAAGTAATAATTTTTTCTCGGGAGATTAATTATAAATAATGTACTAACTTGATACTGTTTTTATTATAATATGAAAATATTTCCAAATGTATTGAAAAAGTTTGTATGGAGAATTTTTTTTTTTCCCCAAAATGGTCAAGTGTGTACGTTAGGACCATTCTTGTACCCAATGTTTTCATGTATTTACCTTCATTTGCAACATATTATATCACTAAACATTTTCAAGCAAAAGTTTTCCTATTGGCAGTGAAGTGGATTTACACTTTTCAACTTTTTTTTTAATTCTATGACTTGATATCTGTTAATAAAGGCACAAAAGTCAGGATGGTAGAATATTTTATACAATGACCCTGCTTCAACAATAGATAATGCCAGAGAAATCATACTTGAACATCTCTTTGAAAAGTTTCAGAAACTTTAATTAGGCCAAAGGAGAGGATGCAAAGTGCTAACTATTGATATGATCACTCCTGATGTCAGTCCATTTGCTGTTCAATTCCAAGTGGAGGAATTAATTACCAAGTGTTACCTGAATTAGATGGTTACCAGAGAAAGGATATATGGGGTGAGAGTACATTGTACTTGATAACAAAATAAATAGTAAATTAAACTTTGTACTCTTTTCAGTAGCTCCAAAATTATATATAATATACCACTGAAAGCTGCCAGTGTTAAATGATATTTCTTTGGATATTTATTCATTCATTCATTCATTCATTCATTCATTCATTCATTCATTCATTCATTCATTCATTCGATTTCTATGCTGCCCTTCTCCTGAGACTCAGGATGGCTTATAACATATTAGAAATCTATATAAAAATTTATAAAATTCTTGCCTGCACCCATCTATAACAAGTTAGACATATCCTGGAGATAAAAGTTTCCTGATGATGGATTCCAGCAAAGTCCAAAAACTTGGAAGAATAGCAATAGAAATAGTACTTAGAATTATATACCACTTCACAGTGCTTTGCAGCCCTCTATAAGTGATTTACAGAAATCTTTGGTCCCAGTGATTAACTCAGACTGGATCTTGGGACATGTGTATTTACCTTCATTTGCAACATATTATATAATTAAACATTTTCAAGCACATGTTTTCCTATTGGCAGTGAAGTGGACTTACACTTTTCAACTTTTTTTCTTATTCTAGGACTTGATATCTGTTAAGAAAGCTAAGTAAGGTTAAAGCATGACTGGTAAAAATGACAAGAAAGCCCAAAGTTCAGAATTAGATTGAATGTGGGAAGAAAAACAATTTATACTTCAAAAGGCAGTATAAACAACTTCTATACTGTTGTCAAGAAAACAGTGTGGATGTGTCCACAGATGTGTCATCTGAACTCAAGATTTATTGATGTGACATTTTACTTTTTTATCCAGTTCATATTTAGGTTTTTGCTGAGCCTGGCAAAACAAAGTATACCCAAATGTCAAAATATGATTGAATAATTAAACATTTTCAGTACAAAAAAAAGATCTTTCACTGATTTAATTAGATCATTTGGGATTACTACTCTATTAAAAATATTTGGTTGTATCAGCTGTGGACTGTTTTAGTTCTTAGGTAACCGATTTCATTGAAATTCAGAGTTCAAGTTATTCCTATCAGACAGATTTTGTTCAACATTTAAATATAGCAGCAAGTTACTTAATAATCTGAAAAATAAAGCCAATTCCTTAAATTATTACTATTTTCAAGTAGCATGGACTGGATAAGAGACTTTCGGGGTGGGGTTACAGTGAGCAGGCGTGAGAGAGCAGAGCTCCGCTCTCCCAAACCTGATTTTGTTGTTCAGGAGGTTGAAATTCGGCTGAATTTCGACGCAACCACGTTGGAGAGGTGGGTGAAGTAGCGAGGGTTCCTCCAAGTGTGAGGTGTAAAGCAAGCACCCCGTGTGTAGGAGTGAGAACCTCGCAAACCTCGAGGCAAGAGAGTCGCCAACCAACATGGCAACATTAGTGCTGTGACAGCCCAGCGTAACAGAGGAAGCAAGAGAGTACAATTCTATTTACAAAGAAGGAGAACCCCAGTATGGTAATTAAAATATATATATAGTCAAAATAGTGGAAGATTAAGCCAGGAGAGAGCAGCAGTGTGGGGACCCACCAAAGTTGAATAGCGGCTATTCAGCGGTGGGGGAGAAAAGGAAAAAAAAATTTAACTGAGAAATCCAGAAGACGTGCGGAGATTAAATTTAAAATAATAGAAGTGGACTAACAAAGACAACCTGAAAAACAGCTTAAACAACTGCTTGAAAGTTTTGTGCCTAAAACAAACGGTCGAGAATTAAAAAAAAAAAGAAAAAGAAAAGGAAGCCGAAACGACGAAGTTTGGAAGGTGTGGAGATTGCGGGAAACTATGGAATTTGCGGAAATTGCGGAGGTGACGGAGATACATAGGTGACGGAGATACGGAGATACGGAGGCTGCAGGGAGGCCAGAAAGAGGAGGTGGTGCTCCAGAGTTAAAGATTAAACTGAAAAGAGCTGGGGACGAGGGCCACAGTCAAGGGAACTAACAGCAGTAGTGGAATGTGACTGGGAGTGGCAACGGAGTCTACAGAAGCCGGCGAGACAAGCGGAAGAGTGGTGAACCGAAAGAAGGTTACGGAGAAGGGGAACATCGGAGAAAGAGGAAGTTAGCATAACTAACCATCTCTTCATATCTTTCCCCTTTTTTTTCTTTTTCTTTTCTGTCTTCCCTCAACTGAAAAACTGATCAATTGATTAACTGATCAACTTTCCTCCTGATTAACTGATTAACTGATGAATTGCTATCTATAGTGGATGAAAAAGAACTGGACTGAACTTTGATTGAACCCTGATTGAACTCTGATATATTGAATTCGAACCCAAAACTTTAAGGACGAAGAATTAAGTAAAACCCCATAACAAATAGAAAGGTTGATTATTATTTTCTTGATGAATTGATTTCTTATGGAACGAATGGTATTAATAGTATTAACGATATAAATGAAATAAGTAATTGTTATTAATCACTATCCTTATCTCTATCTCAGTTATAACATACCTATAATATCTATATCTATAACATATATACCAATTTAGCAATACTAATACTAATATTGAATATTGAATTATATTGAACTATATTGTATGGAATTATACTGAACTATTGGGGTAAAGGAAGAGGAAAAAAAGGAAAATAAAAAAATAAAAAAAATAAAATAAAATAATTTTTTTTTAAATTAACAAAATTAAAAAATTAGCAATTATTCTTAATTAGCTAATAAAAAAACAAAAGGGGGGGAAGAGAAAAGAAAAGAACAATAGTAGTTCATCAACAAGTTGTTTAGTGTTAAAAACCTTATCTTGTATTATATAGCTTAAATCTAATTATATATTAGACTTATTAGATTCATAGAAAATATTAGACATTTAATTTAATAATCAATTGACATTAACGGAGACTTCTATCCTACCGCATTGAAATTTGTAGAAATTTGTAGTAACCTGCATAGTAGAGTGAGGGTGAAACAATAAAAAGGATTAAAATGGCAACTTTCCAGAAATATACCAAAAAAACATCCAGTTCTCCCTCAACCCAAAAATCAATAGTTAGTATGTTAGCGACAGAAAAGGCTAGTAGTATTGGTAATATTAGCAATACCTCACAAACAACACAGGAAGCATTAATGGCAATCCAAGAAACCATGCTTAAACTTCAGGAAAAATTAGATAGGAACCATGAGACAATGAGGGAGGATATGCAAAAAATGGATAATAAAATTGAAATAATACACCAAATTCTGGAAAAAAATGAAAGAAGAATAGAACAACTTGAAAAGAAAGTAGAACAAAATGATAAAAAGGTAGTAACAATGGATAACAAATTGATACAACTAAACAAAGAGTTAGAGGAATCAATAATTAATTTTGAGATCGACAGAGCAGAATTTTATGTCAGATTCCAAAATGTAGAAGAAGAGAAAAATGAGAATCTAGTAGAGACAATGACAGAAATGATTGCTAATATACTACAAAAAGATAAACAAGAAACTGCCAATGGAATAGATGAGATTTATAGGGTGCATACTAACTACGCCCGAAAACACAAGCTTCCTAGGGAAGTATACGTGAGATGTGTAAAAAAGATTAGAAATGAAATATTAAAAATCACAAAAGACGAAGCAATAATTCACAATGGGAAGGAAATTAGAGTTCTTAAGCAAGTACCCAAAAAACTAAGGGACAACCAAAGAGGATACTGACCGTTGGCAGACCTGTTGAACAAAAGGAAAATTTCCTTCAAATGGTTAATCCCAGAGGGAATGCTTATCACATGGAAAGGGAAAAAAATAAAAGTAGATAATGAACTTATGGCACAGGAATTCTACGAAGAATTAATAGTGGAAGAGAGGGTAGAAATAGAAAGTCAAAAAGAGGCAGAAGAACCACTGATCGATTTAGATAGCGGGAAAGAAGGAACCTCTAAAGATAATGAACAGGAGGAAGAAAGAATATTAACAAGAGCGCAGAAAGAAAACAGGACAAACAGAAGACAAATAAGAAAATAAAGGGGGATGGGAACAGAAATTAAGTTAATTTCAATTAATGTAAATGGTTTAAATTCATTTATTAAAAGAAATAGTATATTCAATAAATTACAAAAACAAAATTTAGATATTGTTTGTCTACAGGAAGTACATATTCCACAAAAAAAATGAAAAGCAATTAGAAAATGAGAAAATTGGGAAAGTATTTACATCCTTATCACACAATAAAAAAAAGAGGGATTGCAGTTTGTTAAAAAAGAATTAGATCCAAGGAAAATATATGCAGACAAAAAAGGAAGAATTTTAATTATGACAGTAAAAATTGTTAATGTATATGTATCATTAGTTGCCATATATGCACCAAATAAAAATATTAAAAAATTCTTCCATAACTTGCACCAGAAACTGATTGAATTAGAAGTAGAAGACATTTGCATGATAGGTGATTTCAACGGTATAATCGATCCCATTAAGGACTATAAAAGTGCTAATAAAAATCAATATAAAAAAAGAAAAGTACTTCCGAAAACATTTCACCAAATGTGTGAAGAATTAAACTTGAGAGATTGTTGGAGAATAAGAAATCAAAATAAAAAAGAATATACATTCTACTCAAATGCACACCAAAGTTGGTCCAGGATTGACATGGCGTGGGTTAACAATAAAATAGGAAATTTAATAAAACAAATTCAAATTGATAAAAATGATTGGACTGACCATAACCCAATAAAAATTATATGGAACGGGGAGGATAAGAAAAATAGGAGTTGGAGATTAGATCTACAACTATTAAAAGAACAAGTATATATAGATTGGATTGAAAGAGAAATGAAATTATTTTGAAAAGAAAATAACAATTTAGATACCTCCCTTCAGAACTTATGGGACACAGCAAAAGCATACCAAAGAGGTTTAACAATAGCCTATAAATCAAGAAAAAATAAGGAAAAAAGACAAAATCAAAAAGAGTGGACACTTAAATTAGGAAAATTAGAATAAGAATCCCAAAAGGACCCAGGAAATTCAAATATAAGGCAACAAATTATGCTGATAAAACATAAATTAGAATTAATAGAGATAGAAGAAGTAACAAGGAAATTAAGAGAAGTAAAACAAAATAAATTTGAACACATAAACAAACCTGGTAGATGGCTATCTTATAAATTGAGGAAAGAAAGAGAAAAAAAATTAATTCAACAATTAATAGATAAAAAAGAAATAACACATTACCAATTAGAAAAAAAGAAAGAAATAGCACTAGAATATTATAAAGAACTGTACAGTGAAGAAAATATTAAAGGAGATATATTAAAATATTTAGAGACATGTCAAATTAAATCGATAAGTAAAGAAGATAAAGAAATGTTGAATAAAGAAATAACAAAAGAAGAACTGGAAAAAATAATTATGAAACAGAATAATAACAAAACACCAGGCCCAGATGGTTTCCCAATTGAATTCTATAAAGCAACATTCCACATAACGGGAGAATTATTATTAGAAATCTATAACAAAATGTTAACAAACGGTGAATGCCCGGCATCATGGCAAGAAGCTAATACAGTGGAACCCCGACATACGAGCAGCTCTACTTACGAGCTACTCGAGATACGAGCTGCGAGATTAGAGAAATTTTTGCTCGACTCACGAGCTCACATTCGAGATACGAGCCGAGAAGACCCGGGCTGGCTTGCTTTGCTTCTGAGCGGAAAAGCCGTGCGTGTGTTTTAAAACATCGGAGCCGGCATGGGGAGGCTTTTAATCAGCCCCCGAGCCCCCAACCCGGACTCGGGGGTTGATTGAGAGCCTCCCCATGCCGGCTCCGATGTTTTAAAACACACACGCGGCTTTTCTGCTGCCTCCTGGCGAACTTCCCCGCTTTAGGAGGCAGCGGAAAAGCCGCGCGTGTGTTTTAAAACATCGGAGCCGGCATGGGGAGGCTTTTAATCAGCCCCCGAGCATCCAACCCGGACTCAGGGGTTGATTGAGAGCCTCCCCATGCCGGCTCCGATGTTTTAAAACACACGCGCGGCTTTTCCGCTGCCTCCTAAAGCGGGGAAGTTCGCCAGGAGGCAGCAGAAAAGCCGCGCGTTTGTTTTAAAACATCGGAGCCGGCATGGGGAGGCTCTCAATCAACCCCTGAGTCCGGGTTGGATGCTCGGGGGCTGATTAAAAGCCTCCCCATGCCGGCTCCGATGTTTTAAAACACACGCGCGGCTTTTCCGCTGCCTCCTAAAGCGGGGAAGTTCGCCAGGAGGCAGCAGAAAAGCCGCGTGTGTGTTTTAAAACATCGGAGCCGGCATGGGGAGGCTTTTAATCAGCCCCCGAGCCCCCAACCCGGACTCGGGGGTTGATTGAGAGCCTCCCCATGCCGGCTCCGATGTTTTAAAACACACGCGCGGCTTTTCCGCTGCCTCCTAAAGCGGGGAAGTTCGCCAGGAGGCAGCAGAAAAGCCGTGCGTGTGTTTTAAAACATCGGAGCCGGCATGGGGAGGCTTTTAATCAGCCCCCGAGCATCCAACCCGGACTCGGGGGTTGATTGAGAGCCTCCCCATGCCGGCTCCGATGTTTTAAAACACACGCGCGGCTTTTCCGCTGCCTCCTAAAGCGGGGAAGTTCGCCAGGAGGCAGCAGAAAAGCCGCGCGTGTGTTTTAAAACATCGGAGCCGGCATGGGGAGGCTCTCAATCAACCCCCGAGTCCGGGTTGGGGGCTCGGGGGCTGATTAAAAGCCTCCCCATGCCGGCTCCGATGTTTTAAAACACACGCGCGGCTTCTTTGCTGACTCCTGGCGAACTTCCCCGCTTCAGCCGACGTCTTTTCCCCTCAGCCCTCGGGCTTGCACGCATTAATCGCTTTTACATTGTTTCCTATGGGAAACAATGTTTCGACATACGAGCTGTTCAACGTGCGAGCCTCCTTCCGGAACCAATTAAACTCGTAAGTCGGGGTTCCACTGTATCACATTGATACACAAAGAAGAAACAGATGCAAAATATATTAAGAATTATAGACCAATATCTCTATTAAACGTAGATTACAAAATTTATATGTCAATTATAGCAGATAGATTTTAAAAAATATTAAATAAAATAATACACTCTGATCAGAATGGTTTCCTGCCTAATAGACAAATTAGAAACAACATAAGAATTACATTAAATATGTTAGAATAATATGAAAGTCATAACAATAAGGAGTTTGCAATGCTGTTTCTAGATGCCAAGAAAGCCTTCGATAACCTCAATTGGAATTTCTTTAAAAAATTAATAACTATCATGGATTTAGGAAGGAATTTTGAAAACATGTTAAATAAAATATATTCCAAACAAAAGGCAAGGATAATTATAAACGGAGATCTAACAAATCCATTCGATATTAAAAAAGGAGTGAGACAAGGCTGTCCATTATCTCCCTTAATATAAATAATGTCTATAGAAATCCTATTAAACCAAATTAAAGGGAAATCATTAATACAAGGCACCCAAATTAAACAGCAAATATATAAAGCAGGCTTTCGCTGATGATTTGGTCTTCTTTTTAGAAAATATATAAGGCTTTCGCTGATGATTTGTCTTCTTTTTAGAAAATCCAGTCAGCTGAATGATGCATTTAGTAAAAGAATTAGAGAATTATGGAAAAGTGGCCGGATTAAAAATGAATAGGAATAAAACTAAAATATTAACCAAGAATTGTAATCAAGATCTAAATAAATTACTAACAAAAGAAACAGGTTTTCAAATAGAAAAAAAAATTAAATATTTAGGCATTTGATTTACGGCAAGGTACTCTTCACTAAAAGAACTAAATTATATGAAACTACTCAATAAAACAAAAGAAGACTTAGAAAAATGGACAAACTTAAACTTATCCTTAATGGGAAGGATCAATACCATAAATATAATATACTTCCAAGATGGCTCTACCTCTTCCAAACAGGACCAATACAATTAAACAAATCGTTCTTTGCCAAAATAAATAAAATAATTTCTAAATTTATCTGGTGTAATAAAAAACCAAGAATAAATATGAAAGCCTTACAAGAACAAGAGGAGGATTTGGTTTGCCCAACTTAGAAATATACCACCAAGCCACTAAATTACTATGGATTAAAGAATGGGTCAACCTTGAAAATCCTAGAATTATAACAATAGAAGGTCACAATATAAATGAAGGTTGGCACACACATTTATGGGAAAAAGAACATACAAAACACTCACATTTTAAACAACATCAAATTCAGAATACATTGTTGAAATACTGGCGAAAAGTTAGGAAAAAAATTATAATGAAATACCCAGATGGCTATCTACATTAGAAGCCCAAATCCATCCAAATATAATTAGCCAAGAACAAATAATAACCTATGAAGCCCTCCTAAATACCAAAGGAAGTCTAAAAACTAGAGAAAGACTTAAAGATGAAGGCATAGTAGTAGACTGGCTGCCATATTGCCAAATCAAAGTAGATACAAAAAGGACCTGGTGAAATTCGGAATATGTAAAAAACAAAATGAAATAGACAAAATATTAACAGGATCTGACAAAAAATTCATAACCAAAATGTATAATTATCTACTAAATTGCGAAAATATTGAAGAAATAGTTAAACCTAATATGACAGCTTGGATGACCAACTTTGGCTATGCAATTCAACTGGAGGACTGGGAAAAACTATGGCCAGTAAACTATAAGATGACACTAACAACACCATACAAAGAAAATCTTTATAAAATGTTCTTCCGATGGCACTATGCGCCAGCGCGCTTAGCCAAAATAAACGTAAATGTAAGTAACAAATGTTGGAAGTGCAAAAAAGAGGTAGGAACATACTACCACATTTGGTGGCAATGTAAGGAAGCAAAAAAAATTTGGATCCAAATTCAGACATGGATGGAAGAAATATTGGATTATAAACTAGAGATAAAACCGGAAATGTATTTATTAGGCATAATCAGAGGCAAACATAGTAAAGAAAACTACATTACTTAATAAATCATTTACTAACAGCCGCAAGATTAGCATATGCACAAGTATGGAAACAAGAAAAGACTCCAAACGAAGAAATGGTGATTAAAAAAATATTAGACTGCGCCAAATTTAGCAAATTAACATACGAGATACAAAACCAACAAAATAAGGACTATTATAGAGTGTGGGAGAAAATATACAACTGGGTGGAAATTAAGAAAAAGGTATAGCAAATAGAATTGTAAAAGATAAATTTTGTATATATATAAATCGTAAATGTTTAATGTCGTTTTGTATGATGTTTAAATGTTTGTATGTTAAATAAAATAAAAATATATTTTAAAAAAGAGAGAAATTTAGTTTAGAAATTAATACTATGTGCCTCAACAACAATGTGCCATTCAGAACTAAGAGGTATAAAATAGAGATAATTTAAGAGATTCAATCATTAACCATTTCTGTATTTTTATAGTCAGCAATTTCAATCAATCATGAATGTTTTTTTCTGAATTCCTTCCACTTTCATGTATCCTCAATTACATTACATAAATGCAATTGCAATTCAGCAGACAGAAATGGAAGACATAATCATTTACTGTATAATCAATTTTGACTGTGCACTGGATATTCTCATATTACATATAAATCAATTTATCCACTTTCATCGGAGAGATAAAGTACATAAATTATTATTAATCTGTTTCCAAATCATTTCCATATAAATAAGATATAAGATCAAAAGAGCACTGTTTTGAAAAAGTCAGATTTGGAATTATGGTTGTCTTCTGAGTTTCAATCAGTCAAATAAGTAATCAGAAAGTGCACGTTTATTTCTGAGAGATGATAATTTCATGGACGCCATACAGACATGGAGCTAATAAAAACATAGAATGAGGAGGGTAGAAGCATCACTAATAATTTGTAGGATATATATATATATACAGTGGTACCTTGGTACTCGAACACTTTGGTTCTCGTACATTTTGGATACCGAACAAAATTTTTGGCAAAAATTTGCTTCGGTATCTGAACAAAAATTCGGATACCGAACATAGTTCCCTCTAAGCTGAGCAGTGAGCAATCGCTCACTTAAAAATCATCATCAACTCAGAGTTTTCCAAACCTGCCCAGAAGCCGAGGGAAAGAGTGAGAGGGAAGGAGAGAGAGAGGAAGAGAGGAAGAGAGAGTAACAGATAGAAAAAAGAGAGGAAGGAAAAGAGAAAGAAAAAGAATGGAAGGAAGGAAGAGAGAAAGAAAATCAAAATCTAGTTTTAAACTAGCTCAACTATTTAAGTGGCATTTTGATATTGATAGAGTTGCCCTATTATGAGCTCACTGTTATAGACACACAGTACAGTATTTTATTTTGAAATTCTCTAAGGCAAAACAGGGTGGGTTTTTTGTTTGTTTGTTTGTTTATTTATTTATTTATTTATTATTTCTGTGCCGCCCAGTCCCAAAGGGACTGCCGCTCAGACACTATACTTTTCCGCCCCCCCCCAAAAAAAAAATTAGAGGGAACACTGATACCGAACAGCCACAGAAAATTTTGTTTATTATCCAAAATGAGGGGACGGGGTGAGAAGGAATGGGAGTCGGAATCCGACACGCCCATTCTGGCCGCCCACTAAACAGCCTCCTAGTCGTGCTCCAAGCTGTAGGGAGTGGGGGGGGGCTGCAATACCGGCACTTTCGGGGGAGCTCCTTTCCTCAGTGGTTCGTCTTCCCTTTAAGCAGTTACACCAACTTTCTCTTTCCCGAGAGTAGCGACGGTAGCAGAGGCTTTCCTTAGAGCAGTAGCAGCGCCGGGAACGTCAGCGATTTCCTTTTCTCATCTCACGTTCCCGGCGCTGCTGCTGCTCTAAGGAAAGCCTCTGCTGCCGTCGCTACTCTCGGGAAAGAGAAAGTTGGTGTAACTGCTTAAAGGGAAGACGAACCACTGAGGAAAGGAGCTCCCCCGAAACTGCCGGTATTGCAGCTGCCCCCCCACTCCCTACAGCTTGGAGCGGAAGGGTGTAGGAAGGGTGGGGGCGGCTGCAATACCGTCAGTTTCGGGGCGGGGCTCCTTTCCTCAGTCGTTTGCCTTCCCTTTAAGCAGCTACACCAACTTTCGTAGATTTTCATGGGTACAGGTATGACGGTCTTGGTATATTCGGGTTTCTTCCCATGTAGGATTTGGAAATTTCTGGCGACGTTTCGATGAGGTCTCACTCGTCATCTTCAGGCTGGTGTTTCTGTCCTTGTTCTCAGGCGAACACTGCGAGACCTGAGCTGCCTTCCTTCTATAAATACTGGTGGCTGGGTGTGGTTTGATGGCTCAGCAATTGCCTGCTGTGTAGAAACTTCCTGGTGAGTCAGTGGGGTAACAATTGGGGTCGTTGATGTAGCTGAGGTATGCTGATTAGTTAATGGTTGTAGATTAGGCGTGATGTCCTGAGTAGTTGGAACTTGCAGGCTACTTGATTGTTTTACAATGTGTGTTCTGAGTCTGGTTTCTATGGCTGGGATACGTTTGAGGGCTGGTTTCCAGATGTCTGGTAAGCGAGAGGTATCATCCCGCTTATTCATATTTTGGGGATGTTTTTCTATCTCGATGGCTTCCATGATTATTCTTTTGCTGTAGTGTTCTGTTTTGGAAATTAATTTGGTACTGTCGAAATCAATTTCATGTCCTGTAGTTTTGAAGTGTTGGAAAACGGAGGAGGTTTTTTCTTTTTTCTTTAATGCATTCTTATGTTCTGCAACATGTGCATTTACTCTCCTGTTCGTTTGTCCAATGTATGTGGCTGGGCAGATTTTACACGGTATTTGATAAACTCCCTGGTTTTCTAGTTGGATATTGTCTTTCGGGTTTCTTAGGATGTTGGCTATTTTTTTATCTGTACCAAAGGCTGTCTTGATGTTGTGTTTGCGGAGAATTTTACTGATTTTATCTGTGGTGCCTTTGATGTAAGGGACAATGGCATCGCCCTCCTCCCTTACATCACAGGCACCATCGAGATAAGAAAAACATCTAGATCGCCAAGGGAAGATCGGAAGATCGCAGCGCCAGGCGGCCAGGGAAGCCAAGCCGGGAGCAGCGGGGAAAGGGGCCGTGGCTGGATCCGCTGAGCCTGGCCGGCCCGGGATATCGCAGCGCGCGTTGCCTGCGGTGCGCTGCTCCTGGCTTGGCTTCCCTGGCCGCCTTGGCTTCCCTGGCCGCTTCCCTGGCCGCCTGGCGCTGCGATCTTCCAATCTTCCCTTGGCGATCTTCCGATCTCCCCTTGGCTTCCCTGGCCGCTTCCCTGGCCGCCTGGCGCTGCGATCGGAAGATCCTGCGCCTCCTGCTTCCCCCCCAGCCAAAAATACAAAGGCGGTCTGCCGCCGCCCGCGGAGCAATGGGAAGCTGAAGCCGCTGGCGGTTTCAGACTCCCTTTGCTCCATGCTGCTCCGCCCTGCCTGTCATGCGGCGGCAGACCGTCTTTGTGTTTTTCGCTGAGGGGGGGAGCAGGAGGACCTTCCTGACTCCCTCCCCCAGCGTCGGACCTCCTGCCCTCCCTCCCAGCCAAAAACCCAAAGCGGCCTCCTGAACGTTTTCCATCTTACGTACCTGCCGCCGCCGCCGAGAACCCCGCAGCCCGGCTGTCACATTTTAAAACAGCCGGGTGGCTTCCCAGCAGCCTCCCGAAGCCGAACGCCAAACCCGAACTTCCGGGTTTGGCTTCGGGAGGCAACTGGGACGCCCCCTGGCTGTTTTAAAAGGTGACAGCCAGGCTGCGGGGCTTCCCAGCAGCCTCCGGAATGCCGAACCCGGAAGTTCGGGTTTGGCGTTCGTAACACGAAAAAAGTTTGTAAGAAGAGGCAAACATTTTCTGAACCCCGGGTTCGTATCTCGGGTTGTTCGTAAGACGAGGGGTTCATATCTTGAGGTACCACTGTATACCAAGACCGTCATATATATATATATATATATATATATATATATATATATATATATATATATATATATGTAGATTGTTCTGAGTTCGGGTTTTGCCCTGTGTAATATTTTGCATGTTTATGCGACGTTTCGGTGAAATCACGTTCACCATCATCAGGCTGAAGTTTCCAAGCTTCGTGCTGTTGTAAAATGGAATGTTTGCAACTGTCCTTTCTTCCTAGTATATAGTGTGGGGGTGGAGATTTGGTTTGAATGTAGCAAATAGATTGGGTGATTATGTTTCAGTGATCTGATTGGTTGGTGTAATCATAATTATTAGAAGGATTGACATGGTGATTTTTATGAAGTGTTTTTTGTTTAAGGCTGGTTTCCAAATTTCAAAATTCCAAATTCATAATTATTAGAAGGATTGACATGGTGATTTTTATGAAGTGTTTTTTTGTTTAAGGCTGGTTTCCAAATTTCAAAATTCCAAATTCATAATTATTAGAAGGATTGACATGGTGATTTTTATGAGGTGTTTTTTTTGTTTAAGGCTGGTTTCCAAATTTCTGGTAGGCGGGACGTATCATCTCTTTTATTTATGCAAAGGGGGCTCCTCTCAATTTCTATGGCTTCTAGAGCAATTCTTCTATATAAATTCTCTGTTTTGTGAAGTAATTTAGTTTTTTCAAAGTCAATTTCGTGCCCTGTTTTTTTAATGTGCTGGACAAGGGAGGAAGTCTTTTCTTCTTTTTTAACTGCATTCACATGTTCTGCAAGGCGTGCACTTACTCTTCGGTTGGTTTGTCCAATGTATGTGGCTGCACATGTTTTGCAAGGGATTTCATAGATTCCTTGGTATTCCAATTGGATTTTATCTTTGGGGCTCCTTAGGATATTAGATATTTTTTGGTTGGTGCAAAATGAAGTTTTGATGTTATGTTTGTGCAAAATTCTGGAAGTATGTGGAGTCTGGGGAGGGTGAAACACGAGCCTACTGGGCTCACCAGAGGTTGGGAAACAGGCCATTTCCGGCCTCCAGAGGGTCTCCGGGGGTGGGGGAAGCTGTTTTCACCCCTCTCCAGGCATAGAATTATGGGTGTGGGGCATGGGCAATAGCGCACACTCACGCTCTTTTGGCACCCAAGGGAAAAAAGGTTCGCCATCACTGCCCTAAGTAATATCCTGATTGTGACTATTATATTAATTATGACTTACTACAATGTGATATTTTCCACTATTGCATTACTCCAATGCCCACTAGTATATCTAGGTAAAGAATAATTTGCTGTTGTAATTTATTTGTTTACTGAATTTAAATGCCACTGCAATTTAAAACAAGTCTTCCACCTAATGTTTTTTTCTTGCAGGGATATGAACAATACTAAGTACTTTCCAGTTTTTTATCTACCACACTACATTTGTGCATGAAAAAAGGGAATTATCACCTCTAGGAATAGGAGAAGCAGAGGTCAACTTCATTCTCCCCTACATGCTGCTTGTTTTCTTTGAAGGCTTTCAATAATTTATTATTGAATAATGCTATCCATGAATAATAGTTTGTTTATTAGTTTTATAAGGACTATAAGAACTTGTATTAATGTAGCTGGGCATATAGGAAGCTTAGTTTCAGTATTTCTAGTTAAAACTCAATAAATCTGAGAAAAAGTGATACCTGAAACCTTGAAAGCTATACCCATTGAAATGGGTGATAGCCAGCACTAAATTTAAGTTCATTTTCCACTGATAATTCTTTAAAGGAGGGGGGGGGAGGAAGGAGAGAGAAGGGGGAGAGAGGGAAGGAGAGAAAATGTCCAGTTTCTTGCTCTATCAGATCCTTTAGCATCATTTAATACTATCAGTCATTGTATCTTGGATGATTCCATCAATGGATAGGATAGGCTGGCAATTCTAAAGTAGGAAGCAACAAAGTTGTTACTTCTCATCTACTGGTGATGATACATAGTATGACATACTCCATATTAGGTGGAACTCACTGCTCCCTTTTGCCTCTCAGCCCCACTCCAGGGGCCATCCAGTCACCATGTTTTAAAACTTGTAAAGAACTGATAAAGAAATAAAGGGAGACTAGGGTAGTTCTATTTCGAGCTTTTTAGCTCTCATTAGCTAGTCATACCCTTATACCTTATATATGATTGTTGTGCTACTCGAGGAGGTAGCCGGGTTGGCGGTGGGGTTCCCCAGACTTACAAATCTAAATAAATAAATAAAAATAAATAAATACATTATTGTCTTGGGGGACCTTAATTTGCCGTTGCTCGGCGAAACCTCTGCACTGGCACAGGAGTTCATGGCCACCATGGCAGCCATGGACCTGACCCAAGTAGTACAGGGTCCGACTCACAAGGGGGGGCACGCACCCAACATGGTATTCCTCTCTGAGCAACTGAGTAATGGTCTGAGACTAAGGGGCTTAGAAGTGTTGCCTTTGTCATGGTCGGACCATTTTCTACTGCGGCTTGACTTCCTGGCTCCAATCCTTCCCCGCAGGGAGGCGGAACCGATTAAGTTGTTCCGCCCCAGACGCCTGATGGATCCAGAGGGCTTTCAGAAGGCTCTTGGGGTTATTCCAGATACACTCGTACACAGTTCGGCAGAGTCCCTGGCTGAGGCCTGGAACAAGGCTGCAACGGAGGCTCTTGACCGAATTGCGCCGTTGCGACCTCTCCGCGGCACTAGACCCCGTAGAGCTTCATGGTTCAACAAGGAGCTCCAGGAGTTGAAACGCCAGAAGAGACATTTAGAGAAGCGATGGAGGAAGAGTAAGTCCGAATCCGATCAAACACTTGTAAGAGCTCACGTTAAGACTTACAAAGTGGCGCTCAAGGCGGCAAGATGCGCGTATCATGCCGCCTTGATTGCATCAGCAGAATCCCGCCCGGCCGCTCTATTTAGGGTGACCCGCTCCCTTCTTAATCAGGGGGGAGTTGGGGAGCCCTTGCAGAGTAGTGCCGAGGATTTTAACACGTTTTTCGCTGATAAAATCGCTCGGACCTGAGCAGACCTCGACTCCAATTGGAATACAGAGTCGACTGACAACGAGTCAGTCGAGGTGACTGGGGCACGTACTTGTCCACCTGTCTGGGAAGAGTTTGATCTGGTGACACCTGATGAAGTGGACAAGGCCATAGAAGCTGTGAGTTCCGCCACCTGTTTACTGGATCCGTGTCCCTCCTGGCTGGTTTCGGCTAGCAGGGAGGTGACACGGAGCTGGGTTCAGGAGATTGTCAACACTTCTTTGGGGAAGGGGTCCTTTCCGGATCCCTACAAGGAGGCACTTGTGCGCCCCCTCCTCAAGAAGCCTTCCCTGGACCCAGCCATTCTCAACAACTACCGACCAGTCTCCAACCTTCCCTTTATGGGGAAGGTTGTTGAGAAGGTGGTGGCACTCCAGCTCCAGCTGTCCTTGGAAGAAGCCGATTATCTAGGCCCTCAACAGTCAGGATTCAGGCCCGGCTACAGCACGGAAACTGCTTTGGTCGCGCTGATGGATGATCTCTGGCGGGCCCGGGACAGGGGTTTATCCTCTGTCCTGGTGCTTTTTGACCTCTCAGCGGCTTTCGATACCATCGACCATGGTATCCTTCTGCGCCGGCTGGAGGGGTTGGGAGTGGGAGGCACTGTTCTTCAGTGGTTCTCCTCCTACCTCTCCGGTCGGTCGCAGTCGGTGTTAGTGGGGGGTCAGAGGTCGACCTCTAGGTTGCTCCCTTGTGGGGTGCCTTAGGGGTCGGTCCTCTCCCCCCTACTATTTAATATCTACATGAAACCGCTGGGTGAGATCATCCAAGGGCATGGGGTGAGGTATCATCAATATGCAGATGATACCCAGCTTTACATCTCCACCCCTTCTCCAGTCAGCGAAGCAGTGGAAGTGATGTGCCGGTGTCTGGAGGCTGTTGGGGTCTGGATGGGTGTCAACAGACTCAAACTCAACCCTGATAAGACGGAGTCGCTGTGGGTTTTGCCTCCCAAGGACAATTCCATCTGTCCGTCCATTACCCTGGGGGGGGGAAATCACTAACCCCCTCAGAGAGGGTCCGCAACTTGGGCGTCCTCCTCGATCCATAGCTCACATTAGAGAAACATCTTTCGGCTGTGGCGAGGGGGGCGTTTGCCCAGGTTCGCCTGGTGCACCAGTTGCGACCCTATTTGGACCGGGAGTCACTGCTCACAGTCATTCATGCCCTCATCACCTCAAGGCTCGACTACTGTAATGCTCTCTACATGGGGCTACCTTTGAAAAGTGTTCGGAAACTTCAGATCGTGCAGAATGCAGCTGCGAGAGCTATCATGGGCGCTCCTAAATACGCCCATGTCACACCAACACTCCGCAGTCTGCATTGGTTGCCGATCAGTTTCCGGTCACAATTCAAAGTGACCTATAAAGTCCTTCATGGCACCGGACCAGGATGTCTCCGGGACCGCCTTCTGCTGCACGAATCCCAGCGACCAGTTAGGTCCCACAGAGTTGGCCTTCTCTGGGTCCTGTCAACTAAACAATGTCATTTGGCGGGACCCAGGGGAAGAGCCTTCTCTGTGGTGGCCCCGACCCTTTGGAACCAACTCCCCCCAGATATCAGAGTTGCCCCCACCCTCCTAGCCTTTCGTAAGCTCCTTAAAACCCACCTCTGTCGTCAGGCATGGGAGAATTGATATTTTCCCTCCCCCTAGGCTTATAAAATTTATGCATGGTATGCTAGTATGTATGATTGGTTTTTAAATTGGGGTTTTAAATTAACTTAAACTTAAATATTAGATGTGTTTACATTGTACTATTATTGCTGTGAGCCGCCCCGAGTCTGCGGAGAGGGGCGGCGTACAAATCTGATTAATAAATAAATAAAATAAATGATTATATATATGATATAATCATACCCAAATATGAGGCACCCAACCAAGCAGAAGAAGTAGATTAACTATTTGCTAATCAGTTAACAAATGGTTTACCGAGGAGCTCTAGGGGAATGAAACGCCAGAAGAGAAGTCTAGAGAAGCGTTGGAGAAAGACCAGATCTGAATCTGACCAAACACTTGTAAAAGCTCATATTAAGATTTACAAAGTGGCGATCAGGTCAACAAGAGGTGCATACAATGTCGGCCTGATTGCATTTGCGGAATCTCGCCCGCCCGCCCTATTTAGGGTGACTCGCTCCCTTTTTAATCAGGGGGGAGTTGGGGAGCCCTTGCAGGGTACTGCCGAGTCTTTTAAAAAGTTTTTCGCAGATAAAATCGCTCAGATCCGGACTGACTCTGACTCCAATTGGAGTGCAGAGTCAGCTGACAACGAGTCAGCTGAGGTGACAGGGTCCACCTGTTTGGTGTGAGTTTGACTTGGTGACACCTGATGAAGTGGACAAGGCCATTGGAGCTGTGAGTTCTGCCACCTATTTGTTGGACCACCTATTTCCTGGCTGGTTTCAGCCAGTAGGGAGGTGACATGGAGCTGGGTCCAGGAAATTACCAACGCTTCTTTGAGGGAGGAGTCCTTCCCGGCTCCCTACAAGGAGGCATTTGTGCGCTCCCTCCTCAAGAAGCCTTCCCTGGACCTGGCCATATTTAACAACCATCATCCTGTCTCCAACCTTCCCTTATGGGCAAGATTGTGGAGAAGGTGGTGTTGCTCCAGCTCCAGCGATCCTTGGAAGAAGCTAGGTCCTCAGCAGTCAGGATTCAGACCCAGCTACAGCAGGGAAACTGCTTTGGTCTTTGGTTTTAAAAACTCATCTTTGCCGCCAGGCCTGGGGTTTTTAGATCTTCCCCCCTGGCCAATGAATGTTTTTAGTATGATTGTTGAATGAATGGTAATGATAGCTTTTTTAAATTAGAATTTTAAGTATTGCTTTAATGTATTATTAATTGGATTGTTTATTACTGTTTTCTGTTTTTTGTATATGTTGTGAGCCACCCCAAGTCCTCAGAGAAGGGCAGCATACAAATCCAATTAAATCTAAATATATGTAGAAAACATACCACAGTAATAATGGAAGACTTTAATTGCTCTGATATCAATTGGGAGGCAAACTCTTCAGCAAGTGGGAGATCGATACCTAAACAACTTAGCTGACAACTTTGTAAGGTAGAGGAGGGAACTAGAGGAAAAGCTATACTGGACTTAATACTTACTAATAGAGAAGAAGTGATAGAGGAAGTTGAAGTCACCACAATCTTGAGCGAGAGTGACATCAATATTCAATATAATGCAAACATAAGAAGTAAAATATAATCCAAACAGTGTCTTAAAGTTTAAAAGAGCTGATTTAACAAACTTTGAGACAGCCTAAGAAAAATTCAATGGATGAAAATCCTAAAAGTAAAAACAACTCAAGAAGTGTGGGAAATTCTTGAAAAATATGATCATAAAAAGCCAGTCCAACACAATACCACTGAAAAACAGGAAATTCAAGAAGAAACCAGCATAATTGCACAAAGATCTCTCTGATAAAGTGAAAGCCAAAATGGATAAGTACAAAAAATGGGAAGAGGAACACATAACCTAATGCAGAATATCAGCAGATAGTCTGAATCTGCAAAGATGAAGTCAAGAAAGCAAAGGCTCACAATGAGTTTAAGTTTACTTTATTGTCATTGAACCTCATATAACAAAATTAAATGCCATCTTCAGTGTACAGTGATCCCCCGATCATTGCGAGGGTTCCGTTCCAGGACCCCTCGCAATGATCGGGTTTTCGCGAAGTAGCGCTGCGGAAGTAAAAACACCATCTGCGCATGCGCAGATGGTGTTTTTACTTCCGCCGCAGCAGCGAGGAGCCGAAGATTGGGGTTTTAAAACACCCGCGCGGCTTACAAACTGAGCCCTAAAGCCAAGCGCCAAAGGCGAACTTCTGCGCTTGGCTTCAGGACTCGGTTTGGAAGCCGCGCGAGTGTTTTAACAGGTCTCCGCCATCAGGGGGAGCTTCCTAGCACCCCCCCGAGCCCCCAACCCGGGTTTGGGGGGTGCTAGGAAGCTCCCATTGTTGGCGGAGACCTTTTAAAATACTCGCGCGGCTTCCAAACTGAGTCCTGAAGCCAAGCGCCAAAGGCGAACTTCTGCGCTTGGCTTCAGGACTCAGTTTGGAAGCCGCGCGAGTGTTTTAAAAGGTCTCCGCCAACAATGGGAGCTTCCTAGCACCCCCCAAACCCGGGTTGGGGGCTCGGGGGGGGTGCTAGGAAGCTCCCCATGATGGCGGAGACCTGTTAAAACACTCGCGCGGCTTCCAAACCGAGTCCTGAAGCCAAGCGCAGAAGTTCGCCTTTGGCGCTTGGCTTCAGGACTCAGTTTGGAAGCCGCGCGAGTGTTTTAAAAGGTCTCCGCCAACAATGGGAGCTTCCTAGCACCCCCCAAACCTGGGTTGGGGGCTCGGGGGGGTGCTAGGAAGCTCCCCATGATGGCGGAGACCTGTTAAAACACTCGCGCGGCTTCCAAACCGAGTCCTGAAGCCAAGCGCAGAAGTTCGCCTTTGGCGCTTGGCTTCAGGACTCAGTTTGGAAGCCGCGCGAGTGTTTTAAAAGGTCTCCGCCAACAATGGGATCTTCCTAGCACCCCCCAAACCCGGGTTGGGGGCTCGGGGGGGGGGTGCTAGGAAGCTCCCCATGATGGCGGAGACCTGTTAAAACACTCGCGCGGCTTCCAAACCGAGTCCTGAAGCCAAGCGCAGAAGTTCGCCTTTGGCGCTTGGCTTCAGGACTCGGTTTGGAAGCCGCGCGAGTGTTTTAACAGGTCTCCGCCATCATGGGGAGCTTCCTAGCACCCCCCCCGAGCCCCCAACCCGGGTTTGGGGGGTGCTAGGAAGCTCCCATTGTTGGCGGAGACCTTTTAAAACACTCGCGCGGCTTCCAAACTGAGTCCTGAAGCCAAGCGCCAAAGGCGAACTTCTGCGCTTGGCTTCAGGACTCAGTTTGGAAGCCGCGTGAGTGTTTTAAAAGGTCTCCGCCAACAATGGGAGCTTCCTAGCACCCCCCAAACCCGGGTTGGGGGTTCGGGGGGGTGCTAGGAAGCTCCCCATGATGGCGGAGACCTGTTAAAACACTCGCGCGGCTTCCAAACCGAGTCCTGAAGCCAAGCGCAGAAGTTCGCCTTTGGCGCTTGGCTTCAGGACTCGGTTTGGAAGCCGCGCGAGTGTTTTAAAAGGTCTCCGCCAACAATGGGATCTTCCTAGCACCCCCCAAACCCGGGTTGGGGGCTCGGGGGGGGTGCTAGGAAGCTCCCCATGATGGCGGAGACCTGTTAAAACACTCGCGCGGCTTCCAAACCGAGTCCTGAAGCCAAGCGCCAAAGGCGAACTTCTGCGCTTGGCTTCAGGACTCGGTTTGGAAGCCGCGCGAGTGTTTTAACAGGTCTCCGCCATCATGGGGAGCTTCCTAGCACCCCCCCCGAGCCCCCAACCCGGGTTTGGGGGGTGCTAGGAAGATCCCATTGTTGGCGGAGACCTTTTAAAACACTCGCGCGGCTTCCAAAACGAGTCCTGAAGCCAAGCGCCAAAGGCGAACTTCTGCGCTTGGCTTCAGGACTCGGTTTGGAAGCCGCGCGAGTGTTTTAACAGGTCTCCGCCAACAATGGGAGCTTCCTAGCACCCCCCCCGAGCCCCCAACCCGGGTTTGGGGGGTGCTAGGAAGCTCCCATTGTTGGCGGAGACCTTTTAAAACACTCGCGCGGCTTCCAAACTGAGTCCTGAAGCCAAGCGCCAAAGGCGAACTTCTGCGCTTGGCTTCAGGACTCGGTTTGGAAGCCGCGCGAGTGTTTTAACAGGTCTCCGCCATCATGGGGAGCTTCCTAGCACCCCCCCCGAGCCCCCAACCCGGGTTTGGGGGGTGCTAGGAAGATCCCATTGTTGGCGGAGACCTTTTAAAACACTCGCGCGGCTTCCAAAACGAGTCCTGTAGCCAAGCGCCAAAGGCGAACTTCTGCGCTTGGCTTCAGGACTCGGTTTGGAAGCCGCGCGAGTGTTTTAACAGGTCTCCGCCAACAATGGGAGCTTCCTAGCACCCCCCCCCCGAGCCCCCAACCCGGGTTTGGGGGGTGCTAGGAAGCTCCCATTGTTGGCGGAGACCTTTTAAAACACTCGCGCGGCTTCCAAACTGAGTCCTGAAGCCAAGCGCCAAAGGCGAACTTCTGCGCTTGGCTTCAGGACTCAGTTTGGAAGCCGCGCGAGTGTTTTAAAAGGTCTCCGCCAACAATGGGAGCTTCCTAGCACCCCCCAAACCCGGGTTGGGGGCTCGGGGGGGGGGGTGCTAGGAAGCTCCCATTGTTGGCGGAGACCTGTTAAAACACTCGCGCGGCTTCCAAACCGAGTCCTGAAGCCAAGCGCAGAAGTTCGCCTTTGGCGCTTGGCTTCAGGACTCGTTTTGGAAGCCGCGCGAGTGTTTTAAAAGGTCTCCGCCAACAATGGGATCTTCCTAGCACCCCTCAAACCCGGGTTGGGGGCTCGGGGGGGGTGCTAGGAAGCTCCCCATGATGGCGGAGACCTGTTAAAACACTCGCGCGGCTTCCAAACCGAGTCCTGAAGCCAAGCGCCAAAGGCGAACTTCTGCGCTTGGCTTCAGGACTCGGTTTGGAAGCCGCGCGAGTGTTTTAACAGGTCTCCGCCATCATGGGGAGCTTCCTAGCACCCCCCCCGAGCCCCCAACCCGGGTTTGGGGGGTGCTAGGAAGATCCCATTGTTGGCGGAGACCTTTTAAAACACTCGCGCGGCTTCCAAACTGAGTCCTGAAGCCAAGCGCCAAAGGCGAACTTCTGCGCTTGGCTTCAGGACTCAGTTTGGAAGCCGCGCGAGTGTTTTAACAGGTCTCCGCCATCATGGGGAGCTTCCTAGCACCCCCCCAGCCCCCAACCCGGGTTTGGGGGGTGCTAGGAAGCCCCCCATGCCGGCGGGAAGACCCAGGGAACGTTCCTTCGGCCGCCCAGCAGCTGATCTGCCGGAACGCAAACTCCACCATCTACGCATGCGTGCAGATGGTGTTACTTCCGGGTTGAAAACTCGCGATATAGCCGTTTCGCAATGATCGGGGTCGCGATACCCGGGGGATCACTGTATATCATACATTAAAAAAACAAAATAAATTTTAAAAAGACACACATCCTTCACATTCTACACTATGGACCAATGTTCCCTCTAATTTTTTTTCGGGGTGGGCGGAAAAGTATAGTGTCTGAGCGGCAGTCCCCCTAGGACTGGGCGGCATAGAAGTAAAAACAAATAAACAAACAAACAAACAAATAAATAAATATAATAAATCCCTTCTTTTTTATTAAAAGAAATTAATAATAAAACCAAACCAAACTCTATTACTATTAAAACTAAAACAACCAGCAAATCCAAAAACCTAACTATTAATAAAAACAGGTGAGGGCTGGGGGTTTTTTTCTCTGTTATTATTTAAGTGCTTTTACCATATGCTTTAAATCAAGAGTCTCTGTTTCTCTCTCTTTCCTGTCATTCTCTGCCTCAATCATTTTCTCATTTCTCTTCCCCCCTTTTTTTCTATCATTTCTCAATCCCTCTCCCTTCCTTCCACTCCTCTCTCTGTCTTGCTTTCTTCCTCTCTCTCACTCTCTCTCTCTTTCTTCCTCTCTCCTCTCTCACTCTTTCTTTCTTGCTCTCTCTCACTCTCTCTTCCTATCTTCTCTCTCTCTTTCTCTCTCTCTCCCTTCCTTTCTTTCCTTCTCTCTTCCTTCCACTTTTTTCTCTTTGTCTCTCTCTTTTCCTTCCTTCCCCTCTCCCCCCTGGGGAGCACGTGCCCATGGAAAAGGATGCACGGGGGGGTATTTTGGGGCGCGCGCGTGCTCACGCGCGCAGCTTACGGGAAACAGTGCTATGGACTATACTGTAGAATTTAAAACCAATTATAATGCATTATTATTACACTATATCGTAGAATTCAAGATAGTTACTGCTATGGGATAGAAGCTGTTTTTCAGCCTATGTGTCCTTGTTTGTATTGTCTTGTACTGTTTTCCAGATGGCAATAGTTCAAAACAAAGGGTGCCCAGGATGAGATGGATCTTTAAGAACATTTTGAACTTTCTTAAGGCAGAGAGAGCTATAAAGCATTTCCAAAGAAGGGAGAAGGCAACCAATGAACTTTTGGCCAATGATGTTAATCCTCTGGAGCGTTGTCCTATCTGCCACTGTGCAATTAGCAAACCATACAAAGATGTAATAAGTTAAGATACTCTCTATTGTGCAGCATTATGTCACCAGCAATTTTTCATTCAGTTGTTGTTTCCTGAGAAGTCTCAGGTAGTACAATATATGCTGGGCCCTTTTGACCAGTGCTGCAATGTCAGAGCCATAGGTGAGATCCTCTTTTATAATAACACCCAAAAACTTAAAACTGCCCACTTGCTCCACTTGGTTTCTATTGATAACTAATGGCTGGATGTCTGATTTTTCCTTCTGTAGTCCACTATAAGCACCTTGGTCTTATTGGTGTTAAGGACCACATTATTGTTTCCACACCATGAAAGCATGAACAAAGACTTGCAACAAAAGTGAAAGGTATTTTTAAGGTTTTTTTCAACATATAAATAGCAAAAAAAAGTCAAATTAACAGTCAGTCCACTAAAGAGATAAGATTGCAAGGAAGTAAAAGAAGAAAGAGAGTAGAGTAGAGTAGAGTAGAGCAGAGTAGAGTACAGTGGAGTACAGTAGAGTACAGTAGAGTAGAGAGAAAGCAAAGCTGCTTCACATCAGTCTTCACACAAAAAGAAACTATGGCCCAACCTTTGAAAAACATAAGTGTAAAAAACAGACTAGAAATAAAAATCAAATTAAGCAAGAAAATGGTTAGAGAACACTTGTCTGACCTTAATGAAGATAAATCACTGGGACGATGGATTATATCCCAGAGTTCTGAAAGAGCTGGCAGATGTTATCTCAGAACCATTGTATCATATCTTTAAAAAGCTTGGAGCACCAGGAAACTATCAGAGGATTGGAAAAGAGCTGATGTGATGCCCATCTTCAAGAAAGGGGAAAAAATAGACTCAGGAAACTACAGACCAATCAGTCCAACATCAATACCTGGGAAGATACTGGAAAAAATAATCAAAAAACAGATCTGTGAACATCTAAAAACAAATCAAATTATAACTAGTACCATGATTCCCCAAAAATAAGACTCTGTTTTATATTTGAACCCTAAAATAAGCGCTTGGCCTTACTGCCCTGCACTCAAAAGGCCGATTGGGCTTATTATCAGAGGATGTCTTATTTTGGGGAAAACAGGGTAGCCAACATAGGTTTCTTAAAAACAGATCATTGCAATCTTATTTTATTCTTTGCCAAAGTGACTAAATAAGTAGAACAATGAAATGCTGTGGACATAATATACCATATACTTATAATATAGTAAGGCATTAGACAAAGTACTTTTTGGTAAGCTAGCTTACAACCTACTTTTTGGTAAGCTAGAAAAACGTGGGACATCAACACCAGATGGATTTGTAACTGGCTGACAAACCATACACAACGAGTAGTCCTTAACAGAACTACATCTACATGGAGGGAAGTAAACATTGGGATATCACAAGGTTCTGGTTTAGACCCAGCACTCTTCAATATGTACCAAAACTGCTTTTTTCAAGAGGCAACTGGGCTTTTGGGTTTTTCTTTGAAGATGTTTCACTTCTCATCAAAGCTTCTTCAGCTCTGACTTGATGGTAGGGAATAAGAGGGTTTTTACTCCTTGCAGACAGCTGATCATTTGCATTATTTTAGCAAGTTGTTGAGGACACCTGAAGGTTTATCTGTGTCATCAGGATTCCAGAGTAATGCAAAAGGACATGGAGCCTTTTTGGAACTGCTGAAAGGACTGTGTTGTAGACTAGAGCAGCGTTTCCCAACCGGTGTGCCGTGGCACACACAGCCAGGTGTGCCGCCAAGCTCCTAGGGAAAAAGGAGAGCTTAAGGAGAGCCCTGCCCAGTTGGAGATTCCCTGGCAGCACCAGGTAGAAGCCGGCAATGCAGCACCCTTTTCCAGTGCCGCGCAAGGAGCTGGGCGTTGGAGTTTGGGGTGGGGAGCGATGAAAGTACGGAGGCCGGCGCCGCGGCTGCCCCCACCCCCCAGTGCCTCCGTTCCCCTCGCGCCCCTGGCTTCTCGTCGCTGACGCCCGCCCGCCCGCTCGATCTGCCCCTTTCTCCAGCTCCTCCGGCGAGCGCTCGGAGAAAACCTTCTCACAGCGGAGGTCGGAGAAGGTTCTTTGGAACGTTGGGGATGCGTGCGCGCGCGCGCCCTATCCCCCAGCCAGCCTGCCCGGAAAAGCTTTGCCGGCCTCCGCAGAGAAGGAAGAGAAAGAACAAGAGAGAGAAAGAAAGGAAGAGAGAGAAAGAGATAGCAAGAGAGACAGAATGAGAGAGAGAGAGAGAGAGAAAGAAAGAAAGAGACAGCAAGAGGGGGGAAGGAGGGAGAGAGAAAGAGAGCCAAAGAGAGAGGAAGGAAGGAAGAGAGAAAGAAAGAGATAGCAAGAGAGACAGAATGAGAGAGAGAGAGAAAGAGAAAGAAAGAAAGAGACAGCAAGAGGGGGGAAGGAGGGAGAGAGAAAGAGCAAAAGAGAGAGGAAGGAAGAGAGAAAGAAAGAGATATCAAGAGAGACAGAATGAGAGAGAGAAAGAAAGGAAAGAAAGAAAGAAAGACAGCAAGAGGGGGGAAGGAGGGAGAGAGAAAGAGCAAAAGAGAGAGGAAGGAAGGGAGAAAGAAAGGGATGGAGAGAGAGAGAGAAAGAGGGAGGGAGAGAAAGAGGGAGGGAGAGAGAAATAGAGCGAAAGGGAGAAAGAGATATTTTTTTTGTCCAAACTTTTTGCGCCCCCCCCCTCAATGTTCCCCAGGATTTTGAAAATGTGAATAATGTGCCGCGGCTCAAAAAAGGTTGGGAAACAATGGACTAGAGATAGATGATGTCATATTCCACCACTACCACCTCTTTGTTGAGAGGGGTGTTCAATTTTGACACAGATGGCCTCTTTGACCCATCTTTCAAATCAGCAGTCCTCTCTGTCCAAAATGTGACTTTGTTGACTTCAAGAATGGCCTTTGTCTTTTAAATACAAATGGACTGCTGAAATTTGTCCTGATGGTTTCTTCTCCAATATTGTGACATGGATTCATAAACATTTATAAACATGTGTTTATGAAGTGATTGGTTTTTTCTTCAATGTACAGATCTGCACTTGTTCCATTGCATTGTACTGCATATACCATATTGCTCAGTTTGTGTCTGGGTATTTTTATCCTTGGGATGGACAAGCATCTGCTTTAGTGCATTCTTGGGTTTAAAGTGCACTTCAGTATCTTCATAAATGTCTTAGATGAGGGAATAGAGGGGGAACTCATCAGAACTCTAAGCTAGCAGGAATAGCCAACACTCCAAAAGTCAAGCTCAGGATCCAAAAATATCTTTACAGATGTGAACTATGGACTCTACCCAACAATATAAACTTCAATGTTGAAAAAAGTAAGGTTTTACACCTGGGAAAGAATAACCAAAGGTACAAGTACATATTAGGCAAAACCTGGCTCAAAAACAGTAACTGTGAGAGTGACCTTGGAGTCCTAGTGAACCATCACTTAAACTTGAGTCCAATGTTCCCTCTAATTTTTTTTCGGTGTGGGCGGAAAAGTATAGTGTCTGAGCGGCACATTTTCATGCTTCAGCACCTGTTTTTTTTCATAGATGTCACCCAAGACAATTTGTTGTGTAACTATTTGGGGCTTGGTGCTGGAGTAGAATAAGGTCCCTTCCCACTATGTTATTCTGGTTGTCTAATTATTGACATCACTAGCATACAAAGATTCCAACTGAAATTAGCATGATCAATAATTTAAAGAACAGAGGGCACAGAAGTTTGCCTAAAGAAATAAGCAAACTTAGATCAGCCGATGCGCAAGGAAAGAAATCATGTTAAGCTTGTTTATATCTTATTTGTTAACCAAACTAAATTATGAATGGAAATAATAGATTTATAAGATATATTTGCTCCCAACTAGTATATTACGTTCACAGAATGGTTTTTATTTCTTGCACCTTTCCATTTTGGGGCCTACTACTTCCTCCACTTTCTAAATCTCTTCCTCAATATCTTTTTTTAAATTCCTTCTTTTATCATACCCAAAAACCTCTAAAAATATCTTTAGGTATGTAATCAAAGCTGTTATCATTATCTTCATTACAATATCATTATATATATTTTTTATAATGCAGATTTCATATATTATTTCAAAACAATTGCTTAAACCAAACTTCCATATGATAAATATTCAGATTTTCAATTTAAAACATATTCCATGTTAAAATCATTACTATCTCAATAGATCACTAAATAACACTTCAGGGTTACTCAATCATTAATTGTAAAATCTTTCTTCTATAAAATGATATTTATCTTGTATAAGGAGAAACTACACTCTCAAAAAAAAGTAAATATATTCATATTAATTATGTAGAACAAATGATTAATACCAAAATCCATACTGTTAGAATGAATTGAATGGATTGGAATAGATTGGAATAGAATAAGGTAGGGTAAGGTAGAGAAGGGTAGGGTAGGGTAGAGTAGAGTAGATAGAACAATAGAATAGAATGAAGAATGAATAGAACAGAACAGAGATTGGAATAGAGATTAGAATAGAGCAGAGCAGAATAGAATAGAATAGAGATAAGAATAGAGTACTGTGGTACCTCTAGTTAAGAACTTAATTTGTTCCGTGACAAGGTTCTTAAATAGATGTTCTTAAATAGAAGCAATTTTTCCCATGGGAATCAATGTAAAAGCAAATAATGCTTGCAAACCCATTAGGAAAGAAATGAAAGCTCGGAATTTGGGAGGGAGGAGGAAGAGGAAGAAGAGGAGGAGGAGGACAGTCGCTGCCCAGAGCGAAAGCAGCATTTCTTTACTCTGGGCGCTGGCAGAGCTTTATTCCCTGTCCAAGCGTCCAGAGAAAAGAAAATGCTTCGTATGCTCTAGACTGCCAAAGCTTTCTTAAGCGCCACTGAAAGGCTCCTCTGGCAGCCTAGAAAAGATGGAGATGGCCAGAATTAAAGGGGGAATGGCAGGAAACTGGCCAGGCCTTCATGCCACTCTCAAATTTCCTGGGAAATTTTTCCGGGCTCAGGTTCTTAAGTAGAAAATAGGCGTTGATTGCTTACCTGAACGCCTCTTCTCGTACGGTGAGTGGGTACAGCAGTCACGTGGGTTGCTCCTGTCCAATCCGTTGGAACTGAGCCTAGTATTAAAAAAGACTGCTGGATCCGCCCCTTCCCCAGAATTCGCGAATCCGTAGACTAGGCTCAGTAGTGAAGCTCTTTAATGTTCAACTCTCATGTGTTATAAGAAATTAGAATAGAAGGTAAAGAAGACCACACAAAGGGAGGGAAGTGACTGCTGTACCCACTCACCGTACGAGAAGAGGCGTTCAGGTAAGCAATCAACGCCTATTCTCCGTACTGAAGGAGTGGGTCCAGCAGTCACGTGGGACATACCCAAGAGATAGGTCCCTAGGGTGGGAGTACATTGCTATCGTGAGAGATAACGGATTGGAGTACTCTTCTGCCGAAGGCAGCGTCCGCTGATGCGTACAAATCGATTTTGTAGTGCTTTATGAAGGAATTTGGCGAGGCCCAAGTGGCTGCTTTGCAGACTTCTTCCAACGGAGCTCCTGTCCAATCCGTTGGAACTGAGCCTAGTATTAAAAAAGACTGCTGGATCCGCCCCTTCCCCAGAATTCGCGAATCCGTAGACTAGGCTCAGTAGTGAAGCTCTTTAATGTTCAACTCTCATGTGTTATAAGAAATTAGAATAGAAGGTAAAGAAGACCACACAAAGGGAGGGAAGTGACTGCTGTACCCACTCACCGTACGAGAAGAGGCGTTCAGGTAAGCAATCAACGCCTATTCTCCGTACTGAAGGAGTGGGTCCAGCAGTCACGTGGGACATACCCAAGAGATAGGTCCCTAGGGCAGGAGTACATTGCTATCGTGAGAGATAACGGATTGGAGTACTCTTCTGCCGAAGGCAGCGTCCGCTGATGCGTACGAATCGATTTTGTAGTGCTTTATGAAGGAATTTGGCGAGGCCCAAGTGGCTGCTTTGCAGACTTCTTCCAACGGAGCCTGAGTCGCCCAAGCGGCAGATGTGGCAGCACTTCTGGTGGAATGCGCTGTAATATTCCTTGGAATGGAGAGGGAAGCTGTCTCGTAGGCCTTAGAGATGGTCCCTCTGATCCAACGACCTATTACTGTAGAAGACACTCTGGATCCCAAGGATCTGGGATGGTAGGCTATGAAGAGTGCTTCAGACCTCCGGATGGATCTTGTGCGTTGGATATAAACCTTTAGCACTCTAGTGAGATCCAGAGTGTGCCATCTAGTTGCCAGGGGATGCTCTCGTTGGAGGCAGAAGGAAGGTAAGACGATATCCTGAGATCTGTGGAACATGGAACTGACCTTTGGTAGAAAGGTGGGGTCCAGTCGCAGAACCACCTTGTCCTGGTGAAACTGACAGAGGTCCTGTCTGATAGAAAGGGCTGCCAACTCAGATATGCGTCGGGCGGATGTAATCGCCACCAGGAATGCTACCTTGAAGGATAGGTACCTGAGGGACGCAGAGTTCAGGGGTTCGTAAGGTGCCTGAGTAAGAGAGTGGAGAACCCGTGGCAAGTCCCAGGTAGGATATCTGTGGATTTTAGAAGGCCTGAGGTTGGCCACTCCTCTTAGAAATTCTTGGATTTCTGGAAAGGAGCGGAGGGGCTGCCTGCGAGGCCCCGCCAAGATGGAAGAAATGGCGGCCAGGTGTCGGCGGATGGTGCTGGTAGAGAGGCCTTGGTGGAAACCTTTCATGAGGAAGGCGATTATCCTGTGGATGGGAAGACACAGGGGGGATAAGCCCTCCTGCGAGCACCACTGATGGAATTTGGACCAAGTATGGTCGTAGATCCGGTTGGTAGACCCTCTTCTAGACTTCAGGATGATTTCCACTGTGTCCGGGTCATACCCTCGCAGGTCTAAGTCCCTCCGGATAATAGCCAGGCGGTGAGGTGGAACCACTCTGGATCCGGATGGAAGGAGGCCCCCTGTCGCAACATATCCTCCGAAACGGGGAGTCGCCAGGGGTCCTGGACGGACAGTTGTTGGAGGTCCGCGAACCAGGGCCTGCGAGGCCAGTGAGGGGCAATCAGAATTACTCGGGCCTTCTCCAGGAGGATTTTGTTGATCACGTCTGGCAGAATTGGAATTGGAGGGAAGGCATACAATAGACCTGGAGGCCAAGGACTCCTGAGAGCATTGATTGCCTCTGCTCCCGGAGACGGGAACCTGGAGAAGAAGCGAGGGAGCTGGGCATTGGCTTTGGTCGCAAATAGATCCAACACTGGATGGCCGAACCTGAGGCAGATTTGGTGGAACAGTGACTGATAGAGATTCCACTCGCCTGGATCTATGGTCGTCCGCTTGGACGTTGAGGCTCCCCGAGATGTGGTCGGCTAGAAGCGACTGGAGATTCTTCTCTGCCCAAAGGCCTAACTTCAGGGCCTCCCTCATGAGGGCCTTGGATCTTGTGCCTCCCTGTCTGCAAATATGGCTTTTGGTGGCTATATTGTCGGTGAGAATCAGCACATGCTGGTTGGAGATGTGAGATTGGAATTGTTTTAGAGCTAGAGACACGGCTCTTAATTCTAGCCAATTGATGGGCCTGGAAGCCTCCTCCGGTGACCATGTGCCCTGAGCTAAAAGACCTTGGGCGTGGGCTCCCCAGCCCGAGAGGCTGGCATCTGTGGTGACTACAAACTGGTCGGGGCACCGGAAGGGAGATCCCTTGTCTAGGGCTGGAGAAGTCCACCACTTGAGGGATCTGCGAACCGTCGGTGGGATGGTGATGCGACGATTCGAGTTGCTGTGGCCCGATCTCTGGAATGGTAATAGAAGCCACTGTAGTTCCCTGGCGTGAAGACGGGCCCAGGGGACAATACCAATACATGACACCATTTTACCCAAAAGGGAAGATAGGGTGGCAATGGAGGCAGATTGCTGGGGCAGGATGCGAGCAATGAGATCCAAAATGCTGTGTTTTCTCTCAGTGGAGAGGAAAACCTGGGATATCTCAGAATTAATGATAGTTCCCAGATGCAGAATGGAAGTGGATGGATCAAGGTGGCTCTTTTTAAGATTTATGGAGAAACCATGATTCTGTAGAACCGACATGGTAAAAGAGAGGTCTGCAGCCACACCAGTTCTGGAATTTCCATGAATTAAAATGTCATCTAAATAACATAAAATATGAATGGGAGAGGCCCGGATATGAGCCGCCAAGGATCCCAAGAGTTTAGTGAAAACTCTGGGAGCTGAGGAGAGCCCAAATGGCATAGCCCTATACTGAAAGTGCCTGCCTTGAAAGGCAAAGCGCAGAAATTTCCTATGGACCTTGGCAATGGGGATATGGAGGTAGGCCTCCGTGAGATCCAGAGACACCATAAAGTCTCCCCGATGTAGAGCTGCTAAAATGGAAGATAAGGAATGCATTTTGAATTTCCTATATTTTATGAACCGGTTCAATTTCTTTAGGTCTAAGATGGCTCTCCAGCCTCCAGAGGTCTTAGGGACCATGAAGAGGATGGAATAGAAGCCTAAACCTCTCTGGAGAGAGGGGACCGGTTGAATAGCTCTAATAGTCAACAAATGAGAAATAGCCTCCTCCATTCGGATACGAGATGGAGGGGAACTGGGAGAAGGACAAGAAATAAAACGGTTAGGGGGAGGAGAAATGAACTCTAACCTTAGGCCCCTTTCCACAGTGTCAATGACCCAGGGGTCCTTACAAGAACGGTGCCAGGCGGAAGAGAACCAGGCTAGGCGACCGCCTATGGGAAAGGAGGAAAACTTACCATCTGGCTCTTTTGGAAGCCCTGGTAGAAGAGGATCCTCTCTGATAACGGGAACCTCTGCCCCTGGTGGTTCTAGATTGGGATCGAAACCGAGGGGAATACTGACCTGGACTCCTTTGAAATGCGAAGCCCTGATACTGTTGACGCCCTGTGCGCCGAAAGGGCTGCGGTTTAGGGGCCTTCTTGGTGGTAGGTCCCAAGACCTTTTTCTTGTCTGTGGTCTCTGTAAGGAGAGGGTCCAGAAGGTCTCCGAAGAGGAGGTTACGTTTCAGCGGACCCATGGCTAACTGCCACTTCTGTCTTACTCCCGCCTGCCAAGGGCGGAGCCATAGAAGTCTTCTGGCCGTTGTGGAGGCTGCTACTGACCTGGCTGCAAATCTGGAAGATTGGAGGGTAGCATCTGCTACATATTGGGCAGCTGCGAAGATTTTGTTGAAATCCTGTTGGCCCCGTAAGTCATCTGGAGGCAGGTGTGGTTGGAGCTGACGAAGCCACAAGAGCATAGCTCTGGAAAAGAAGGATGCCGCTGCAGCACTCTTAATGGCCCATGAGTCTGCAAGGAGACTCCTTTTGAGCATTTGCTCCAGTCGTTTGTCCTCTGGCCGGAGGACCTCCTCTGCTTCGCCAGGCATGGCGGCAGTCGAGTGGAGTGTCTTCACTGGTTCATCTGGCCTGGGACATGTTAGGAGTTCCTCATAGGAGGAGGAGAGCTTGTAGAGCTTCTTGTCCTTGGGAGTGGGAGTGAAGCCAGCGGTTGGGTGGTCCCACTGTTTAAGCAAGGCATCCTTAAACAACTTGGGCATAGGAATTACCTCATTGTCTTCCTGTTCTTCCATGAAATAAGGAAGATTTTCCTCCGGGGGGTCTGAGGAAGAAGTAGCCTGTTTTTCTTGCCCGGCTAGCCCCGTGGATACTCTAGCTTTAAGCAGGAGAGATTTGAAAAGCTGCGAAGGAAAGATAGCAGCTGGGGCTGGAATCTTAATCTGAGATTCCTCGTCTTCCGACAGACGCTGAAAGGGGTCATCATCCTCTTCTGCATCCACGTCCTCATCCTCTTCCTGAGAGGAGTCAGAGACCTCCATGACTGGGGCTCTGTAGGAAGGAGAAGAACTCACGGGACGGGAGGAGCGTGGAGGGGGATGAGACAGAGAAGGCACATTGAAAGATGAGAGTTTAGCGTCAATGGTGTTAGTCAGAATAGTCAAGATAGACTGAAACTCCGGTGGCAAGGAAGAAATATCAGCCGGAAAAGCCGGAGGATCCCTGAGGGCCTGAGCAGGTTCTGGCTGGGGGGAATCCTCGGTAATATCTGGCTCCTCTGGACCTAAACCCCATAGGTTAGGTTGGGGTGGATTTAGGTTTGGCTCATCCAGGGATAGCACAGGAACCCCAGAAAGAGGCAGGTTAGAGGCCTCCGGGGGGGTTGGATTGATATGCACTTGGGCCTGCACCTTAAAACGTTTGGCTGATTTATCATGTATTTTTTGTAGGGCTAGGTCCCTTCTCTTCTCAGCCCTGGTGGGCTTGGCTAAGGAATGGGTGCCTGAGGAAGAGGAGGAAGAGGCCTGGGGAACCTCAGTAGAATTACCAGTAGGCCTAACCTCTTTGGGACCTTTGGTAGTGCCTCTCTTGGAAAAGGAAGCCATAGTCTGAACAAATTACAGAAGACGAGGCTTGAGCCAAGAAAATAGGGGGGAGAAGAAATTTTTTTGTGGGATTTCCCAAGAGGATAGGTGACCCTGCTCCTAGGCCCAGGAGCTGCTGCGCCTTAAGGGGCAATCCGGACGGTATCAAGAGTTCTTGTCCCTAAGTGCAGCGTGGCAGGCCTCGCTAACTTAACTTTAAGAAAAACCAAGGCACACTGGTTGGAGGCCACTTCCGTGGAGAATAGGCCCGAGGGAACTCAAAGCGACGACTCCAGGGTCAGGCGGTGGGCTGGAAGCACTAATGGCCGACCTCTTAGGGCAAAACCGAAAGTGCAAATTACTGGGTGCGAGAGCCTTGGCGCCGAAATAACCGCTCCGTTAATTGCAATCGGAGAAACTAAGCCCGGGAGACAATTCAAGTCCCACACCGCGGGAGGTAAATAGCCCTTAATTATTTTGGTTAAATAAATCAAGCTTGCCCCCGGCAGGACCTCCAAGGCCGTAAATACCAGACCGGCCGCGGCTACAGCACGGAGGGAAAAACCGCGAATGGCTGAGCCGCTAACTTCTCCCCCAACTCAAAGCCCTGTAGGGCTGAGTAAAATCCACTGCCGGCAAGCTAAATAATGGAAAATTCTTACTGTTCTTAGGAAGAGAGATCGAAGGGAAGGTGTTTTATCGAGAGGAACGATCATTCACACACATCCGAGGATGCGAACTGAGCGAATTCTGGGGAAGGGGCGGATCCAGCAGTCTTTTTTAATACTAGGCTCAGTTCCAACGGATTGGACAGGAGCAACCCACGTGACTGCTGGACCCACTCCTTCAGTACGGAGAATGTTTCTTAAGAAGAGGCAAAAAAATCTCGAACACCCGGTTCTTATCTAGAAAAGTTCTTATGTAGAGGCGTTCTTAAGTAGAGGTACCACTGAATATAGAATAATAGAATAGAATGAAGAATGAATAGAACAGAACAGAACAGAGATTGGAATAGAGATTAGAGCAGAGCAGAGCAGAACAATAGAATAGAATAGAATGAAGAATGAATCCCATTAAAAGTTTGCCTTTGTTTCTTTTTCAATTTCACCCACCCCCTCCCACTTTAAATGGCACATTGACTCGCCAGGATTCCCTGCGCCTCCCCTTCGAGGCATTTTCACAACCTGCTCCCAAATTAACCCGTTTTCTGGCCCGGCACATAATAGCGAAGGCTTTCACAAACATGTTGGGCAAAGGCGCAACACACAAAAGTTAACCTGGCCGAAAGTTAACCTGAAGACCTGAATAAGTCTTTTTAACCTGCTCAATTGAAGAATTTTGTGAGATCGCATATCTTCCCTCCCATATTTGTGTGTGTGTGTGTGTGTGTGCGCGCGTGCGTGCGCGCCCAATAATAACCCCATTTGGGCCGTTTCCCAAATTTTCTTCTTTTCCTCTGGCCAGGATTTTTTTTTCTTTTAAAAAAATATTTTTTGGATGGAAGCAGGAGAATCCTTTCATTTGGAAAGGATGTCCCCCAGAAAATTAATCTTGCCTTTTTGTCCAAGATGGATCAACACAAATTCAAACATCTAACTCAAACCCTTTAAGGGGAGCAGGACTTCCTAGTTGCCCCAAATCACTCCTAAAATCACCCCTCCAGCCGCTTCCTATGCCACCCCAAATTGAGGTCCTAACGAAGGCAAATGGAGTGAAAAAAGGCAGCAAGGAGAAACGAGGCATTTTGAAAGGAGAGGTGATTTTGGAAGACTTTGGAAGCGATTTGGGGTGACATAGGAAACTTTTGGGGGAGCAATTTTGGAGGCAATTCTGGGTGGCATAGGGAGCATCTGGAGGGGTGATTTTGGGAGTAATTTGGAGTGGTGTAGAAGCTTTTGGGGGAGCGACTTTGGGAGCAATTTGGATATGGCTAGCTGATGAGGCAAGAACAATGCCAAAATATCCTAGTCTCCCTTATTTTAAAAAATTCATCAAAAACACATGTGATACATACATACATACATACATACATACATATCGTGTTTTCTTTTCATTATCAGCAATGTTACACACACACACACACACACCACACATACACACATTCTGACCAAATGGGCTGTTATACTGATAAGCTGTTTGTGTTAGTTAAATGTGGCAAAACACTGTATTTTTACCATTTGCTGTCTGTTTATTGTATAATGTATCTCTCCATGTTTCTTTTTTGGGTAAGAAATAAAAAGGCTACCAGCTGTCTAGTTCTCTAAAGAATACTGAAGTCTCTGAAACTTTAAGATCATTGTCTAAACTTGTGCCATATTTTATCTCTAGGATGGACAAGTCTCATGAGTAGAGATGATGAATTGCCGAGAGTTAGAATAAGCTTGAACCTCTGAGAAAATATCTCTTGTACATTTAGAAGAACAGAGTCCAAGGATGATGCTTTTCTATCAAAAGTATTACCTGTTAATTTTCTCACCAATCTTGCTTGTAGAAGTCCCAATAGTTCTGTAATAATCTACCCCTCAACCCACCACACAAAGGCACACCACTTCAGCTGATTAATTGGAATTCTTCTTGGTTACCAAGGTCACCAAGAAGCTAAGATTATTTGTACTGTAGCATCCAAAAGGCTAGAACAAGAACATATTTCCACTGAATTTCCAAGCCCATAATTGTAACTACCCAGGTTTTGGTATAGCATTGGGCCTTGAAACACAATAGAGTGGTACCTCTACTTATAAACTTAGTTCATTCCGTAACCAGTTTCTTAAGTAGAAAAGTTTGTAAGAAGCAATTTTCCCCATAGGAATCAATGTAAAAGCAATGCATGGGATTGGAGAACCCAGACAAGACGGAGTGGCTGTGGGTCTTGCCTCCCAAGGACAATTCGATCTATCCATCCATTACCCTGGGGGGGATTATTGACCCCCTCAGAGAGGGTCCGCAACTTGGGCGTCCTCCTCAATCCACAGCTCACATTAGAGAAACACCTTTCAGCTGTGGCGAGGGGGGCGTTCGCCCAGGTTCGCCTGGTGCGACAGTTGCGTCCCTATTTGGACCGGGAGTCATTGCTCACAGTCACTCATGCCCTCATCACCTCGAGGATCGACTACTGTAACGCTCTCTACATGGGGCTACCTTTGAAAAGTGTTCGGAAACTTCAGATTGTGCAGAATGCAGCTGCGAGAGCAATTATGGGCTTCTCTAAGTATGCCCATATCACTCCAACACTCCGCAGTCTGCATTGGTTGCCGATCAGTTTCCGGTCACAATTCAAAGCGTTGGTTATGACCTATAAAGCCCTTCATGGCACCGGACCAGAATACCTCCGGGACCGCCTTCTGCCGCACGAATCCCAGCGACCGGTTCGGTCCCACAGAGTTGGCCTTCTCCGGGTCCCGTCGACTAAACAATGTCGTCTGGCGGGACCCAGGGGAAGAGCCTTCTCTGTGGCGGCTCCAACCCTCTGGAACCAGCTCCCCCCTGAGATTAGGATTGCCCCTATCCTCCTTGCCTTTCGCAAACTCCTTAAAACCCACCTCTGTCGTCAGGCATGGGGGAACTGAAACATCTCCCCATTGCCCATGTTGTTTTGGTATTAGATTGATTGTAGGCGTGTTTTTTAATATTCTGGGGTTGGTTTTTTTATGAATTTTTAGCTTAAAATTGTAATTGGATTGGTGGGTATTGGATTTGTTATTATGTATTGTTTTTATCTTGTTGTGAGCCGCCCCGAGTTTTCGGAGAGGGGCGGCATATAAATCTAATAAATCTAATCTAATCTAATCTCATAGGGAGGGTGGAGGCCAATGTTCCCTCTAATTTTTTTTAAGTGAAGCTTAAAACTTCAGCCTGATGAGAGTGAATGTGATTTCACCGAAACGTCACATAGACATGCAAAATATTACACAGGGCAAAACCCGAACTCAGAACAATTTACATATATATATTTGGAAACCAGCCTTAAACAAAAAAACATATCAGAATAATCACCATATCAATCTTTCAAGTAAGTGTGATTCCACCAACCAATCAAATCACTAAAACATAGTCACCCAATCTATTTGCTACATTCAAACCAAATCTCCACCCCCAACATTATATATAAGGAAGAAATGGCAGTTACAAACATTCCATATTTACAGCAACACGAAGCTTAAAACTTCAGCCTGATGATGGTGAATGTGATTTCACCGAAACGTCGCATAGACATGCAAAATATTACACAGGGCGAAACCCGAACTCAGAACAATCTACATATATATATATATATATGTATGTATGACGGTCTTGGTATATTCAGGTTTCTTCCCGTGTAGGATTTGGAAATTTCTGGCGACGTTTCGACGAGGTCACACTCATCATTTTCAGGCTGGTCGAAACGTCGCCAGAAATTTCCAAATCCTACACGGGAAGAAACCTGAATATACCAAGACCATCATACCTGTACCTGTGAAAATCTACGAAAACAAATATATATATATATATATATATATAAACAAACAAACAAACAAACAAGAAAAAAAATCTTTTTTATTAAAAGAAATTAATAATTTTAAAAAACCAAAACCCATTACTATTAAAACTAAAACAACCAGCAAAACCAAAAACATAACTATTAATAAAAACAGGTGAGGGCTGGGGGTTTTTTTCTCTGTTATTATTTAAGTGCTTTTACCATATGCTTTAAATCAAGAGTCACTTCTCTCTCTGTTTCTCTCTCTTTCCTGTCATTCTCTGCCTCAATCATTTTCTCATTTCTCTTTTTTTCTCCCCTTTTTTCTATCATTTCTTTCTCTCTTCCTTCCACTTTTCTCTCTCTCTCTTGCTTTCTCTGTCTCTCTCTCTCTTGCTTTCTTCCTCTCTCTCACTCTCTTCCTTCCTCTCTCATCTCTCTTTTTCTCACTTTCTCTCTCTTGTTTTCTTTCTCTCTCTCTCTCTTGTTTTCTTTCTCTCTTGCTTTCTCTTTCTCTTACTCTTTCTCTTGTTTTCTTTCTCTCACTCTTTCTCTCTCTTGTTCTCTCTCTTGCTATCTCTTTCTCTGCCCCCCTTTCTCTCTCTCTCTCTTTCTCACTTTCTCTCTCTCTTGCTCTGTCGCTCTCACTCTCTCTCATTCTCTCTCCATTCTTCTCACAGTGGAGGCCAGCAAAGGTGATTTTCAATGAAGGCAATGTTATACGTTGGAAGCCTCACTGAGTCCTCAGAGAAGGGCGGCATATAAATCAAATCAAGTCAAATCAAATCAATCAATCAATAATATTTATTGCATTTATATGCAACCAATCTCACTCTAAAAAGCAACAAAAATACTTGTTAATTCAGAAAGGTAAAAGAAAAAAGCATTAAAAATAAAAACATAGAGCACGTGATTCAGATATACCCCAATAAATAGATTGCTTCATTTTGTGTGCAATAAAGCATCAACATTTGCCAAGTAAGCCAATCCCAGAATAAGGGGCTGAATATTCAGATGTAGTTAGGTCAGGCTGAAATATGATAAGCATTCCATGTAATCTTTCTAGTATCAGGAGGGCTAGACTCCTGAATGCTAAGCTGTCACTGTATCTTGACGCTTGAAAGTTTGTTTCTTGAGCCAGGAAAAAAAATCCTTTCTTTCGTAACTGGTGATTTCCAGGCACAGTATCTGTTTAAGAGCATGGTCATATTCTTGGCAAAATTTACAATGAAACTATACTATATAAGTAACATTGAAGTGTGAAGCAGGGGCTATTCATGACTTTCTACATAAAAGTCATTATGATGAGTACATCTTTCAGAGAAATATAAACAAATAGTTTTCAAAGTGTTTCAATAGTTTTCACACTATTATTTTTGGTAAAACTCTGGGTGTTGAGGCCAATCAAAAAACATATGCTTTGAAATGCTTTGAAATGAAATTAATTGTGTAATTCTGAAGAAACTCCAGTGGGAAGGCCTGTTTGAGACTGAATATTCCAAAAGGAGCTACACTAGACTTCCCAGTCGTTATGCAATCAGATTTATCAGCTATTGTTCCTTTGAGTCTTGACTGCTATTCTATTCTACTGAGGTTCTACCTCTGACATATTGCTACAATTGAGAATATCTGATTACATTTCCTTCTTTTGATATGGAATGTTTCCGTGCAATTGCTTTAACTTTTTACATATCTGTGATTAGTCACCCAGAGTCACCTTTAGCTACTAAATGTGTGGCAAATACATTCAATAAAAAACAATAACTCTGTTGATTTCATGAAATTGGTGTTATTTGGTGCCTAGTCTGTCAAATAGAAAGATTTTCTATTTGGCAAGCACACAATGCCATGGTAGATTGGGAAACAGTACCAGAATTAAACTACAGCTAGGCTTAAATAGAAGCTGTACCTTAATGTTGACAGGGAAAAATCAATTCTTCTGAGTGTCTCTCTTTTAATTAATAATAAACTTTCTTGCCTTGCATCTTAGAGTCTTTGGCTGAGTGAAAGCCTAAAAGCAGTGCCAAGTTCAGTGTTTGGAAATTGCTTTTGGTTCTTGTCAGTGAGTTTGACAAAGAAGAATTTGTTTGTTCAGATTGCCTGGGAGGTGTTCAGTGGAATTTTGATTGCTGACATTCTGCCATCAAAGGGAAAGGGTGGGGGAAGGCATTAGGGGCAATCCACACCTGTGTGATGGGAATTGGGGAGGGGGAGCTGATATGTGAAGAAGATCAGAGCTGTCTGTACTAGTCACACTACGTATCTTCAAGCTGACTGTCCTGAAATTCCAGCAGCCACAACTTTCCGGGCGGATTGGGTGGCAACAGACCAGACATTTGGGGGAGGGAGGGGGAACGATGGGTTTGGCTCTTTGTATCAATGAGCAGGAATTTCAGATTCCTCCTCATCTTCCTGCAACCAACATCTTTAGTAAAATTTATTTTCACTTCAATCAATTGGAGTTGAGAGTAGGCTTTCCTAAATGATTTGTTTCGGGGCAGGTCTGACAGTTAGGGTACAAGACACATAATGAGCCAAATTTAAGAAGTCCTGAAACAGTATAGTATTTTGGAATGTTTGTAAAAACATGAAAATTGTATATAAAATACAGCAATAACACTATATGATAGATATAAATCTTGCATTGTTGGGAATGCAAGTTTGGGGATATGAATATACTGTATCTATGCTTTCTTATGCTGCTAATGTACAGTACGTTTGGGTTGGAACTTTTGTGTTTTGGGCTAGGAACTTTTGTGTTTGACATAGCATGGAACATGAATCTGAAAATTAGTGTATTAAAAATAAATTATCCTCCATTCCCTGGAAAAATTTATATAATGAAGAATGAAAGCATGTAATGAATTTGCATTGCATCCCATTAGTACAATACTTAGTATGAATGGGAAAATTGTGAGCTAAATTTTACGATATGAAAATGATAATAGTAAAATAAAGGAATGTTTGTCAAATTCAAGAAAAATTATTTCTGTCACATAACTTTGTTATAGGAAAATGAGAGTTGAGCATGTCAAATAAAAATAATTGTAAATTAAAGGCAATCAGAATAGGTAACTTAAGAAGTATATACAATAAAACGCTTACAGAGACGGTCCAAAATAAATGTGTAGTAAGTGTTGAGTAGCACTAAGAAATAAATATTGTTGAGATGATTTAATCATGATGAGAGAGTGACTGAGATTACAACGCAGAACAAATACAGAAGAAAAGTAAATAGACTAACAGGAAGATCATATTTTCAAGGAAGCTATGAGATCCTGAAAAGAGAAAGGTAAGAATTATGTCTATAAGGAACAAAAAGCATGGAGTGGGATGCATGGAGTGAAAACAAGGATACAAATATACAGGAAAGTATAGTGAATGACATTGGATTTACGGTAGTTGGATTTCTTTTACATCCTTTTATCCTCCTGCCTCCTGTTCACTCCACACTACACTGGATATTTATGAATATATTTACTATATTTAGCTTAACAGCACAGTCCATGTTAAGTAGATGGTTAAAAAGGTCACTGAAATAGTAACTATTCAGTTAATAAACTTATTACTAATATTTGTGTGAAAGCAGAATTGTCAATTTTGAGTTTACCTAAAAGCTATATATGATGTTTCATCAATAATAATTTAAAATATAACTTACTTTATACAAATTTAAGTAGAACCCAGCTAGCTTCGTCAGCTTACAAATAGCTCTTGACTTATAACTGGTGCTTAGTAACCAAAATTATAATGGAGTTACATTATATAACCTGGTTATTCCTCCCTCATAGTCACATGACTAAATTTTGGCCACTGAGCAACCAAGCTACATTTACGGCCATTTGCAACATCCCATGTTTTACAACAGTTTTGCCTATAATTAACAATTACTTTTAGTTTTTAGAAAAACTGCAGTAGTAGCAAACTGTTGGTTCACTTAATGACTGCAGCATTCATTTTATGACAGTCACAATTTACAACTGTAATTGGCAGGTTGCATTACAGTTATAAATTGAGCATACTTGTATATGGTAAACTAGAATAAGAAACAGATACTGTGTAGACCTAACACTATATATAGTAACAGAATCTCACAAGTCTGACTTTGATTTCCTTCTTTTATTTTTATGAGAATTGGTTGGGGATAGCTGTCTAAGTGATTGACATATACCATTCTCTTGGTCTGGGAAGGCATCTGTCTGCCTTCCAAAGCCATTTTCTATACTCTTTCAATAATATTCATGTATAAATACTAAGTATATTACCTAACTAAGAAATTAAAAACCTACTGTGTTTCTCAATCTTGTAATCTTGTAATTTCATTTCTGTAAACTGCCCGAGTCCGCAAGGAGAAGGGCAGCCTATAAAGCAAGTAAGTAAGTAATTATACTATTATATACTATAGGCATTGACAGCAAACCAGGTTCAACAATCACATTCATGAAAAAGGTAAAATTAGAGCAGAGCATTATATTTGTGTTGTGAATGTTGCCTTGACACATTTAACTCTGATCTGCAAAGGAACCCCTTTTACAGTTCAATGTTCTGTGTCATTTTCTATCTCTGTCACCTTTGTTGCTTCACTAAAGTAATTGTTGCCCACCCGTTATCCATTATCATAATCTAAAATTTAATCTGTCACCGAATCCTTGGGAAATGGAACAGAACACAATGATTAATTGTTGTTTTTATAGCAATATCATCATCTCCTTCTAATTTTATTCTTTAGATGAGGCTTAGATAATTGTCTATGGGTAAATTAAAAGATTCAAAGACAGTTTTGAATACATATTGCTGCCAATTTCAGTTCTCTACATGAATAATGTTTCTAATCTATTTGTAATATTTTTTTATTATTTTAAATAATAAATATAAAATGGTTGTTAAGTTTTTGCATAAACAAATACTTTGTTCAAATTTGATAATTTCTTATAAAACTGTATGTGTGCTTTATATTTGTTAGCTTTTTTAAAATTTAGATACCAAAGTTAGAAATTTGTTTTCTCCTGATCTCTATCTCTGTTTTGATTCAATGCACATATATTTCTTTTTTCAAGTGATATTCTGAATAGGGCATTTTATTTTAAATTTTATTTTATTTTCCTTTACAAGCATCCTTTAGTCCAACAAGACTGAAAAAGTGACTGACAACCAGTCCTTAGTCATAAGCCCATCATAGTATCCCCATGGTCATATGTACCTTCCCAGCTATCTTCTGACAAGTAAAATCAAAATCAATGTGGGAAGCTGCATTCAATTAATGACCATAAGATTGATTCTCTTATCAATTGCACATAACAATCATGGCAAAAGAGGGCATAAAATGAGGCAAAACTCACTTAACAACTGCCTTGCTTAGCAATGGAAATTCTAGTTCCAATTGTGATTGTAAATCAAGAACTACTTGTTAAATACAAAAGCAAGTTCAAATAGAACCTAATGAAACAGTATGCTTTCAAGTTAATTTTATAGTTAACAGATTTTGTGACTATGGTATATATCAGGGGTGGGCAATTAATTTTGCCGCATGAGAAATTGGAATGGTTTTAGAGGCCGGACTAATATAATAACTCAAATATGACCAGGCACTCCTTCACCTGTCGAACTGACTGAAGTACTCCCCCAAGCCTTCTGCAAAAGCACGACATGAGGCCACCCTTATGGGGCTCCTGGGCGGGAAAAGGCAGGGGCGGCGGACTGAGGGGGCCCAGGTGACACCGATGCCCTCACAGCCTCCGGCCTGTCCCACTGGGGCCGGCGAGTGGGGGGGAAGAGAGCGAGCCTTCCTGGCCCACGGAGAGTCTTGCCCGAGGAGCCTAGCCCAAGAAGTGCTCCCACCCACGCACCGGCTCGGCCGTGCCATCTCTGCCTCAGCCCAGGTTCCCCTCACAGCTCAGATGCGGGCTTGGAGGCGCTGCTGCTGAGGCGAGGCCGGACTGGCTGGCTTAGGTCTCCATTCGGGCTACTTCTCCCAGCGAGGACCAGCGCCACACTCCCGGGGCAGCTGAGCACTGGAAAAGGGGTTAAACGGCCAGGCCATGCTGCCCCTGGCCGGGCGGGGAGGGGAAGGAAGGGATGGGCCCAGTGGGGACAACCTGCCCAGCTCCTTTAACCCCCGGCAGGCGGGTGGCCAGCATGAGCATAAAAGCTGGCCTGCCGGCGAGCGTGCAAAAGGAGGCTGGGGAGACGGGCAGTGGCAGCGGGGTGCGCGAAGCAGCCCATGTGTGCGGCGGTCGCAACTGAACGACTCCCTTTGCCACCCACTGCCGGCTCACTTGCTCACTCACCCCTCCCGCCCTTTCCCAGTCAGCCACGCCGGTCCTCAGGGGCATCAGGATACAAAGGCTCCCCGCCATCACCAGCTATTGTGGAAGTGGGGCCAGGCTGAGCGCCAATTTGGACCATGGTGGCTTGTGATGCCAGCCACCACCCCGCTTTGTTCTCTGCCTGCAGGCCGAGGCCTCAATGGGCAAGGGCGCCAGGAGGGGGGGCTGCCCGGCTCTTCATTAATGTTGCTCGCCTGGAACTGAGGAGGAGGAGCCCAGGTCGCCAGGAGTTAAAGCCCATCCATCCGGCCACAAGGACCGGCATGTGACTGGGTGAGCCTGGGCTGGAAGGGCTCCAGTGGCGGGCCAGTTACAGGCAGCGGGTGGGCCTGATGCGGCCCGCGGGCCGCCCCTTGCCCAGGTCTAGTATATATGAGTGTTGCAACAATATAAGGTTTGAAATAAGCTTACATGAAACAATCCATAATCAAGTTCAGCTATGAGCCGAGGTGGCGCAGTGAGTAGGGTGCAGTACTGCAGGCCACTAAAGTTGACTGCTAGATCTGCAGGTCAGTGGTTCAATATGCTGGCTCTGTTAAAAAAGTGCTATTGCTAACATGTTGTAAACTATAGTTTTATAGGTTTGCAGTACATAAGGTATAGTCAATAAACAAGAAGCAAAACTTCTGAAATGTTTTTTGATCAACTGAAAGAAAGGTGAGAAAGAATTCAAACAAGCAGTAGAGATTAAACTGACTTCTATTTCGACCTCCAGAAACACCCAAAGCATTGTTTCAAAGATGACACCAAAATAAAAAGCAGTTAATAACTTGCACTATTTTCCTTTTTTCAATAACAGTTCATCTATGAGAGACTTTCTGCAATGTTTTTTCATTAACTATGAAAGATTTTCCATAATCTGAAAAGGTTTTAATTTCATATCCTCAAATCATGTGATTGTGACTGATCTTTCCTTTTTCCTATTCTCCCATTTTTTTGGAAATGCTCACCCTGGTGCTGGTATAATTAACAAGAAGGGAATCAATGTTTGTATTAACATTCATTGGAGAAAAAAGATATACAAGAGAGGAAACAAGCATACAAGGGGGAATACACATCAACAACAAATAGAATGATGTCAGTAGCCCAGAATGCATTATGCAAACAGCCTGGTATATTGTCCTTTGTGTATTTGCTTCCTCTCTCATGATTTCTTCTTTTCCAATCTCATTACTCTGTGAGCAATAAAAAGAGACAAGTGATTGCTATACAAAATCTCTCCTGTGCCTGACCCATTCCTCTCTTCCTGCATGGGGAGAGAAAAGGGGCATTGGTCTTACCTGATACGTCTCTTCTCTTAAGGTAGAACTAGTATTCAGAATGAGTTGTCCTCATCTACTCAGAATCAGGACCGTGGCTGTTACTTTTAGCAGGATCCACACTCCTAGGACCCAGCTTTGACAAATCCGAAGCAGACTCGATGTACCTACCTTCTGGATACAGTCAATAACAAATAGGTTCCACTTCCTGGAAACTATCAATAATACGGAAACCTCACATGAAGCAATCTGGCACGGGAAAGATGCCAGTTCAATGAACAAGGAATATCCAGGAACCAACCTCTCATTGGCGGAGCTGAATGCTATGAGAATAGACGTACCAGGTAAGAGCCATCGTGGATGGAATTAGCATTCAGGATGGGACATACCAAAGTCAAACATCTCCTAGGTGGGAATAGTGCAAGTCCATTTCAGTGGGACTCCTCGTAGACCTTTTGCAAAACCTTCCAATCAAAGGCTGCATCCGCCAATACATGAGTCAATCTTTTAATAGTAGATAAACTGAGAAGGCAGACAGCTACCTGACACACCTCTTCTAAGAGCACCTGGGTTGCCCAGGCTATGGAAGTCACCACACTACATGTAGAGTGGGCTGTGATCCCTGCCGACCTCATCATCGCAGATAACTCATAAGCCTTAGCAATAATACAGTAAATCCAATGGCCAATAGTCATGGAGGAAACCTTCATACCCAATTACTGTGGCATGAAGACCACCAGAAGTGCTTCCATCTTACAGATCTGGCACGTCCTGTCAATGCATATACGTAAGGCCCTGGAAACATCCAGTGTGTGCCATAGTCTCTCCAATGGATGGGCCAGGTTGGGGCAGAAATTGGGGAGGATGAGCTTCTGTGAAAGGAAAAATTGACTTTCGTAGAAAAGAAGGGTCTAACCAGAGCACAACCTGGTCCAAATGGAATACGCACAAGTCCTTTTGAATGGAGTGTGGAGAGCTTGGAGAACCAACGAGCCGATGTGATAGCCACTAGGAATGCGATCTTGTACGACAGATACCTGAGAGTAGCTGACCTCAGCAGTTCATAAGGAAGACTCGTCAGAGACCTCAACGCCCTGGTCGGGTAGCAGTGAATCACTGGAGGGTGAAGGTTGGAAGCTCACACACACACACAAAAAAAAATCGGTGAACCGTAGGAAATTGAGTCAGGACTTGGTCACAGGACAGGACTAAAGACAGGGCCACCACCTGCCTGCAAATCAAACTCAGGAAAAGTCCCATGTCCAATCCCTGCTGAAGAAATTTCAGGACTTTCAGAAGAGGTATCCACAAGGGCAAACAACCTTGGCTGCACACCAAGCACAAAATGATTTAATTTAATTTAATTGGTTTCTGGACACAATTCAAAGTATTGGTAATGACCTACTTGGCATCGGGCCAGATTACTTGAGGGACCACCTTCTGCCATATAAAACTCAGCAACCCACGGAGTTGGCCTTCTGCAGGTTCTGTCAACCAGACAATGTCGCTTTGTGGGGCCTAGGGGAAGAGCCTTGTCTGTGGGCGACCCCGCCCCTCTGGAATCAGCTCCCCCCAGATTCACACTGCCCCCATCTTCCTCGCCTTCCATAAAAGTCTTAAGACTGATTGACGGGACCTGGAGGCCAACTCTGTGGGACCTAACCGGTTGCTGAGATTCATACGGCAGTAGGTGGTCCCACAAGTAATCTGGCCCATAAACACCGACTGCGACCGACCAGAGAGGTAGGAGGAGAACCACCAAAAACTGGTGCCTCCCACTACCAACTCCTACAGCCGGTACAGAAGGATACCATGGTCAATGGTATCAAAAGCCACTGAAAAGTCAAGGAGCACCAGGATAGAGGACAAACCCTTATCCTGGGCCCGCCAGAGATCATCCATCAGCGTGACCAAAGCATTTTCCATGCTGTAGCTGGGCCTGAATCCTGACTATTGAGGACCTAGATAATTGGCTTCATCCAAGGATCGTTGGAGCTAGAGCAACACCACCGACAGCCTTTCCCATAAAGGAGAGGTTGGAGACCAGACAATAATTATTAAATACAGCTAGGTCCAGGAAGGCTTCTTGAGGAGGGGGCGCACAAGTGCCTCCTTGTAGGGAGCCAGGAAGGACCCCTCTCTCAAAGAAGCATTGACAATATCCTGGACTCAGCTCCTTGTCACCTCCCTGATAGCCCAGACCAGCCAGGAGGGACAGAGGTCCAACAAACAGGTGGCAGAACTCACAGCTCCAATGGCCTTGTCCACTTCATCAGGTGTTACCAAGTCAAACTCCTCCCACATAACAGGACTAAGACGAGCCTCTGTCACTTTGACTGATTCGTTGTCAGCTGACACGTTGTCAGCTGAATGTTATACAGTGATACCTCAAGATACGAACCCCTCGTCTTATGAACAACTCGTGATACGAACCCGGGGTTCAGAAAATTTTTGCCTCTTCTTACGAACTTTTTTCGAGTTACGAACCAGCCCCCCCCAAACCCCGAACCCGGGTTCGGGGGGGGTGCTGGGAAGCCCCCAAGGCCGGCTGCGACCTTTTAAAACAGCCACGCCGCTTCCCATCTGTCTCCTGAAGCCGAACGGCAAAGCCGAACTTCCGCGTTCGGCCTCAGGAGAGATGGGAAGCGGCGCGGCTGTTTTAAAAGGTCGCAGCTGGCCTGGGGGGCTTGCCAGCACCCCCCCCGAACCGGGGTTCGGGAGGTTGCTGGGAAGCCCCCCAGCCCGGCGGTCACCTTTTAAAACAGCCGGGCGGCTTTCCAGCAGCCTCCCGAAGCCGAACAAACCCGAACTCCCGCGTTCGGCGTTCGGAGGCTGCTGGAAAGTCCTACTTCTCCCCCCCAGCCAAAACCTCAAAGCCTGTTTGCTGTCACACGATTTAGCCAGGACAGGAGCTAAGTGACATGGAGGAATGGGGAGCTGAAACCGGGCGGTTTCAGCTTTCCATCCCTTCACGTCAGTTTGCCGCTAAATCGTGTGGCAGCAAACATGCTTTGGGGTTTTGGCTGGGGGGGAGAAGTAGGACCTTCCTAACTCCCTCCCCCCCCAGCCAAACCCCCAAAGCATGTTTGCTGCCACACGATTTAGCGGCGAAATGACGTGGATGGCTGGAAAGCTGAAACCGGGCTGTTTCAGCTTTCCATCCCTTCACGTCCCTTCGCCGCTAAATCGTGTGGCAGCAAACATGCTTTGGGGATTTGGCTGGGGGGGAGAAGAAGTAGGACCTTCCTAACTCCCTCCCCCCCAGCCAAACCCCCAAAGCATGTTTGCTGCCACACGATTTACCGGCGAAGTGACGTGGATGGATGGAAAGCTGAAACCGGGCTGTTTCAGCTTTCCATCCCTTCACGTCCCTTCGCCGCTAAATCGTGTGGCAGCAAACATGCTTTGGGGATTTGGCTGGGGGGGAGAAGTAGGACCTTCCTAACTCCCTCCCCCCCAGCCAAACCGCCAAAGCATGTTTGCTGCCACACGATTTAGCGGCGAAGTGACGTGGATGGATGGAAAGCTGAAACCGGGCAGTTTCAGCTCCCCATTCCTCCACGTCACTTCGCTCCTGTCCTGGCTAAATCGTGTGGCAGCAAACAGGCTTTGGGGTTTTGGCTGGGGGGGAGGGAGTTAGGAAGGTCCTACTGCTTCCTCCCCCAGCCAAAAACACAAAGCCAGGCAGCCTCCAGCCACCAAAGGAGCCTTCTGATTCTCCTCGCTTCTTTGTCCCACTCATTACCCGTGTCCGGCAGAAGCTGCTGCCCGATTGCTCTTAGCCAGCGGGATGCAAAGTGCTGGGGTGGGGGGTGTCCTGACAGCCCCCCCACCCCAATGCGAGCGGCGGGGAGTCACCCATGGCCGACAGAAGATCGCTCTTGCTGACCTGATGCCTCACGGTGAAGCCGGGCAAGAGCGATCTTCTGCCGGCCATGGGCGACTCCCCGCCGCTTGCCCATGGCCGGCAGAAGATCGCTCTTGCCCGGCTTCCCCACGAGGCTTCCCCCATCCTCGCCCGCCGCCCGCCCGTCCAGAATGCTGACCTGATGCCTCGCGGGGAAGCCGGACAAGAGCGATCTTCTGCCAGCCATGGGCGAGTGGCGGGGAGTCGCCCATGGCCGGCAGAAGATCGCTCTTGCTGACCTGCTGCCTTGCGGGGAAGCCGGGCAAGAGCAATCTTCTGCCGGCCATGGGCGACTCCCCGCCGCTCGCCCATGGCCGGCAGAAGATCGCTCTTGCCTGGCTTCCCCGCGAGGCAGCAGGTCAGCATCCTCGGCAGGCGAGCGGCGGGGAAGCCGGCGGCTGTGGCAGCTGCTGCAAGAGGCTTCCCCGCCTCCTCAAAGCAGCCTCCCAAACCCGAACTTTCGCTGAGAAGCCCCGCCGCCCGGCTGTCACCTTTTAAAACAGCCGGGGGGCTTCTCAGCAGCCTCCCAACGCCGAAGCCCCCAGGCTGTTTTAAAAGGTGACAGCCGGGCGGCAGCGTTTTTTTGCGGGTTTTTGTTGTTGTTGCACGGATTAATTGACTTTACATTGTTTCCTATGGGAAACAATGTTTCGTCTTACGAACCTTTTGTCTTACGAACCTCCTCCTTGCACCAATTAAGTTCGTATCATGAGGTATTACTGTATATGACTGAGGTCTGAATGTGTATAATTGATTTTTAAAATATTAGGGATTTTAGCTTAGTTATTTAGTTAATTAATTGGATTTGTCATTGTATTTTATTGTTTTTTATTATATGTTGTAAGTCACCCCAAGTCTTCGGAGAGGGTCAGCATAGAAATCAATCAATCAATCAATCAATCAAATAAATAAATTCACTGCAAAATAAACTATTAATTTGTAACACAATAAAGTCAAGTAAATTTACAAAAGAGATACACCTGAAAGTATTAATAAAATATTGTTTCCTATCTTCTGAAATAACTGGTAAAGATACAATGATATTCCAACCCCAAAGAAACACCTGATTCAATTCAGCAAAGCATTCTATAAAATACAGTAATGGGGGGGGGGGGAGAGAGATCAACAACAGTCGTTGTCTGCTTTGAACTTAAAGCTAAGTATACTGTACTTAGAAAAAAATAGGCCTTCAAATTTGTTCATTATTAAAACAAAGTTAATTTAGAGACGATAAACAAGTCCCTTTCATTTATTTTAGTACTAAACTAATGAAAAGATAGAACTAATAATCACTTCAGTGCTGTTACAATGTTAAGAAAAGAAAGAAAGAATAAGGAAAAAAATAGAAGAGCTTTTGCATCTTCTATATCTACTAGAACAAGACAGTATTAGAGAACACTACAAATAGATAATACAATATTTGACACAACTTGGTAAAACAGACTTGGCTTCATTTAGTCTAGACGTATGCTATGCAACATTATATAATCTTGCCAATCGTTCATCCAATAAATGGCACTGTATGAGGTTGAGAACATAATCTTTCTTTTTGAAAAAATAAACATTGAGGCTGTTCTCTGCACCAGATGCTTCTGTTGCTAACATTCAATTTGAATGAGCCAGGGCAAATGCACTCTTTATCCTCTCAGGAGGCCAGAATGCATTTGTGTGAAATATGAGAAGAATGCCTAATATTGGAATATATGCTCTGAATCTTCAATAAGTTTTTATTATAGAGCTCTTTTTTTACTTCATTTAAAATGGTGCAAACAAGAAATATCCTCCTCTGCAATTCACTATAAAATAAGCAAGAAACTTCAACTTTCTCATACTTGGTATCTAAATGTACTCTGATTTCAAAACATGAGGCAGGGACTATAGAAATAAATATATCTTCATACATAACCTGATGGTAAATTTATTAGGATTCTACTATACTATTAATTCCATTTCACATATATGAAGTCATCCTGATCATTTTAGCCATTGTCTAAAATGGCTAACTGCAGGATGAAAGCCTCAGTCTTGAAAAATTTTTTTGCCAATTGGGCCCACAATAATTGCTGATGTCGTCAATCTCTCTTTTATATATGAAGATGTATAAATGTTAGAGCTCAACAACAGGTGTAATAAAACTAACAAAACCCAATTGTTTTGATATTCTAGTAATATGATTCCAATTAATTAACATTATTTTGAAAGACTTATGACCATTATCTTGGAAGGCTCAGACATCAAGAATATGCTGAAATTAAATCCAGAAATTAAAAAAAACAATATTTTCAATCAAACAATATTTGTAAACTAATTTATTCATACATTTTTAATCATCTCATTACTGCATATTTCTCATACTCGGTATGTACAGCAGTCAAGAGATTTTATGGAAAGTTATGTGCACAAATGGTATCTTCTCTTCCTCCTTGCTGCTTTTGACCACCAAGATCTGATACTGAATCAACATTGTTTGTTTACTAACTGGATTTCTACTTGAAATAATACACAAGAAGGCTAGCAGCTCTTTAAATTAAAACACAAAATGTGAACCATGCATAAAAATTAATAATAGGACTAACAGTTCAAGATGTAAATTTAAGTCCATTTTTACAGATTTTTCCAACCACCAGTATATTGGGACCAAACACAATTCCTGAGGGAATACATTGCAATGCAGCCAAAATTTATCTCTTGTGACAGATAAGCAACCCTGCGTCAACTTGCAGTTTAGAAGGGCTTTTCTTGCTGATCTTGATGATTCTAATCATGAAAGATGATTCTAAATCATTTAGCTTCTTTTAATTGTTAATAGCTTAAATTGTACCTTAAAAGCAACTGCCAACTAGTTTTCAGTAGTTAATCTTTACATTCAGTCTCCTTAAAACTGCTACATTTTACACTAATTGCAATTTCCAATTCGCTTTTCTAGCTAACCCAACACAGAACAAAAGGCAAGCAAGATGGTATTAAACCAAGGTGTGGGTAACTGTGGCCCCAAATGACTGAATAAATATAGCAACTAACTTTGATTATAAAAATTATTATTATTATTATTATTATTATTATTATTATTATTATTATTATTATTAAATTTGTATGCCGCCCCTCTCTGAAGACTCGGGGCGGCTCACAACAGTAATAACAAACAGTGTAACAATGGGATAAATCTAATAATAAAAAATATATAAAAACTCCAACAATTAAAAACCATACAGCACATACCAAACATGAAATATAAAAAGCCTGGGGGAGATGTCTTAGTACCCCCCATGCCTGGCGATACAGGTGGGTCTTGAGTAACTTGCGAAAGACAAGGAGGGTGGGGGCCGTTCTAATCTCCGGGGGGAGTTGGTTCCACAGGACCGGGACCACCACAGAGAAGGCTCTTCCCCTGGGGCCCGCCAAACGACATTGTTTGGTCGATGGAACCTGGAGAAGGCCAACTCTGTGGGACCTTATCGGCCGCTGGAATTCGTGCAGTAGAAGGCGGTTCCGGAGATATTCTGGTCCAATGCCATGTAGGGCTTTAAAGGTCATTACCAACACTTTGAATTGTGACCGGAAACTGATCGGCAGCCAGTGCAGACCATGGAGTGTTGTAGAAACGTGGCCAAATCTGGGAAGCCCCACGATAGCTCTCGCGGCCGCATTCTGCATGGTCTGAAGTTTCCGTACACTTTTCAAAGGTAGCCCCATGTAGAGAGCGTTGCAGTAATCGAACCTCGAGGTGATGAGGGCATGAGCGACTGTGAGCAATGGCTCCCTGTCCAAGTAGGGCCGCAACTGGTGCACCAGGTGAACCTGGGCAAACGCCCTCCTCGCCATAGCCGAAAGATGATGTTCCAATGTTAGCTGTGGATCGAGGAGGACGCCCAACTTGCGAACCCTCTCTGAGGGGGTCAATAATTCTCCCCCCCCCCAGGGTAATGGACGAACAGATGGAATTGTCCTTGGGAGGCAAAACCCACAGCCACTCCGTCTTGTCTGGATTGAGTTTGAGCTTGTTGACACCCATCCAGACCCCAACAACCTCCAGGCACCGGCACATCACTTCCTCTGCTTCTCACCATCACCCCCATTATTAACATCACATCTTTCTACTCCTTCTTAAACAAGTAGAAGAATAAAATCATGGCCAAGCAAAACCCACAACATGCGACAGCAATAAATGACATAATGCTTAGTACAATAAAGTTCTATTAGCTCTTGGATGTACCCTGGCTAAAACAAAATTATTTATTTATTTATTGGATTTGTATGATGCCCCTCTCTGAAGACAAATACAGAAAAACAATGTAAATGTGTGGATTATGAATTAAAATTCAAAATGCAGTGGTGAGAAATACAGGATTCACAAATTTCATACACTGTTACCAAAATTAAACAACAGAATAAATTTATTCCAGTGCATGTTATGTTAATGCTATCTGAAATAGTGAAATCAGAAAACTGTTCCGTGTGTAAATAATTTTAACAGCACCATCTATTAACATAATTTGAACTTTGCACCTGTTTGGACTAAGATTCCAGCCTGCATGTTTCCTTTCTCTCCTTTCATTCTTCATTAGGCTATGTGAAAACTCAAGCTTTTTTACAAATAAAATTTAAGTTATCTAATCCTAAACCTATGGAATGTAGATTTTTTTAGAAAATTACTAAATGATAAATGTCTCTTTCTGCTTCCCAAAAGTCCTTTGCAAAATTCTCTAAGGTGCTGAGTTAAAGAATACAATATTCATGAATTTAAAACTATGGAAGAAATATTTGATAGATTCACTTTATCATTATTTATTCCGCAAATACTAAAATTATACAACATGGTGGCAATAATGATGAAGTATGTTTTAAAAAGCATCAGTATAGGTTCTCAACATATGATCACAATTGAGCCCCAAAATTCTCATGTTAAGTGGGTCATTTGTTAAGTGAATTTTATCCCACTTTATGGCATTTCTTACCCCAGTTTTTCAGTGAATCACTGCAGTTGCTAAGTTAATGGAACACTTGTTAAGTGAATCTGACTTCCCCTTTGATTTTGCTTGTCAGAAGGTTGTAAAAGGTAATCACAAGACCCCAGGACACTGCAACCATCATAAATATGAACCAGTTGCCAGGTGTCCAAAGTTTGATCACATCACCTCGGGGACACTACAACATTCATAAGTGTGGGAAATGGTCATAAGTCACTTTTTTCAATGATGCTGTAACTTTAAACAAATCACTAAAGGAACTGTTGTAAGTCAAGGACAACCTGTATACTGTATATCAAAAGTAGATTAAGTATATATGGAAATGTACTAACAAAATTATTTTGGGAGTTATTAGACTGAAATACAAGAGCATATTTATCATGGTGACTTTTTATTACCTATTATATTACCTTGGAAATTCATTTTTTCCAATAAAATCAATAACTGAGGTAAAAAGGAATATCCCCTATGATTTTTTTTAAAAAATTAGATGCTAGCCTAGAAACTAGGAGTGTAACTTCAAGTCTTGCCTTCTTCATGAAAACCAGCTTGGGGAGTCACTCTTTCTCAGCCAAATCCATCTCACAGGGTTGTTGTTGTTGCAGAGAAAATAGAGAAGAAAGGAGTTTTATGAATGTTTGCTGCTTTGGATTATTTATGAAAATAATAAAGGTAGAATATAAATATAATAAATAACTGAAAATAAATAAGCAACTTAAATCAACCTACTTTTATAGAGTTTCTATTCTTAGCCTCAATATTTTATTTAGATTTGATGGTGGTAATAAAAGTCATAAAAGCATTAAAATTACATCTGATTCATTGCATGAATAACTTTTCTATATAATTATTTCCTCAGCAATGTATCTCATGAATCTATAACATTTTAAAATATAAAACAAAATATTTCAGTTTCTTCTTGTTTTGTATATCATTCATTTTTTATAAAAATGATTGCTCCTTTACTGTTTATATCACTTCCTTTTATTCCACTTTTTAAAACTTTGCAATACTTTCTATAATAGAATGCATAATTTCTTCACTTAAATGTCCAGCAGGAAGTGAAAATGTATGAACTGTACAACTTTTGCTTTATGAAACCAAATCAAACTTAACCTAACATTTTTCTCTATTTACTTTTGTTGAATGCCCTAAAACTGACAGTCTGTTCCAAGGTTATAAACCCCACTTGTTACTATATGTTAGTATCTTAGAAGATGTGAATAAGAAAGAAGTAATTAGAAGATATCTATCAATAAAATGAAGCAGAAGATATTGATAAATGGAAAGGAAGGAAGTAATTAAGTACTGTAAGCAACTAGGTTAATATGTTGCATCTCAACAGGAAATGATTCAACTCTACATTCAATTCCAATTGATGTAAAAAATAAAAACCCTGATACAGACAGGTAGTCCTGGGTTATAGCAAACATTTTGTTCCATGGCCCTGTAAACTATATTTGGACATATTTGGTCATATGCATGCAGAAAGTCGGTTGCCACCATTCTTGCACATTTTTCTATAAAAGTCATATTTAATTCAAGACATTTAAGCTACAGTCAGCCAATGTTAACTTTTCAAAACATGTACAGTACTTTTAAAAACAAATCTAAAATAAATTTTCTTAAAAGAAATTATCTTCTTTGAAGCTTCTTTTTCTCCGGCAACTTTCATCAAATTAATATTTCTTGTTTCAGTCAGGCTGGATGGGGATTCTAGAAACAGAGGTTCTAGCACAGCTTAAGGTTTCCATTTCTTTCTGCTCTTGATGACCACATAACCTGCATGTCTTCTAAGAAATATATTTAATACTGACGTAAAGCCTTGAAAAATCTGTCATGTTCATCACGATTTTTATCTTTGCATTATGTGGATGCCACATTTCTAACATAGTGTTTCTCAAATGTGGCAATTTTAAGATCTGTGAATGTCAGAGATTAGAAAAATGGGTAATTTTAAAAGTTGAAGTGTATACAAACTTGCCAAGTTTGAGAAACACTGCTTTGGTGTATAAGGGGAGTTTGTGATACAATTAAGACAGATAGTTTTCTCTCAAACATTTAAATGTCTACCAGTTTGAGGCTATTTCCTCTCTAATGGTTTGTAGCACCCTGTAAAATGCTGAGTGTTAAATATTTCTGTACCAAAAGAATATTAATGAGGACAGGTATTACACCACCTTAATAATAAGTAATGCTAAAATGTATACATCAGTAGAAGGAAAATTGTCTGAAATAAATTTCATGATACCGGTAGAATGCATACCAAGGGTTTAAAACATTTAAATAATTTTCCTCTCTTACATGTTAACTGGTCCGGTAAAGGTCAAGACTGAACTAGCCAATTCCTTATGTTGAAGCAATGTTGTGATAACCAAAAGTATACTCACAGGAACATAATTGATGGGTTGAATTCATGATCTGATTCATCAAGACATTCCCTTTAAATTCCAGGTCACAACAATGACATAGCCTAAACAGCAAGCCAACAACCTGATTATTATTCTTTCTTGCACTGTTCCAATGGGTTTTATTTCTGCTTCAATATTGTCATTCCTAGGTTACATCTTCATTCCTCCAATGTCTGCACTACATTTGCTAAAACTTCATACTGATCTAACCTTACAACTATTTTCCTCTGTTTCTTCTATCAACTGGAATGGCATGGAGAAGTAATGTTACCTTACAATGTTTTGAAATGAAAATAGAAAATCAATGTCTAATCCTCAACTTGCCTTTGGGCAAACACATATACAACATCATGGAAAAACCATCAGGATGCTAGCATCCATCTACCTAATCAATTATTTTTGCTTAGAGCATAATTGTGTGGTGTTTTGTTTTTAAATTCTGACCTTCTGCAGAACAGTGTTTTGTTCCATGAACAAAAGCACCAAAATCATTATACAACAACAGATTCCAAACAGCATTAGCAATGACATTCCAGGTGATTTTTCTTGTTTACTTACATAATCAAAGAAGCAGTCTCTTGAAGTTTTAATTCTTTTTTAAACAAAACCTCACATCTGCTCATAGCAGATGGCTCAGTTTTCAACTTGTTTCATATATATTTTGTATTTTTTCTGACTTTAAATGTTGCAAAGATAAAAGCTCCTTGTAATTTTGAAAAGTGACTTTCAAAATATATGTATGGAAGGGGGTAACATCTACACCAAAATACCACTTTAAGAAAGATTATCACTAATTTAATTGAAATTGTTTGGACAGAATAAATATAATATGATACAATGGGATCTGAAAGTAGTGGGCATTAGACTTTCCCCCTTGCCATGAGTAAAATCATTCTTGGATTGCTATGGAACTCTGTGTTACAAATGTCTATATATCAGGGGAAGCCCTATTAGATTCATACCAGTTCCTAATAGTTCTTATCAGTTTTCAGAGGGCTCATGGAAAGTTTCATAAGCAGTTCAGTTGAGACTCTGATTGCTCACTGTAATAAATCCCAGCGACCAATTAGGTCCCACAGAGTTGGCCTTCTCCGCGTCCCGTCGATGAAATAATGTTTTAAAAGGTGACAGCCGGGCTGGGGGCCTTCCCAGCAACCTCCCGAACCCCGAACTTTTGCTGAACTTCCGGGTTCGGGGTTCGGGAGGATGCTGGGAAGCCCCCCAGCCTGGCTGTCACCTTTTAAAACAGCCGCGCGGCTTCCCAGCAGTCTCCAAACGCCGAACGCGGAAGTTCGGCAAAAGTTCGGGGTTCGGGAGGTTGCTGGGAAGCCCCCCAGCCCGGCTGTGACCTTTTAAAACAGCCGGGTGGCTTCCCAGCAGCTTCCCGAAGCCAAACGCCAAACCCGAACTTCCGCGACTGCTGGGAAGCCCTGCCGTCCGGCTGTCACCTTTTAAAACAGCCTGGGGGCTTCTCGGCGGCCTCCCGAACGCCGAACCCGGAAGTTCGGGTTTGGCTTCGGCGTTCGGGAGGTCGCTGAGAAGGCCCCAGGCTGTTTTAAAAGGTGACAGTCGGGCGGCAGCGGTTTTTTTTGTGGGTTTTTTTTTTGTTGCACGGATTAATTGACTTTACATTGTTTCCTATGGGAAACAATGTTTCGTCTTACGAACCTTTCGTCTTACGAACCTCCCCCTGGAACCAATTAGGTTCGTAAGACGAGGTATGACTGTACTCCTTTTTATTTATTTTCTCCCCAAGAAAAAGCATGTGAAGTAGATTGGGCTGAGAGATAGTGACTGGCCCAATCAGCCAGCTTCCATGCCTAAATTATGACTAGAATTCAGTGTCTCCTGGTTTATAAGCCAAACCTTAAGCTATACTCCAAACTGGCTCTTATTTAAGTATGCTTGTTCTATGAGAAAAGTTGAGGAAACTCACTTGAAACTTCTTCCTTAGGAACCTAATTAAGTCTTCTCTGCAAGTAATTTTCAAAATATGAATAGGACTTTAAGGTTAAGACTTTCGTTTTGCATTCCAAAACATTAACCATTTTTCTTCTTTAACCACTGTTTGGTCTTTAACCATTGTTGGCCATACAACTGTTTTTCTGTACAATTTGCTGGTACAATTCAGAATTCCATCAGTGGTCCAGAGGAAGTAAAGCATGAAACTACTACTACTACCATGTTTCACAGATGAGATAAGGTTTTTATACTGAAATGCACAGTTTGCCCTTGCCAAACATAACACCCTTCCTTCAAGTCAAAAAGTCCTGTTTTATTCTCCCCCCCCCATGTTTTTTATTTTAGTTTACATATACATATTAATGCGTGAGCAGTATGGTACCTGGGTGTCATACATTCCAATACAAATAGAACTAGTAAACTTGATCACAGTTATTACATTCAACCAACTTATATATTTATAATAATATACATTTATATTAAATTATACTAAATTATTATTATTTATAATTATTATTTATTATAATTATTAATTATATTAAATTATTACCATTCAATTTCTAAACCTCCCTCGTTATTGCTTTTATTTTATTAGTAGTAAAAATGTGTACACTAATATCCTCTCTTTCTCTTATTTCTATTTTTAATTAAAAGATGTTTTCTTTCTATCCTACCTAATCATGTCACCATTCTAAGAAAAAGGGGAAAGAAAGAAGAGAAAAGCAAATCAGAACAACAAAAAAGAGAAATTCTTTCCTTTCTGTCCATCATTATTCATTTTCATTAGTTAATTGGATTTATATGCCACCCCTCTCCATCATCTCTTGTCTACTTCAATATTTGATTGTTATGGATTTTTTAAATATTTTTCCCGTCTCTACTCTAGCCTAGCTCCCAAAATATCTATCCAGGCCGCTATCTCCCTTTCAAAATATCATCAAATATCTTCAAGTATCTTCAAGAATCTCCAATTTTCTTTTAAACTCTCTTAAAATATTTTCCACTAATTTAATCCATCAATCACTGTCATTTTAATTATTATCTCGTCTTCTTCTTTTATTCGCTGGTTCTTCGGTTCAATCTTTTGCTCCATTTCTTCTGTTATCTCTTTACTCATTATCTCTTCTATAGTATTTTCCATTTTTCCCATAATCTCCTTAAATCCTTTCTCTATTGAGTCTACTAATTTCTTCATTATGAAGCATCTTATTTTGTTTTTTAAAATCCTACTTTTGCCCAAGAACCATTTATTCAGACATAAAGTTGCCCTTCAAGGAGTACACTCATCACAGTTCTTTGTATCCCATAGGTCAGTGTTTCCCAACCTTGGCAACTTGAAGATATCTGGACTTCAACTCCCAGAATTCCCCAGCCAGCAGATGCAGCATCGCAAAAACACAGAAGTCCTCGAAACCCCACCTCCGAACTTCCGTTACCAGCGAAGCCCCTGTTTTTGCGATCCTGGGATTCCCCTACAGCATCACAAAAATGTGGAAGTCTGGAGGTGGGGTTTCCCATGGAGGGGAGCTTCAAGGGAATCCCAGGATCGCCAAAATGGGCACTTTGCTTGCAACGGAAGTCTGGAGGCGGGGCATCCCAGTGGCGGCGGCAGGTTCGTAAGGTGAAAAAAGTTTGTAAGAAGAGGCAAAAAAATCTCAAACCCCGGGTTTGTATCTCGAAACATTCGCATGACGAGGAGTTCGTAAGACAAGGTATCACTGTATTCCCAGACTTGTATATTTTTCTTTCATCAGCAGGTGACGCTCTCAACTTAAACGTCATTGTTGTCACTAGGCAATTTAATTTTAGCCTTTCAATCATAATTTTAATTGTAGTTCAACTGTAAAGACAGAATAATTTTTTTACATTGATAATTTCAGCATTTTAAAATGCCTTCCAATTACCCAGTTTAAGAGTCCAATTTTCTGTATTTTTAAAGATTTATTGTTTTTCTCTCTCTGCACCTTTCCCCTCCGGTCTGGTATTTTTCTCAGAATGCTTAATCGCTGCTTTAATAAATAGTTCTGAGCTAATAGTTCTAAATTATTCCTTGAGGTTAGGTGTTAAGCAAAAAGGAATCCTCTTCCCCAGTTCCAGTCACTGTTTCAGCATCTTTAGGATGCCTCTTCTCCTCACCATGGCTAAGAGAGAAAAAGAACTCTGGTCTGAGAGGAGAGCTGTGAGCCTCTGCGACCTCACAGGGTTCCCTTCTTTGCTTCACTGCCCCTACAGGGTGGCTTTAGCTCTTTTCAGAGACCATCGATGGAGAGAACTTAGCACAGGAGCGTGGAGAGCCGCCCCACATGTCCAATCCCACCATGACATCAACCAGAAGTTCTATTTTGTTCTTATCCACCATCAGAATATTCCTCCAATAGCCTTCTGATTTATCCAGGTGGTCTTCCACAGAACCTGCAGTATTTTTCATCACATTAGCTATCTATTAGACCCGGAGTCCCAATCCCTGGGCCGCTGAGTAGTATCAGTTTACAGCCCCTTGGAAGTGGGCCTTGTAAGGGGTGGGTGAGTGCACAAAGCTTCATTTGTGCATTTGCAGATTTAGGTTGAGCATTCAAACCCATCCCCTCCCCCACCACTGCTCTATGCAGCCCAAAAGATTGAGGGCCACTGCATTACACCATAAAACTATATACTTAATCACCTAAATTAAATTTCTGTCAACAAACTGCATAGTATTAATGCAATGTTTACTATCACATTTATAACAGTTATAGTGTGGCAACCACACTAGCTTTTACTTGACCTGAAGGCTGACAAATGACTCACAATAACTATTCTATCATTTTCTACAGTTTCCTTTTTATAGATTGATCCTGAATCTCAGTTGCATTGCTAAGAATAACTATTGTATCATATTCTGTGGTTTATTTTTAGACTGTTTAAGTGATCTCCAGAATGTAGTGTTCATAAGTGCATAAGTGCACCAGAGTGCTTTCTGTCCTGTCCTAATAGTATCATGTATATAAATATTATTATATCTCTGTATATCACCCATACGTACTTGACCAAAAAAAAGGGGGGGGGAGGCCAACCAGCCACCTGAAAATGATCCAGTATACCATACCTCATCCCGAGTTTAAATCTTAAAATGAATAAAATATATAAAATATGGCACGGAATAAGGTTGTGTGAAGGACCACCTTTCCCAATTTCATCTGCCAATCCTACCAGATCACACAGAATGGGTATGTTATGGTTCTGTCATGTAGGAAGCTACATTTGGTGGTCTTAGATGATGGCCTTTTTTGCTGTGGCCCTACAGTGTGTGTGGAATCTCCTACCTCACCTCAAAGTGAGGATGGCCTCATTGCTACTAAGCTTCTGAAGATTTAGTTATACCAGTGGGCCTGGATGAATAGTGAGGTGGTGCTACTATTATTAGCATCCCTCCATCTATTATTTTGTTAATAATGTTTTTAATATTTGTTAATAATTATTTGAGGTATTTAGTTCTTTATGTCTCCCAAAGTCACTGGGTATGGGAGGATATGGGAGGATCTATAAATAAATTAGATAAATACATAACTAGTTCTGATAGATAAACTTTATTTTGTGGAATCAGGATATAATAGAATATATTTCTTAACCTAAAGTGATCTGGCAGTCATCTCTTACACTCATTAGATCTGAAGATGAAAAAGATGAAACAAACCAAGAGTTCTGAGTACATTGTAGCTAATCCACGTTTAGAGAGAACTTGACTCAGAATCAATATCCAAAATATCTATGTACCAGCCAGAATTGCAGATATTGATAATTATAGCTCTAAGTAGGTTAGGAATAATTATTTCAGTATTTTCCCATTACTTGATTAGCTTTGTGAAAATTTTCTGAAAGCTACTGGTAGTGTAGGAATGCTTGAGAGTGCTGAGCTGGGCAGGGATAGCAATTTTTTAAATTATTTATTATGTATGAGTAATCTACAGTCAATCTAAGACTGATGGTAATTTAATAATTTAAGTTCTAACCAAGGACCTAAGAATTAAATAATTCCTGCAGCAGTAAGAGAGCGCACGTGCAGTACATGAGCGCATGCACCTGGGCTTGGGTTCGTAAGGTGAAAATGGTTCTTAAGAAGAGGCAAATAAGTCTTAAACACCGGGTTCGTATCTCAAAAAGTTCGTCAGTAGAGGCGTTCACAAGTAGAGGTACCACTGTATTTCTAATTCTATTTTTCACTTAGAAAGCATTTAAGAAACTGGTGCATTTATGGTAATAGTAATTTGTTAATTTTATTTATTTCCTAATATATCTGTTTATCTGCTGCATGTTTTTGAAACGAGATATTTTCATTTTGAACATTACACAGAAATATTCAGAACAGAGATGAATCACTTCCACCTTCTTCCTCTCTCCATATTCCACAATAGCCAAAGTATCCTTAGCAATAGGAGCAGAAAGAAGTGGGAGAGCTTTCCAAAATCCAGTCATTAGTTTGGAAAAGAACCAGAAAATATTACTCTGAGTGAGCAACACCTCCACAATGACTGGTTATTAATTAGTCAATTACACAGCTATAGAAGCCAGATGGTCAAATGGCAGCAATTTTACAAAGATTTGGGAATAAATTTGATGCATGTTCCCAATTGGCATTTTAATCTAAAACTAGACCGTTTGGGGGTGGGGGGGGGCTCTGAAACATTAGTCCTTTTATTTTATTTTCTCTTGAACTTGAAATATTTTTTTAAGATGTGTCAATTTATGTAGGTTTCCTTTTAAGCTTTATAAATGGGCTACATTTCCCACAAGTATAATTGAAAAAAACACAAAAAACATATCCACAACTATCTTTTATGCTCTAACTTACCTTGGAAAGTTATTCATGTTTAAATATGTTTTATGGAACCTAAGAGAACAGTGTAGAGAAACAAATATGGGAAAATTTGAAAAAAATAAGGTGGTGATCTCGAATTATGTCAAAACAGCACTGCCCATAGCATAATTTTATTTATCACATTTAGAAACCATCCATCTCCCTTACAGAGGAACTCTAGTTATGCACAAATAAAATGTTAAAAACATAAAAAGGAAAAATATAAAAATTTAGAATAGAGGCAAATATACCATTTTTTTGGAGTATAAGATGCACCAGAGTATAGTGGGAGAGGAAAACAAGGGGAAAAGGCCTCTGCCTCCCAACAATTTGCCAAACAGGAAATAGCATACAGTGATCCCTCTATTATCGCGAGGGTTCCGTTCCAAGACCCCTCGCGATAATCGATTTTTCGGGATGTAGGGTTGCGGAAGTAAAAACACCATCTGCGCATGCGCACCCTTTTTTCTATGGCCGCGCATGCGTAGATGGTGGAGTTTGCGTTCCCCGCCACCCACGCAAAGGGGAAACCCGATTCGGCTCCTCGCTGCTGCTGCGCTACCGAGCAGATCAGCTGCTGGGCGGCCGAAGGAACCTTCCCTGGGTCTTCCCCCTCTTGCTGGCGGGTGGGCGAGTGGCAGGCATCAGCGAGGAGCCGGGGTTTCCCCTTTGCGTGGGCGGCCGGGAAGACCCAGGGAAGGTTCCTTCGGCCGCCCAGCAGCTGATCTGCTCGGCGCAGCAGCAGCGAGCAGACGAAGATCGGGGTTTCCCAGCCGCCCACGCAAAGGGGAAACCCCAGCTCCTCGCTGATGCCCCCGCTCGCCCGCCCGCCGCCCGCCAGCAAGAGGGGGAGAGATAGAGAAAGAGAGAGAAGGAAAGAAAGAGATGAGAGAGGGAGGAAGAGAGTGTGAGAGAGGAAGAAGCAAGATAGAGAAAGAGAGAGAGAAAGAAAGATGAGAAAGGAAGGAAGAGATTGACGTCATCGGGTGGAAAAATTGCGATATAGCGTTTAGCGAAGATCGAGATCGCGAAACTCGAGGGATCACTGTATATGATATACACCATTTTTCGGGGTATTTCTGTGCATGATCCATAGAAATAGCAAAGAATTGAAGAAATGTACATTATGACAGTGTATTAATGCCAGAAAGTTTTCTTAAATGTAATCACACCAACTCCTCCCAATTATTTAATTAGATCTACTCCAAACATGACTAAGTCAGAATTTAACTCAACTGATTTATATTAATACTAAACAGGACACTATTGCATTTCAGACTATACATGTGCAGAGCTGTTAAAATTAACTTTCTGGAAATATAGATTATTCTCTGCTATTTAAGAGAAGATACAATATCACTGGGCCTCTTCATATCAAGCATTTATTTTAAAAAGCTTCTTCATTTTGTTGAGTTGTCTAGAACAGTGTTTTTCAACCAGTGTGCCGTGGCACACTAGTGTGCCGCGAGACATGGTCAGGTGTGCCGCGAAGCTCAGAGAGAGAAAGAAAACAAGAGAAAGAAAGAGCAAGAGAGAGAGAAAGAAAACAAGAGAGAGAGAAAGAAAAAAAGCAAGAGAGAGAGAAAGAAAGAGAAAGAAAGAAAGAAAGAGAGAGAAAGAGAACAAGAGAGAGAAAGCAAGAGAGAGAGAAAGACATAGAGGGAACTAGGGAGGGAGAGAGAGCAGGAAAGAGGAAAGAAGGAAGAGAGAAAGAAAGAAAGAGGGATGGAGAGAGAGAGAGAAAAGAGGGAGAGAGAAATAGAGCGAAAGGGAGGAAGACATAATTTTTTTGTCCAAACTTTTTTTAGCTCCCCCCCCCATGTGCCCCATGGTTTTGTAAATGTAAAAAATGTGCCGCTGCTCAAAAAAGGTTGAAAATCACTGGTCTAGAACAATAATAAAACAGTCTTTAAAAAAATAAGTCTAATAATTTAAACATTCTGCAGACATTTATAGTTATTGACTTACCTTAAAATTCTGCCTCTTCCTCCCAATTTCTCTCCTTGCAGCTTTAGTTTCACTTTCATTTTAGCAGGTGGCCAGCTGGCCTGCCTCACTCAGCTGAGGGTCGGGAAGCTGATATTGTGCTGTTTGCTGCAAGGAAGTAAATGGCTGGGAGGCAGAGGCCAAAGGATGGGGGTGGCTAGATGGGCTACATTCAGTGTATAAGATGCACCCAACTTTTCACCTTCTTGTTGGGGGTAAAAATGTGCATCTTATACTCTGAAAAATACGCTAGTTAAAATCTGATATTAAAAATTAACTAACATCATTTATACATATAAATAGGAATTAATTCAAACAAAGTCGCTGAGGAAAACAAAATAGATTCCAATATTCAATTGAAGAATGACAAAATGTTTTTTTAAATAAATGAAATTGCAATTGTTCAGGGCCTGCTTGCCTAGTTATAAAAGTTATGACTGCTATGAGAGATTTGATTTAAAGATTACTTCTGGCTGAACCTTATGCTGATCTGGCCAAGAGGCCGTTCTGCTCTTATCAAAATAGCCTAATAAGGACCTGACATGTTCAACATAATATTAAGAATAAGTTGGAAACTACCAAACCAATATTTCTATTGATATACAGTGTATTTGGAACAATGACTATGCAACATTTTATAGTCAATGGTACTTCACTTCACAATATTTCAATAAAATATAATTCCAAGATACATCTCAAAGCATCACAGCCTCCTGTTTTCAAAAGCAATGAAAGTTGCTTTGGTAGCATTGCTTATGAGATCTTCTCCAGCATATCCAGTAGCCAGAACATCAGTAAACATCTTGGAGGAGGCCTCAAAAATGATGCAAAGTGTTTTAGAGATGTGCAGTTATGTCATTAAGCATAACTGTAATAATGCAGTCAATATGAATCATAGCACAGATTCTGCTATAACAAAACATAATTTGGTTCTGAAAATGTATCTGTTATGACATTAAAATTACTTTAAAAGCAACCTGTTCACAAGGAGTGCAGGAGAAATACACTAAGTGATATTTTCTATTTTTATCTATGAAAAATTACCTCTACCGCTAAATTGCTTTCTTATCTAGGTATCTAGAAATACCTTCTTCAAGGCTAGCTCTCTACTACAGCTAGCCTATACTGTGGTTTGTTGAATTTGGCCTGATATAAAGCGCAATGATTTCTAAATATGATTTGTATCTATTGTTCTCTGTGAATGAAACCATTGCTTGTTTCGCGTGGTTAAACTATGGTTGAAGCATTCCTATTATTCCATCTATAAAAATGGCCAGCTTATATGCTCACACTGCCATTTGGTATAAATATTTTTGGTTTCCATATCTCAATTTCTATTAGGGAGCACTGGAATCTTTAGGATAGGCTTTTCTAGAATCTTCCTCTCTTTTTCTTACAGCATCTGCTGCATTTCATTTTTAGCACCTAATATCCTTTACATTTTTCTTTAGGAAAAGAGACATACAATTCATTATTATTATTATTATTATTATTATTATTATTATTATTATTATTATTATTATTATTATTGTCATTGTTGCTATTGCTATTGCTATTGCTATTATTCTTTTTTATTCATTAAATATGAAACTCAGTCAACTGAACATTTTAAAAAGTGTCACAAATACCACTGATATGGGTTGATATGGGTTGCTGCCAGGCCCCTAGTTATCAACCAAGTATCTTCTTAAAATATATGATGTTCCAAGTAGCACAGTTTTTTGAAGTTCTGCTGATGTTATTGCAGGAAGCTGCTATTTCTTGATGTGTTTTGTGAAATTCTTGGACATGGTACCAAGTGCCCCAATGACAATGGATATTACTGTTACATGTTTCATCCATAGCCACATAGTTTCAATGGCCAGGTCATGATATTTTGTAATTTTTTCCAGTTCTTTTTCTTCGACTCTGGCATCTCCTGGTACAGTGATATCAATAAACTACAGTGATCCCTCAATTATCACGGGGGTTACGTTCCAAGACCTCCCGTGATAATCGATTTTCCGCGGTATAGTGGTGCGGAAGTAAAAACACCATCTGCGCATGCGCGCCCTTTTTCCATGGCCGCGCATGCGCAGATGGTGGAGCCGGGGAGCGACGAAAGTGCGGAGGCTGGCAATGGTTGTATTTAATGTCGGCCACCCATAGGCACCCGTTCGCCCGCCCACTCGCTTGCCGCTTGCTTGCCGCTCGCCCGCCCGCTTGCCGGCCCGCTTGCCGCTCGCCCGCCTGCTCGCCGCTCGCCCGTTCGCCTGCCGCTCGCTTGCCGCTCGCCCACCCACCCGCTCGCCCGCTCGCCGCTCGCTCGCCCACCGCTCGCCCGCCCGCCGCTCGCTTGCCTGCTCGCCCGCCGTTCGCCCGCCTGCGGGCGAAGAGAAAGAAAACAAGAGATGGAGGTTCGACTACTGTAATGCTCTCTACATGGGGCTACCTTTGAAAAGTGTTCGGAAACTTCAGATCGTGCAGAATGCAGCTGCGAGAGCAGTCATGGGCTTACCTAGGTATGCCCATGTTTCACCATCACTCCGCAGTCTGCATTGGCTGCCGATCAATTTCCGGTCACAATTCAAAGTGTTGGTTATGACCTTTAAAGCCCTTCATGGCACTGGACCAGAATATCTCCGAGACCGCCTACTGCCGCACGAATCCCAGCGACCAATTAGGTCCCACAGAGTGGGCCTTCTCCGGGTCCCGTCAACTAAACAATGTCGGTTGGCGGGCCCCAGGGGAAGAGCCTTCTCTGTGGCAGCACCGACTCTCTGGAACCAACTCCCCCCAGAGATTAGAACTGCCCCTACTCTCCCTGCCTTCCGTAAACTCCTTAAAACCCACCTCTGCCGTCAGGCATGGGGGAACTGAAACACCTCCCCCGGGCATGTTTAATTTATGCATGGTATGTTTGTGTGTGCGTCTGTTAGTTTATGGGGTTCTTTTAAAGCTTGTATAAATTTTAAAGTTTTCTGATTATTTATGATTTGTTCTATTCTGTTGTGAGCCGCCCCGAGTCTTCGGAGAGGGGCGGCATACAAATCTAAATAATAAATAAATAAATAAATAATAAAAAAGAGAGAAAGCAAGAGGGGGAGAGATAGAGAAAGAGAGAGAATGACAGGAAAGAAAGAGAAAGAGACTGAGAAGTGATTCTTGGTGATGACGTATGATGTCATTGGGTGGAAAAAACCGTGGTATAGAAAAAAAACCGCGGAGTATTTTTTAATTATTACTTTTTGAAAAACCGTGGTATAGCGTTTCGCGAAAATCGAGACCGCAAAAATCGAGGGATCACTGTATACTCTTCGGCCTTCGATTATCATGATATCTGGCATGTTGTGTTCCAAATGACATTCTGTCTCTATTCAAAAGTTCCACAAGAGCTTTACCATCACATTTTCAATAATTTTTTCCACTTTGATACAGTGGACTAATTTAACAACTCGATAATATCTAACTTTGTAATCAGTTTGCTCAATTTTGCTGCACTAACTTATTAAGTGTAAAACAGTTTCAACTTTGTTGTTGCAAAGGCAGCAGTTTGAATTGTCAGTGGATTTTTGTATCTTCACTTTCATGGCATTAGTTTGTAGTGCTTGTTCTTGAGTAGTGATATTAAATCTTCCATTTTTTTCTTGATGGTTCCCATCTTAAGCCATGCCCATGTAAGAATATCATCACATTTTCCTTCAATGTTTTTCAACTGTTGTCCATGCAAAGCTTTGGTTTTCCATCTATTTAATCTGTCATCCAGCTGTCATCCATCCTTAGATTCTGCCTTTGTTCCTGTTGTTTTTATAATGTTCTCCATTTCCACAGCCTGCAGCAATTTTTCTGTGCTTTGGTTCACATAATCATTCAAACTTCATATTTCTTCTTCTACAGTTTGATGGATTCACAATAGCCCTCTGCCTCCTATTTTCCTTGGCAGATACAACCTGTTGATATCACTTCGGGGACATAAAATGTGGTGCATATTCAAAAGTTTATACATTTTCCAGTCCAAGTTTTCCAATTCAGCCAAAGTCCAGTTGATGAATCCAGCTGAGTAGTGTATCACTGGAACTGCCTGTGTATTAATAGCTTTAATTATGTTTCCAGCATTCAGCTTTGATTTTAATATTTTGTGGACCTTCCCGATGTATTCCTTTTGTGTTGACTCTGACTTTTCCATTCAAGATGTTATCTGCTTCCAATATGCCTAGGTATTTGTAACCTTCATCCTTTGCTAATGCTTTCATTATGTTTCCATTCATTTCATTCTTCCATTTCCATTCTCTTCCTCCTCCTCCTCCTCCTCCTCCTCCTCCTCCTCCTCCTCCTCCTCCTCATTATTATTCCTCTGATTTGACATTAAATTTTGGGCAGCTTACAAAGGGTTGAAAATTTTAAAAAGACAAATAACTTCTATCATGCAATAGGATTGGGGATAAAGAATGATACAAGATTACTAAAAAATAAAGATATTCCTTTCTCTAAATATATGTTGAAAGATAATTGATCACAATAAAATTAATGTTCATAAGCTTAAAAAAATCAAATTCTCAGGGAATTTAATAGTGCAATTATACCAAAAATATAACACTTGTAATTATATATTTAAAAATTTGTAATGAAAACACATTAAATTTGTTAGTTGTGAAGTTGTGTCTGACCCATCACGATCCCATAGACAACCTTCATTTTATGAATAGTTAACAAATATACTTTACCTTTGGAAGAATTAATAAAAAGATATCTTAACTGCATCTTCCTGCTGTGTTTCTGAATTACAAGCCTGTGTGTTTACTTTAAATTAAAAACTTAATTGGACATTTATTTTTTTAAATACTGAGTGGCTTAAATTCTTATTGTCATATAAGAAATGCTTTAAATTCTTCATACATTCAAGGACTTACCGGTAGTTATGTTTCTATTAGTTCATTTATTTACTTATAAGTTTTCTGCAAATGTTTTAATGGAACACAATCTAAACAAATTAAACCATCCACTGACACAAATGAATCATTATCACAATATTTGGCATATAAATTGTTATTGCACTGTCTTTTACAAATAAATAGATATTCTCTAGGCAGGCATACCACCCAAGACAGGCAATCTTGGGTTTTGGATTAGCAGTAGTTTAAAATTAAGGTAGTAATTTTATATAATTTCAGATTAAAATATTTTTCTTCTCTGCTCTAAGGATGTGGAAATATGGGGGGGGGAGTGTTTCCATTAGACTATCAACAATCTTTGCCTTTAGAATGTCAATTAATAGAGAAGTCTTTTTACCCAGTCCTTAATGTTTGTACCATTTATGTTTTAATGTATTTTTTCTTTTTTCTGCTTTTATCCTTTAAGAATATTGAATCGGATAGCAGTTGATAACAGTCTGAGTCACTTTTTAATTGCCTCTCCCACAGGGAACCTTTCTACCTACCTTCCCTCTCTGCCTCACTCCTTCCTTTTGTAATCTGCATCAATTTGTAGCAGATCCTGAGCAGTTAGAAACATAATTAAAGCAAAACGAATGCTTAGAATGTGTACATGATTCTCATACTTGTCTTGTAGGAACTCTACTCATGCAAAAGTATGAGTTAAGTGGAACACACTAAGAAATATTAACACTACTTTCTTTTGGTAAAAAATTAAAAAATATTTATTAGAAAATCAGTTTAGAATTTAGAGTATTTCTAATGTGTCTGAATTTGGGAATAAAATTACACAGAAGCATTTTTAAACATTGCCTTTGATAAAAAGGTATTTCACAGCCAAAAATGTTATCTTTGAAAGATCCATTCTTTAGTCAGTTTGTTTTACTTAATAAGAAAATGTTACTGTCATGCCATCATCATTTTGAAGATTATAAGGCAACATCTAATATTTCAGAATTCCAAATGCTTTCATTGTGAAATAGTCACAGGATATTGGGTTTTATTTTATTTCATTTAATTATTTAGTTTGTTATACATGCATAAGATAACAGATATAAGTATAAACATGAACATGAACACAGGAAATGGATATGAATAATGGGAACAGTAAGATGGTGTTTGTAGGCATGCTGGTGCACTTATACACGTCCCTTAAAGACCTCTTAGGAATGGGCTGAGGTCCATAGTAGATGGTTTAAAGTTAAAGCTATGGTAGTTTGTTTGTTTGTTTGTTTGTTTGTTTGTTTGTTTGTTTGTTTGTTTCAAAGAAACACTTACTAAATCAGTTTGCTAAAACTGGACATATAGCAAAGGACTTAATGACAGACATACATTTCTCCTAAATGGACAAATATGACATGACTAAGAAAACCAAGATACTCTACTGGGATTTTCTTCAGTTTCCCAGACTATGTTACATTATTTGCTGGTTTTTCATTCAAATATTAACAGGTTCAAACTTATTTTGAAAGCAACCAAAGTCAGCTAAGTCATGCTTCCATCTGCTACGACCAGTAGTATTGCAACAACATAATGCAATAAAGTTAAAAGTTTCCCCTTTCCAGTTGTGTCCAACTTTAGGGGTGGTGATCATTTCTGTTTCTTAGCCAAGGGAGCCAGCATTGTCCAAAGATATTTCAAGGTAATCTGGCTAGAATGACTACACACAGAGGTGCACTGAATGCTGTAATCTTCCAATCCAAGTGTTACGTACATCTAGCTATTTGAAACTAAGACATTTCTATACTTGGTGTGAAATAGAACTTTAAATGAAATTGGGTAATTGCTAGCAATGGTGGAGGGGGGAACTGTAATATTTTTTAACATTATAGTTGAGATTGGATTGTTGGGTATTACTATGAAACTATCCAACTTTTTCATTTTCTTAACAAAGGCTACGTGAAAGGCAAAAAAATATTTTTATGCTACAGAACTTTATTTTGAATTGCCTCGGGAGGTGGCTGCATGAGGCTGCAGGGGAGCCGGGCAGGAGAGAGGGAAGCTCGCCGAGGCCAGGAGGGAGGAAACAGAGAAAAGGTGAGGAGTGCAGACGCAGCAGCAGCAGGGGAAAAAGAGAGAGCCAAGACCGGTAATCCCGGAAGTGACTGCTGCTAGTCAGCTGAAGCTGTGTGCAGCTTCATTTCCATTGGCAGAATGGTTCCATGCCCTGGTGGGTCCAGCCTACCCCTGCTGCCGGCGCTCGGGCCATTGCAGCGCCCGAGTGCCGGCAGAGACTCGAGTATAAGTCAGCCCATTTTTGGTGCTGAAAAACTAGACTTATACTTGAGTATATACGGTACATAAACAGATACATTAGTAAATGGATTCCTTCTCTTTTTACAAGAAAAATATAAGGAAGAAATCTCAGAAAGTTCCACCTTATGTTTCCATATTTCTAGTAGGAAATAGTTTTGCAGCTGAAATTCTTATAACCCTATCCCTTTCAGTTCAATGTGTTATTAAGAAAACTGAGCTATTTGTGCCTGAAAAATAGATTGTTCTCAGTTTGAGTTTACAGAGCCTGGCAGTAAAACCAAGTAAAAAAGCAAGATTATTTTTTAATTTAGCAAGTATTTTTGAAACTGGAGAAAAATGGCTTCAGTGTGTTATTTGAAATTTGCTAGATAATAAAATCATTTAATATTACACTGAAAACTGATGCACTGTCAAAAAGAAATTAACTGATGTTTCATCTGACACTTTTTTGAAAATAAAATGTTCAATGTTGCTCCATGAATTTAGATTCAATATATAAAAACAATACGAAAAGGAGGGAGCTATTGGGCATACTGATTCCGCTCTTTACCACCAGTTCCACCTGGAACTGGAACCAGTTCCATCCAACTTCAAGTTGCTAAAGAACAAAATTGGGAGTGACAGATTAACTAGAAATCATGGATATCTTTTAGCCTAAAACGGCTATACAGTAGTAACATTCATGCTAAGAAGTAGAAAGCTCTTTTTGTCAATTTTGAAACAGATCAGGCCTACTGCAGCATCTTTCCATTTCACTGCTTGCTACACAGAAGGAAAGGTCTGGAATATCAGGCTAGACAATAACAGATCATCCCATGGGAATCAATATCATCTCAACAAGTACTGTCCAGAGTTTAAGAGGAGTTGCAAGAGAGATCCAGAACACCTAATTGGACAATGCAACATGTGACGATAAGGGAGGGGATTATCTATTTTTTAATTATACAGAAACCGTGAGAAACAGTTAGATCTGGGGGGTTTTTTAATCTGTGCCGAAATGATGCACTCACTAAAATAGTTCTTTGACAAAGTTGAAGGGCACTTTTTGTACATTTGAAAGTTATGGTTTCTAGGTACCTTGATTCAAAAATTGTTGCAATATAATGCACCATTTGGGATAACGTAAGGGTATAAACAAACAGGTGGATACAATTATAGTAGTACACAGATGTTTTGTAACTCATCTAATGAGTAAGTCTATGCCAAAATACCTTAAGATTATCACTATCATCTCTATTTTCAAAGATAAAGATTAAAAAGATAGGATTTGAATACTTTGCTGTCTTTATTTTTCCTCTTAAAAACATACATACATATTTTCACCTAATCAGATATTTTCACCTAAACGTTTATAGTCATTAAATCAAACTTTTTTTTTAGTTTAATTTGTTTTCAAAGCCAAAAGCAATTTTTGTATTTCTTCTTAATCAGCTTGCTAGAATCCCCTGGGAAAATAAAGGAGAAACTGAGGACTGGAAGCAAATTTTCATTTTTTTTCTTTCCCCTGCTGTACATCCTGGCCTTTTTCACTGGGAGCTATCCTTGGTCCTGATTTACTGCAGTGACATACATTTTCTGCTTCCTCTTCTAAATTGAAAATTATGAAAACAGACAGAGGGACAGATAATGTAAAAACCATAGTCAATAACAGATTTCATCGGATATGTGGTCAGAATTGGTTTTGCTTCATAATTCATCTGTACTTTGTCTTACATTGTTCTGACTTACTCTTTTCAGATATGACAAAATATGATGCTTCTGTAGCAGTCACTAGATGCTCAAGAAAGTCTAAAAGATATGTTGGAACAGAATAGATATTGAAAAAGAGACTGACAGCATGGATGCTTACAAGGGTTTGCAAATATTATCTCATTCCTCAATAAGCCATAACCCATAAATCACAGTTATTTCTTTTTAAATTAAGTTAGCCTGTTTTTATACAAGCAATGATAAAAAGTCTATTCCTTCTTTTCTGTCTTTCAGCTGTAGATGTTTACTCTTAGTGACCAATAGGCACACTTCCAGTACAAATATTTCCTATAGGGAAATGTATGTATATTTCCAACTCCCCTCCCCCCATTTCCCCCTCTTTTTGGTGTTGGAAGGTATCATTTCCACAAACAAAAAAGTTGGAACATAACTAAGTTATAATTAACCTAGTACAGATTTTTTAATTACTTCTGTTTTTTTTCTTTGTATGTATGTCTGAAAGTTAGCCTGCCAAAAACCCATCAATAATTATTCTACCATGCCTTAGAACCTAATTGACCAACCATAAGTATTCCATTTTTAATACATATGATTGCTAAGAAATATCTGTTGTTTTGATTTCCTTTCTTTGTTATACATTGCTCAGAATCTGATAATGGTATAAAAATGGCCAATAAATAAATGTAATGAATAAGTGGCTAAAAAGAAAATGAGTTACAGTATTTTGATCTTGCAAGTTCATCCAGTGGTATGCCCATTTGCAAAGAAAAGTGCTTCACAGAATAGCTCAGTGATTGTTATCCAATCTCTATTTTAGGGAAATTGGGGAAATCTAATGAAAAAAATCTAATGTTTCTATGAAGCTGATTGTAGTAGCAATGCAATTTAGTAAGAAAAAGGTATTTTTCTGGTTATATATCTATGGCATTAATGCTGTATTTTCCCTTTTTTATGTATGCAACTTCTTAAAAGCTGATATATTTTGAATTTTAATGCTCAAAAGTTAATATTTTCTGACAGGAACACTATTCTAAAGAATCAAATCTCTTGAGTAGAAAGTTTGATTAAAAGTGATTTGATTTGATTTGTATGCCGTCCCTCTCTGGAGACTCTATGCTTCATTTCTTGCCAAAATACTGCTCAAAACTGTAATTCCTTGATCTGTCTGCATAATCTGGATTATAAATGAATTTGTTTTCATCATCAATTCCATGAATCATATCAAGCAATGTTTCAGCCTTCAGAATTTAGATAAGAATAAGATCTTTGCTAAAACTCGATGTATATATGTAAATATAATTTATGTAATAGTAAATAAGCACCATTAGATTTATTAGATTTATTTATTTATTTATTAGATTTGTATGCCACCCCTCTCCGTAGACCCAGGGCGTCTAACAACAGTAGTAAACAGCATATAACAAATCTAATGTTTAAAATAATTAAAAACCCTTATTTAAAACCAAACATACACACAAACATACCATGCATAAATTATATAGGCCTAGGGGGAAAAGGGTAGTTCAGTTCGCCCAAGCCTGACGACAGAGGTGGGTTTTAAGGAGCTTACGAAAGGCAAGGAGGGTAGGGGCAATTCTGATCTCCGGGGGGGAGCTGGTTCCAGAGGGTTGGGGCCGCCACAGAGAAGGCTCTTCCCCTGGGTGCCACCAGATGACATTGTTTAGTTGACGGGACCCGGAGAAGACTGACTCTGTGAGACCTAACCGGTCGCTGGGATTCATGCGGCAGAAGGCGGACCCAGATATATTCTGGTCCAATGCCATGAAGGGCTTTATAGGTCATAACCAACACTTTGAATTGTGACCGGAAACTGATCGGCAATCAATGCAGGCTGCGGAGTGTTGGTGTAACATGGGCATACCTGGGGAAGCCCATGATTGCTCTCGCAGCTGCATTCTGCACGATCTGAAGTTTCCGAACACTCTTCAAAGGTAGCCCCAGGTAGAGAGCATTACAGTAGTCGAGCCTCGAGGTGATGAGGGCATGAGTGACTGTAAGCAGTGACCCCCAGTCCAAATAGGGCCACAAGTGGTGCACCAGGCAAACCTGGGCAAACGCCCCCCCTCGCCACAGCTGAAAGATGTTTCTCCAATGTGAGCTGTGGATCGAGGAGGATGCCCAAGTAGCGGACTGTCTCTGAGGGGGTCAATGTTTCCCCCCTCCAGGGTGATGGATGGACAGATGGAATTGTCCCTGAGAGGCAAAACCCACAGCCACTACATCTTATCAGGGTTGAGTTTGAGTCTGTTGACACCCATCCAGACCCCAACAGCCTCCAGGCACCGGCACATCACATCCACTACTTCGTTGACTGGACATGGGGTGGAGATGTACAACTGGGTATCATCCGCCTACTGATGATACCTCACCCCATGCCTTTGGATGATCTCGCCCAGCGGTTTCATGTAGATATTAAATAGCCCGGGGGAGAGGACCGACCCCTGAAGCACCCCACAAGGGAGAGACCTAGAGGTCGACCTCTGACCCCCCACTAACACCGACTGCGACCGACTGGAGAGGTAGGAGGAGAACCACTGAAGAACAGTGCCTCCCACTCCCAACCCCTCCAGTCGGCGCAGAAGGATACCATGGTCGATGGTATTGAAAGCCACTGAGAAGTCGAGAAGCACCAGGACAGAGGATAAACCCCTGTCCCGGGCCCGCCAGAGATCATCCATCAACGCGACCAAAGCAGTTTTCATGCTGTAGCTGGGCTTGAATCCTGACTGCTGAGGGCTGAGGTAATTGGCTTCTTCCAAGGACCGCTGGAGCGCCACCACCTTCTCGACAACCTTCCCCATAAAGGGAAGGTTGGAGACTGGACGATAGTTATTGAGAATGGCTGGGTCCAGGGAAGGCTTCTTGAGGAAGGGGCGCACAAGTGCCTCCTTGTAGGGATCCGAAAAGGATCCCCTCCTCAGAGAAGCGTTGACAATCTCCTGGACCCAGCTCCATGTCACCTCCCTGCTGGCCGAAATCAGCCAGGAGGGACATGGATCCAGTAAGCAGGTGGCGGAACTCACAGCTCCAATGGCCTTGTCCATTGGTCTTGTCCATTTGTACTACAGGCACATCACAAAAATGTCCAACTTTTATTTTAATGTTTTTTTCTCCTTTTCTGTGTGAGTTTAATTGTTTGTATTTTGTGTTTTTAAATAAAGTTTACTTTTATTTAAAAATAATAATTTAGACAAGCTAAACTTTCAGAACCTAGATAATAAAAGAAAGAAAAACTCATGAATAAAAAAATTCATAGGTGACACACACACACACAGAGTCTAACAGGATGGATTTGATTTAAATCAAGAAGATTTAAATCACTAGTAAAAAGGCTTGATTAAAATTACCGTAACTCAATTTAAATCGTAATTTTTAAAGAGGAACTATCATCTCTTTCACTCAGCGGCTCCTGCTCTGACCCACTGTTGACTCACCAACAGTCCCTTTCACTTTATTGGGATGACTAGTGATGTGACAGTGATTCAACAAGGTAAGGGACGTGGCAGAAAGCAGGTGAGTGGATGTGCGCTAACAAGCAATGCCATAATGGATCTATAAGCTGCTTCATTTTTACTACTTGCCCTTCCTCCTAACACACAAAGCTTAGTAGTATGATGCATTTCTCTTCAAATAATCATAGTTTGTAGTGTAGATTTGCAAAACAATGGGATAAAGGAATATTCCTTAACTTTGTTTATGATTTCTCTCAGTTACTGTGAAATTGTGTTCATGCATCAATGCAGTTCATGTTATCTCAGCTTGCAGAGCTTGAATTCACTGAATGAGTTTACCAAAAATGTAAATATTGAATATATACTCTCATGCTACATAACTAAGCTTATTTCATGCTGAATAAACTAAATTATTAATGTACCTTAAACAGAAAACTACCTTTAGATATTTACTCCAAAAGCATTTTATTAAAATAAATTTGATAAAAATAAAAAAAATCTGATTTAAATTTTTAAAATCCAATTTGAATGAAAACATTTTTTTAAAATAAAAATCATAGATTTTTATCCACCCTGTATTCTAATGACAATTTTCTAATATGACTGTAAACAGATTAGTCAGCTGAATCTCACTTGGATTCAACTACAAAAATCATAGATGTTTTATTTTGGGGAGACTTACTTGGAGAACTTGAAGAACAATAATATTACATCTTCAGCTTCATTGTAATATAAATATGTAATTATTTTACAATCATAAAATGACCTCTTGCCTTTAGGTATTTCATGCTTTTAAAAAACCCAAGGAATTTTAGATACTAAAAATAATTTCAGTATCAAATATAAAAATTCCTAAATAATAAAATTTTCTAAACTTAAATTATTTTTATAATTTATTTTTATTAAAAATAAAATACTATTAGATAAAGCAATTTTTAATTTAGTTCAACAAGGTACGGTAATCTTAAGATATTTTCCCATAATGCAACATATTATATAGTTCTTGGAAATCGTCTATCATTTATTGATTCCTGCATTTATAACCTACTGTTAAAAGCTTAAAAGCCCGAGGCAGCTTCTCTAAAAACACTTAACAGCTAATGCATAGATTCCTTATTTAACATAAAATCACCTACCAAAAAGGATTAAAATGATATCAAATGAAAAGATATAATATTGTTTATCAAGCCAAAAATTGTATGTTAACACTCTCAATGCAACGTATTAAAACATGTAGAGTACTTTGTGCTACAATGACAATACAGTGGTAACTCTACTTACGAATGCCTTTACCAATGAACTTTTCAAGGTTAGGTTTGACTTACTTGATCACTCTAGGCCAGTGTTTTTCAACCAGTGTGCCGCGAGATATGGTCAGGTGTGCCGCGAAGAAGGAAGCTCAGGTTCCGGTCTCGCAACTTTTTGCTGAGAGAGAGAGAGAGAGAAAGCAAGAGAGAGAGAAAGAGAGTGAGAGAGAGAGAAAGTAAGTAAGAGAGAGAAAGAAAACAAAGAGAGAGAAAGCAAGAATGAGAGAGAGAAAGCAAGAATGAGAGAGAGAGAAAGCAAGAATGAGAGAGAAAGCAAGAGAGAGCGAAAGAGAGAAAAGAAAGCAAGAGAGAAAGAAAGCAAGAGAGAGAGAGAGAAAAGGAGAGGAAGGGAGGGAGAGAGAGAAATGAGAGAAAAAAGGGGAGGAAAAAAGAGAAATGAGAAAATGATTGAGACAGAGAATGAGAGGAAAGAGAGAGAAACAAAAGAGAGAGAGAAGTGACTCTTGATTTAAAGCATATGATAAAAAGCACCCAAAGAATAAGAGAGAAAAAAACCCCAGCCCTCACCTGTTTTGGGAAATGGTTCAAGAGTATGTATACGCGCGCGCGCACACACACACACACACACACACAGAGGGAGGGAGGACACAGGGATGGAAAAAGAGAGAAGAGTGTATTAGGGTGTCATTTTGAGTCATTTTGGGTGGTGGTGTGCCCCAGGATTTTGTAAATGTAAAAAAATGTGCCGCGGCTCAAAAAAGGTTGAAAATCACTGCTCTAGGCACTATCTAATTCTAAGCCGAGGGCTCTTTGTTTTGTTTTTTAAACAGCCCACTTTGCATACTGCGTTTTCTTGCTGTGCTTTCTGAAATATAATTCATTTTATAAATGAAATGAAATGCATTCTCCCTCAGTTTTGGATGTGCAGGGTATAATAAACGCCAAAGAAAACTGAAGATTCCTACCAGCCACCTTTATCAGAGAGTATATGAAGTTCAATATTCGTGTATCCTGCTAGAAATGAAATATTTGCAACAATAGTGGAATCCATAATCTCTGAGACAAACTAACAATCATATAAATGTATAGGAGAAACTAATAGACATTCTATCTGATTTATAGTCCCCTCTTCTCTTACCTGAACTATATAATAGTTCAGTTCTTTTCTTTACCAAAACGAAAATAAGAAAACTGGTTCCTCTGGAGAAAATACTTTATGGATATTTTATTGCCAGTACTTAATGTAATTATTCATAAAGCTTCAGATGAATACCTGAACTTATTTTATCATTAAACCTAGCACCTGCAAGGTTATTGCAAGTTCTGGAACCAGATACCTTGGATGACAATTTCAGCAATCTCAAAATTATTGGTCACATTGAATAGCTGTGTAGGACAGAGCAGTTGAAAGACACAACTTCTATATCTTTGTCCTATGGGACATAGCAATGCTGCCTAGTTTGGGTGTTTGCAACTCCTGGCTCCAGAGAATGAACCCATCAGGACAAGATTCAACACTCCATCTGCATTTAAAAGACAAAGGCTACACTTTTGAAGACAGCAAAGTTCAAATTTTGGACAGAGAAGACCGTTGGTTTGAAAGAAGCATCAAAGAGGCCATCTATGTCAAAATTGAACAGCCCTCTCTCAACAGAGGGACAGGGATACAACATCATCACTGGAGTACTGTATTCAGTTCTGTTCACCACACTTCAAAAGAGACATTGAAACTCTAGAGAAGGTGCAAAAAAAAAGCAACCAAGATGATTAAGGGACTGGAAACCAAGACTTACAAAGAGAGACTGAGGGAACTGGGCATAGATAGCCTAGAGAAAAGGAGGGCCAGAGCGAACATGATAGCAGTCTACAAGTATACGAGGGGATGTCACAGAGAGGAGGGGATCACTTTATTCTCCAGGGCACCAGAGGGCCGGACGAGGAACAACGGCTGGAAGCTGACCAAGGAGAGATTCAACAGGGAGATAAGGAGGAACTTCCTGACGGTCAGAGCGATCAACCAATGGAGCAACCTACCAGCAGACGTGAACTCCAACACTCTGGACATTTTTAAGAGAAAATTGAACTGCCACTTGACTGGTGTGCTATAGGGTTCCTGCTTGGGCAGGGGGTTGAACTTGATGGCCTTCATGGTCCCTTTCAACTCTAACAATCAATCAATAAATAAATCAATAAATCATCTATTTACAGTCTACAACACACAGCCCTTTCAGCAGTTCCAAGGTCCTTTTGCATTATTCCATGTCCTTTTGTATTTGTCAGGTACCCTGATGACACAGATAAACCTCTAGGCAGCCTCAACGACTTGCTAAAAGAATACAAATGACCAGCTGATTGCAAGAAGTATAAATCTTTTCAACATTTTTCCTGATGATCTAACACTGCAGTCTTGGGAATACATCAGGCATTAACATCACAGAAAGTACAGCTAAAAGAAAAACTATCAAGAAAAATTGATGTATACAGTGATCCCCCGGTTATTGCGTTCCCGATCATTGCGAACGGGCTAATTTGCGATTTTTAAGCAATTGCTACCATCTCGATCGTTGCGAAACGCTTTACAGGCTACATCGCGATTTTTCGGGGGGGGGGGGAAAGTTAAAAATACTTGCGCGGTTTTTCCCGCTCAAACTGACCAAACTGACGTGTAGCATTGCTGGTTGGCCGAAATCTCGGCCAATCAGCTTTGCCATTGCAATGGCAATGGTGATACAGCAAAATTTCAGCCAATCACCGTTGTCATTGCTGATGGGCAGAAATCTCGGCCAATCAGTGTTGTTTGCTCAGCTTTGCTTTGCTTTGCTTTGCAACTTGCAACTTTTGCAGCCGTTTCTTGGAGCTTGCCTGTCTTGGAGTTCTGTCTTGGAGTTCTGTCTTGGAGTTGTGTCTTGCATCTGTGTCTTGGAGCTCTTTGTGAAGACTTCATGGAAGATGGCACCTAAACGTTGCACCCGTAGTGGAGCCGGCGATGCTAAAAAGACCCGGAAGATGCTGACAATCAAGGAGAAGATTGAACTTTTGGACATGCTGAAAGCGGGACATTCTAATGTAGAGGTTGGTCGGCATTATGGGATCAACGAATCGACTGTGCGATACATTAGGAAAGAGGAGAAGAAGATAAGGCAAACTTCTCTGATATCATTCAACAAGGGTGCAAAAAGAATAGTGACGCCTAGAAACAAACGCCTTATGAAGATGGAAGCTGCTTTGTCTGTGTGGGTACAAGACTGCCACAAAAAGAGCATTGCTTTGGATACCAACACCATAAGGACCAAGGCACAGCAATTGTACAACCGTCTTGAACACACAGAAGGAGGCGATGCAGATGAGGGAAACGCAGGTAAGGGCTGGGGTTTTTTATTCTGTCATTACATACTGTATTTAAGTGTTAAGTGTTAAGGATGGAAGGAGGGATGGATGGAAAGAGGGAGGGAGGGAGAGAAGGATGGAAGGAGGGAGGGATGGAAGGAGGGAGGGATGGATGGAAGGAGGGAGGGAGGGAGGGAGAGAAGGATGGAAGGAGGGAGTGATGGAAGGAGGGAGAGATGTTAGGAGGGAGGGAGAGAAGGGAAGGAGGGAGGGAGGGATGGAAGGAGGGAGGGAGGCAGAGAAGGATGGAAGGAGGGAGTGATGGAAGGAGGGAGGGAGGGATGTTAGGAGGGAGGGGGAGAAGGGAGGGAGGGAGGGAGGGAGAGAAGGATGGAAGGAGGGAGGGATGGATGGAAGGAGGGAGGGAGGGAGAGAAGGATGGAAGGAGGGAGTGATGGAAGGAGGGAGGGATGTTAGGAGGGAGGGAGAGAAGGGAAGGAGGGAGGGAGGGAGAGAAGGGTGGAAGGAGGGAGGGATGGATGGAAGGAGGGAGGGAGAGATGGATGGAAGGAGGGAGGGATGGAAGGAGGGAGGGATGTTAGGAGGGAGGGAGAGAAGGGAAGGAGGGAGGGAGGGAGAGAAGGATGGAAGGAGGGAGGGAGGGATGGAAGGAGGGAGGGATGTTAGGAGGGAGGGAGAGAAGGGAAGGAGGGAGGGAGAGAAGGATGGAAGGAGGGAAGGAGGTTAGGAGGGAGAGAGGGATGGAAGGACTGTATGCTTTCATTCAAGTCACTTCTCTCTCCCTTTCCTGTCATTCTCTGTAGATGAAGGGGCTGTTGACTCTGAAGACCCCCAGCCATCAACATCTTCTGCTTCTTCAGCCCCAGCCACATTCACAGCAAGCAAAGGGTGGTTTGACAGATTTCAACGGCGCTATGGCCTGAAGAGTGTGTCATTGCATGGAGAAGCTGCCTCAGCAGATACAGGTGCAGCTGAAAACTTTGTCCGGCGCACCTTTAAAGATCTAATTGCAGAAGGGGACTACCTTCCAGAACAGGTGTTCAACATGGATGAAACAGGCCTGTTCTGGAAGAGGATGCCTTCACGGACTTTCTTGATGCAAGATGAAGCCAAAGCCCCTGGCTTTAAGGCCATGAAAGATAGAGTGACTTTGGTCATGTGTGGGAATGCAGCAGGCTTTTTGCTGAAGCCAGGGCTAATTTATAAGTCACGAAATCCAAGAGCCCTCAAGAACAGAAATAAGAATGCATTGCCAGTGTACTGGATGCATAATCCTAAAGCATAGATTACAAAACCCCTCACGCGGGACTGGTTTCATCAGTGCTTCATCCCACAGGTGCAGGTTTATTTGGCTGCCAAAGGACTAGATTTCAAAGTGCTTCTCCTAATGGACAATGCTGGAGGCCATGATGACCTGGCAGATGAACATGATGGGGTGCAAGTCGAATTCTTGCCACCAAACACCACATCGCTTATCCAGCCGATGGATCAAGGTATTATCTGCGCATTTAAGGCACTGTACACGTGCAATTCTCTTGGAAGCATCGTGGAAGCAATGGATGCTGATCAAAACTTCACATTGAAGGCCTACTGGCGTCAGTACACAATTGCATCTTGTCTGAAGAACATTCAGAGTGCCTTAGTGGATATGAAGTCACAGACAATGAATGCCTTCTGGAGGAAATTATGGCCAGAAGTGGTGCATTATCACAGGGGATTTGCTCCGGAAGAAATTCAAGATGCTGCAGTCCAGAAGTCTGTGAAGCTGGCACAGGCACTGGGTGGAGAAGGCTTCGTTGACATGACACCAGAGGAAGTCAATGGTTTGCTTGATGAACATGGCCTACCGCTGACAGACAAAGATCTGGAGGAGCTGACCAGGTCAGCGAGTGAAGAAGAGGAGGGAGCTGAAGAATCTGAGGAAGAAGAAGATGTTGGCCTAACGCTTGAGCGGCTTGCAGAAATGAACAGAACTGCTGCACATCTGCAACGCATGGCGGAACTTTGGGATCCCAACATGACTCACTCTATACACTTTAAGGCCTCCCTTGACAACACCATTGCACCATACAGAGCCATGTTAGCCAAGCAAAAGAAAACGCGCCAACAACTGCCCATAACTATGTTTGTCACGAAAACCAAGAGGTCTGTCACACCATCACCTGCAGTGTCCATTGTAGACATGGTGATAGAAGAAGATCCCGATTTATCCTAGTTATGCTAACCCCCCCCAAAAAAAATGTAAAAATGTAAATAAATATTTTTGTTATTGTTTCTATCAGGATGACTAAGTGTTATTCAATGTGTACAGTACAGGTTACAGGTACAGGTAGAGGTACAGTACAGTACTGTACTGTACAGTACATTAAGGGGATGGGAAATGGTAATTTGTGGGTTGAAAGTGTTGGGACTGAGTGGCATAGAGAAGAATGAATGAATGACTGAGTGAATGAAATTCAAACACAGGTGAGGGCTGGGGTTTTTTATTCTGTCATTGTTTAAGTGCTTTTTACGAAAGGAAGGAGGGATGGAAGGAGGGAGGGATGGAAGGAGGACATGAGAGCCAAAAAACCTGGTTCAAAATGGACTTGGAAATCATAAGTGGCAAGTGTACTCACTGAGAGCTAGCAACTTGAGAGCAGAAAAAAACCAGGTTCAAAATGGACTTGGAAATCATAAGTGGCAAGTGTACTCACTGAGAGCTAGCAACTTGAGAGCAGAAAAAAACCTGGTTCAAAATGGACTGGGAAATCATAAGTGGCAAGTGTACTCACTGAGAGCTAGCAACTTGAGAGCAGAAAAAACCAGGTTCAAAATGGACTTGGAAATCATAAGTGGCAAGTGTACTCACTGAGAGCTAGCAACTTGAGAGCAGAAAAAAACCAGGTTCAAAATGGACTTGGAAATCATAAGTGGCAAGTGTACTCACTGAGAGCTAGCAACTTGAGAGCAGAAAAAAACCAGGTTCAAAATGGACTTTGAAATCATAAGTGGCAAGTGTACTCACTGAGAGCTAGCAACTTGAGAGCAGAAAAAAACCAGGTTCAAAATGGACTTGGAAATCATAAGTGGCAAGTGTACTCACTGAGAGCTAGCAACTTGAGAGCAGAAAAAAACCAGGTTCAAAATGGACTTGGAAATCATAAGTGGCAAGTGTACTCACTGAGAGCTAGCAACTTGAGAGCAGAAAAAAACCAGGTTCAAAATGGACTTGGAAATCATAAGTGGCAAGTGTACTCACTGAGAGCTAGCAACTTGAGAGCAGAAAAAAACCTGGTTCAAAATGGACTGGGAAATCATAAGTGGCAAGTGTACTCACTGAGAGCTAGCAACTTGAGAGCAGAAAAAAAACCTGGTTCAAAATGGACTTGGAAATCATAAGTGGCAAGTGTACTCACTGAGAGCTAGCAACTTGAGAGCAGAAAAAAACCAGGTTAAAATTGGACTGGGGGGGGGGGACCGGCATGAAAAATAACCATTGCCAGCCTCCGAACTGCCGTCGCCCCACCGTCTGCGCATGCGCGGCCTTAAAATAATTTTTAAAAAAGATCGCGCATGCGCAGATGGTGTTTTTACTTCCGCAGCGCTACTTCGCGAAAACCCGCTCATTGCGGGGGGTCCTGGAACGGAACCCTCGCAATAACCGGGGGATCACTGTATAGCAGAAATTTAATGCATATTTTCAAATGCCATTTGTTAAATAAAATATATCATGTAAATTTGATGTCATGAATTTACAGGGCTGTGAGAACACCAAGAATTAGTTGGGGCGAGCCACAAATGTTAAAAAACCATCCATCAAATCATACAATTTATTATTATTGGTCATTGTTGGTTATTTAAGAATGTTCTAAAACTGATGCAGCATGTTGTCTTAGTAGTTTGAGTGAAATCTTCTAATAACTAACAATTTAACCAATTCTAGTTTTTCATTTTACAGTCTTAAAAGTGATGGGTTTTACAAAATCTTCATACTGCTAGTGGTAAAAAAAACTTGCCAGTATAACTACAGCAACTTTCTTAATAATTTATTAAACATGCATACCCAACTCTCAACAATTTATTAACTCAAAAACCAAATCCATGCAACAAAAGCTGTCCAAGAGATTCTTTCAAGCATTTTTTAATGAGAAAATCCCACTTTTCTTGAAACCCATTTTTATATCCAGCACACATGTAAAATAGAATAGTAGCACCTGAGGTTGAAGCTTTCTACTTTGGAAATAATAAGGCAATAGATAAAAATGGAATACATCAATGGTATTTTGACTCTGCCTAATCTTCTGGCAATATTTATAGCCAGGAACAGGAACAGGAATTATTACAATTTAAATTTCTCATGAGGACTTTTGATCACATAAAAGGATTAATGTAACAATTGAACAAAAAGACATGAATGATAAAGTTCTTCCCCACTAAATAATCACTGAGAATATTAACTGGACAATTAATTTTAATTAGACCTAAATCATTCATCTCTCCCCTACATAATCTGTGCATACAACATACTAATTTTAATGGTATTTAAGTATAACATGTATAAATTTAGCATACATACATATTTATTAGATTATTTACAGTAACATTTGTAATTTAGCTCCGTATTTTAGAGTCACACTAAGCAGTTTCTAACCACCCAGTCCAATTAAACTATAAAAGAGAAGCATGATTGTATAAGAAATGTACCATCTAAATCAGACAAGCTTAATGAGCTTCCAATAAGAATCTCTTAGTATGTCTGACATTAATCAACTAGTTCTGAGATAAGCATTCAATAGAACAGGTCAGCTGTTTCAAGCATCTAAAGCAGTGATGGCAAACCTTTTTTGGCTCACGGGCCAAAAGAGTGTGCAGGTGCGCACTAGCGCGTGTGCACATGATCACACCCATGCCCTCCCCCTGTGTATGCATATTCCCCTTACCCCACATACATGTGCACAGGCCTCACTGAATGGACTTCTGAAGCGTGGGGATGGCAAACAATGGCCAAATGGGCAAACTGGAAGTTCAGAAAGAAAGTTCTGATTGGCTTGTTGGGCCATTTTTCACCATCCTCAAGATTCAGGAAGCTCCCCTAAAATCTGGGGAGAGTGAAAACAACTGAAAAGAAGGCCAAAAATCAGCTGGCCCACGTGCGCATGTACGCTGGAGCTGACATAGGGCAATGCCTCACGTGCCCTCTGATATAGCTCCACGTGCCACCTGTGGCGCGCGTGCCATAGGTTCACGATCATGGATCTAAGGGGTAACTTTTCATGCTTCTAGATATTAAATGGAACACATCAAATATGACATTTTTATGGCTCAGAAAAATCGGGCAATTATTTTAAAATTCAAGATGGGTATTTTATACTTGCAGCTAGTAAGTTGTTTGTTGTGAAACAATAATATAAACTTTAATTTCAATTGTCATATTTTCTAAGAGCCAAGATAGATTTCTGGTGACCAGATTATGCTGAATAAAAACTACAGCTTCTCAATGAATAATATCTTAACGGTTCAAAATAAATCTATGTTCTTTAGTCTCCAGTTCTTTTTAGTGTGGAACATCTTCCAATCCAAGCTTCTTCCTGTCTCTGATTTTCTTTAAATGATGAGATTGATAAAGCAAAGCAAGCTATTAAACAAAGACAAGAAGATATAGATCTGAAGAATAATGTGCAGCTGCTTCAGAGCTCTACCAATTACATCATAAAACAAAGAAACTGTAACCCACGTAATACTTATACCAATTATCCTATCCCAAATGTTATAGACTTCTCCTCTCCTTTGTAATCCTGGATCCTGAATGGCAATTAAAATCAGGCACTCTTTTCACACAGAGATTTCTCTGTGCCTTTGATGGGGTTGCACTATTCAGACAGTCTGTAACTTGGGGGTTCTCTTGGACTCGCAGTTACTGCTTAAAGAGCAGATGGCAATGGCGGTTAGAAAAGCCTTTGCACAACAACAAGGTCTCTTCCAACTCTAATAAAATAAATAAATAAACTTCATGTTAAGTGTTAGGTGTCAGTTGCACCCTTTCCTGGATTAAAGTCCCTGTGCTCAATCACTCAAGACCTGCTCATTTGGACTAATTGCAATGTAATCTATGTGGAGCATGTGGCAGTTCTTGCGGGCCCAAGATGGCCCAGGTTACATCATTGCTCCACAAGCTACACTGGCTGCTGGTTTACTTCTGAGTGCAATTCAAGGTGTTATTACTTTTAAAGTAGTGCATGGCATATGGGTCCAGGTTCGCTGAATAGCCATTTCACCCAAATGGGACTTGCCCACTATATCCATGCTGGCAGAGCGTACATGCTACAAGCCTCATCAGTCAGGAATATTGACTGGCAGAGTCCAAAAGAGCCTTCTGTGCCGTGGCTCCTGCCCTTCGGAACATCTTATCCCCTTAGTTGAGATTGGCTCTCCCACTCTTCTGTAAGTGTCTGAAAATCTGGCTCTGCCAAATGAACTGGGGCCCAATGGGGGAGTATCACACTGTAAGTGGTTGATGAATTAAGAAAAAATCCCACCCCTTCACACACACAACATCTGTTAGTCACAATTTCATTTGGATTATTATTCTATATTTATTGATTTTAGAAATGTTTATCTTTTATGGTTTTAGCATTTTTAATGTTGTAAGCCGTCAAGAGTCACTTTGAAGTGAGATGGGAGGCAAATTTAATAATAAAAAAATTAAAAATAAATAAGAAATCTCAAAAATTAATGTAGTACGGAGTCCGATCTAGAAGTTTCCTGTCCTCAAATATTATTTTCTCTATGAAAATCTAGAAGCCAGTTAATTTTTATGCCTCGCTCCATTACAGGTGTAAAGATGAAGGTATGGGTAGCATTAAACTTCAAAAAAATCCAAGTGTAATGAAATGAATCCAAGTACAATCATCACAGCAAACTCTATTAAAATTCTAACAAGATTATTAAGAGACGTGTTTTTGTGTTGTTTTAATTTCCATGGTTTTTAACTATTGTATATTAACTTATTTTGTGAGGAGGGCACTGTACCCCTTCAAAGCAATTTCCTAGCAGCAGTCCAGCATAATAAATGATAAACAGCAACAACAATGTTGCATGTATGGCCAATCCTTTAATGGCTATAGTATTTTGGACCTAAATACTTTTTTCTATGTTATGCCATCTGAAAAAATATTTCTTTTCAATATATACAGCTTTTAGATCAATTTGATGGTATTTATTACAACTGATTAAAATGGAATATTAGCAGGGTTTACCTATGATTTCTAGATTTACATTTCTTGTATTAATAAAATATGCTAAACCAAAAACTAACTTTATTGTAACTTAATCCAATGTATTAATAGAAATATTTACTGAAATATTCAGCTTTTTCCATTTCTAGTTTTCAACAACCCAACACAAACAGAACTAATGAATGTGAAATTGCATCATGTTGAAATTTAATATGTCTAAATCCATCCCCAAAGCAAATAGGCGTTGATTGCTTACCTGAACGCCTCTTCTCGTACGGTGAGTGGGTACAGCAGTCACATGAGTTGCTCCTGTCCAATCCGGTGCGGCTGAGCCTAGTATTAAAAAAGACTGCTGGATCCGCCCCTTCCCCAGAATTCGCGAATCCGATAGACTAGGCTCAGATGTGAAGCTCAATAATGTTTCAACTCTCATGTGTTAGAAGAAAGGTAGGAATAGAAGGCATAGAAGACCACATAAAAGGGAGGGAAGTGACTGCTGTACCCACTCACCGTACGAGAAGAGGCGTTCAGGTAAGCAATCAACGCCTATTCTCCGTACTGAAGGAGTGGGTCCAGCAGTCACATGGGACATACCCAATAGAGGTCCCTAGGGTGGGATTAGATTGCTATCGTGAGAGATAACGGATTGGAGTACTCTTCTACCGAAGGCAGCGTCCGCTGAGGCGTAAGAATCGATTTTGTAGTGCCTTATGAATGAATTTGGTGAGGCCCAAGTGGCTGCTTTGCAGACCTCTTCCAACGGAGCTTGAGTCGCCCAAGCGGCAGATGTGGCAGCACTTCTGGTGGAATGCTCTGTAATATTCTTTGGAATGGAAAGGGAGGCTGTCTCATAGGCTTTAGAGATGGTGCCTCTGATCCAACGGCCTATTACTGATGAGGACACCTTGGCTCCCATGAATCTGGGATGATAGGCCACGAAGAGTGCCTCAGACCTCCGAATGGGTCTAGTGCGTTGGACATAAATTTTTGACGCTCTAGTGAGATCCAGTGTGTGCCATCTAATTGCCAGGGGATGCTCCCGTTGGAGACAGAAGGAAGGTAGTACAATATCCTGGGATCTGTGGAACATGGAACTAACCTTGGGTAGAAAGGTGGGGTCCAGTCGCAGAACCACTTTGTCCTGGTGGAACTGACAGAGGTCCTGCCTGATTGAGAGAGCTGCCAACTCAGATATGCGTCGGGCGGAAGTAATCGCCACCAGGAATGCTACCTTAAAGGATAGGTACCTGAGGGACGCAGAGTTTAGGGGTTCATAGGGGGCCTGAGTAAGGGAATGGAGAACCCGTGGCAGGTCCCAGGAGGGATATCTGTGGACCTTAGAAGGCCGGAGGTTGGCCACTCCTCTGAGAAATTCTTGGATTTCCGGAAAGGAGCGGAGAGGCTGCCTGCGAGGCCCCGCCAAGACCGAAGAGATGGCTGCCAGGTGGCGACGGATGGTGCTAGTAGAGAGACCTTGGTGGAAACTTTTCATGAGGAAGGAGATTACCCTGTGAATGGGAAGGCACAGGGGGGATAAGCCCTTCTGTGAACACCACTGGTGGAATTTGGACCAGGTGTGGTCGTATATCCGGTTGGTAGACCCTCGTCTAGACTTCAGGATGATTTCCACAGTGTCCGGGTCATACCCTCGCAGGTCTAGGTCTCTCCGGATAATAGCCAGGCGATGAGGTGGAACCACTCCGGGTCTGGATGAAAGGAGGCCCCCTGCCGCAACATATCCTCCGAAACGAGGAGTCGCCAGGGGTCCTGGATGGACAGCTGTTGGAGGTCCGCGAACCAGGGCCGGCGAGGCCAGTGAGGGGCGATCAGGATTACTCGAGCCCTCTCTAGGATGATTTTGTGAATCACGTCTGGGAGAATTGGAATTGGAGGGAAGGCATACAGAAGACCTGGGGGCCAAGGACTCCTGAGAGCATTGATTGCCTCTGCTCCCGGGGATGGGAACCTGGAGATGAAGCGAGGGAGCTGGGCGTTGGCTTTGGTCACAAACAGATCCAGCACTGGATGGCCGAACCTGAGGCAGATTTGGTGGAACAGTGCCTGATGGAGATTCCACTCTCCTGGATCTATGGTCTCTCGCGAGAGCCAGTCCGCTTGGATGTTGAGGCTCCCCGAGATGAGATCAGCTAGAAGCGACTGGAGATGTGTCTCCGCCCAAAGGCCTAATCTTAGGGCCTCCCTCATGAGGGCCTTGGATCTTGTGCCTCCCTGTCTGCAAATGTGGCTTTTTGTGGCTATGTTGTCGGTAAGAATCAGGACATGCTGGTTGGAGATGTGAGGTTTGAACTGCCTCAGAGCTAGAGACACAGCCCTTAATTCTAGCCAATTGATGGGCCTGGAGGCTTCCTCCGGTGACCACGTGCCCTGGGCTATTAGACCCTGGGCATGGGCTCCCCAGCCCAAAAGGCTGGCATCTGTGGTGACAACAAACTGGTCTGGGCACCTGGAGGGGGATCCCTTATCTAGGGCTGGAGAAGTCCACCACTTAAGGGATCTGTGAACTGCCGGTGGAATGGCGATGCGGCGAGCCGAGTTGCTGTGCCCCGATCTCTGGAAAGGTAACAGAAGCCACTGTAGTTCCCTGGCGTGAAGACGAGCCCAGGGGACAATGCCAATACATGACACCATTTTTCCCAGTAGGGAAGATAGGGTGACAATGGAGGCAGATTGTTGGGATAAGATACGAGCAATAAGACCCAATAAGCTGAGTTTTCTCTCAGGAGAGAGGAAAACCTGGGATATCTCAGAATTAATGATAGCTCCCAGATGTAAAATAGAAGTGGATGGCTTAAGGTGGCTCTTTTTGAAATTTATGGAGAAGCCATGGTCCTGTAGAACCGACATGGTGGAAGAGAGTTCTGCAGCCACTCCATTTTTTGAACTTCCATGAATTAAAATGTCATCTAAATAACATAAAATATGAATGGGCGTGGCCCTGATATGGGGTGCCAGGGATCCCAAGAGTTTGGTAAAGACTCTGGGAGCTGAGGAGAGCCCAAATGGCATAGCCCTATACTGAAAATGCCTGCCCTGGAAGGCAAAACGTAAAAATTTTCTATGGCCTTTGGCAATGGGGATATGGAGGTAGGCCTCCGTAAGGTCCAGGGAGACCATAAAATCCCCAGGGTGCAGGGCGGCTAAGATGGAGGATAGGGAATGCACTTTAAATTTCCTGTATTTAATGAATTGGTTCAAATTCTTTAGGTCTAAGATGGCTCTCCAGCCTCCAGAGGTCTTAGGGACCATGAAGAGGATGGAGTAGAAGCCCAAGCCTCTCTGGAGAGAGGGGACCGGTTGGATAGCATTAATAGCCAACAAGTGGGAAATAGCCTCCTCCATTCGGATACGAGATGGAGAGGAGCTGGGAGAGGGACAGGAAATAAAACTTTTCTGGGGAGGAGAAATAAACTCTAAACGGAGACCCCTTTCCACAGTATCAATGACCCAAGGGTCCTTACAAGAGCGGTGCCAGGAGGAGGAGAACCAGGCCAGGCGACCGCCTATGGGAAAGGAGGAAAACTCACCATCTGGGTTTTTTGGAAGCCCTGGTAGAGGAGGATCCTCTCTGGTAGCGGGAACCTCTGCCCCTGGGATTTCTAGATTGGGATCGAAATCGGGGGGAATACTGACCTGGATTCCGTTGAAAGGCGAAACCTTGATCCTGTTGACGACCTGTGCACCGAAAGGACTGCGGTTTAGGGGCCTTCTTGGTGGTAGGTCCTAAGACCTTTTTCTTGTCCGAGGTCTCTGTGAGGAGAGGGTCCAGAAGGTCTCCGAAGAGGACATCCCGTTTCAGGGGACCCATGGCTAACTGCCACTTCTGCCTTACTCCCGCCTGCCAAGGGCGGAGCTATAGCAGTCTTCTTGCCGTAGTGGAGGCCGCCACTGACCTGGCTGCAAATCTGGAAGACTGGAGAGTAGCATCCGCTACGTATTGGGCAGCTGCGAAGATTTTGTTGAAATCTTGTTGGCCCCGTAGATCATCTGGGGGAAGATGTTGTTGGAGCTGACGAAGCCACAAGAGCATGGCTCTGGAGAAGAAGGATGCTGCTGCAGCACTCTTAATGGCCCATGAATCTGCGAGGAAACCTCTCTTGAGCATTTGCTCAAGGCGTTTGTCTTCTGGGCGTAGGACCTCCTCTGCTTCGCCAGGCATGGCAGCAGCCGAGTGGAGAGCCTTGACTGGTTCATCTGGCCTGGGACAGGCTAGAAGCTCCTCATAAGAGAGAGAGAGCTTGTAGAGTTTCTTGTCCTTGGAAGTGGGAGTGAAAGCCGAGGTTGGGTGATCCCACTGTTTGAGTAAGGCGTCTTTAAACAATTTGGGCATAGGAATTACCTCATTGTCTTCCTGTTCTTCCATGAAGTAAGGAAGATTTTCCTCCGGAGGATCTGTGGAAGGAGTAGCCTGCTTCTCTTGCCCGGCTAGCCCCGTGGATACTCTCGCTTTAAGAAGGAGAGATTTGAAGAGTTGAGATGGAAAGATAGCAGCTGGGGCTGGAATCTTAATTTGGGATTCCTCATCTTCCGACAGACGCTGAAAGGGGTCATCATCCTCTTCTGCTTCCACATCCTCATTCTCTTCCTGAGAAGAATCTGAGTCCTCAATGACTGGGGCTCTGTAGGAAGGAGAAGAACTCACGGGACGGGAGGAGCGTGGAGGGGGATGAGACAGAGAAGGAACATTGATGGCTGAGAGTTTAGCCTCAATGGTTTTAGTCAAAACAGACAAGATAGACAGAAACTCCGGAGGCAAGGAAGAAATATCAGCCGGAAAGTTAGAAGGATCCCTGAAGGCCTGAGAAGGTTCTGGCTGGGAGGAATCCTCAGTAATATCTGGCTCCTCTGGACCTAAGCCCCATAGGTTAGGTTGGGGTGGATTTAGGTTTGGCTCACCCAGGGATAGCACAGGAACCCCAGAGGGAGGCCGGTTAGAAGCCTCCGGGGGGGTTGGATTAATATGCACTTGGGCCTGCACCTTTAAACGTTTGGCAGATTTATCATGTATTTTTTGTAGGGCTAGGTCCCTTCTCTTCTCAGCCCTAGTGGACTTGGCCAAGGAATGGGCTCCAGAGGAAGAGGAGGAAGAGGCCTGGGGATTTATATTAGTAAGTTCATCACCAGTAGGCCTAACCTCTCTGGGACCTTTGGTAGTGCCTCTCTTGGGAAAAGAAGCCATAGTCTGAACAAATTACAGAAGACAAGGCTTGAGCCAAGAAAATGAGGGGGAGAAGAATTTAGTGAGCTTTCCCAAGAGGAGAGGTGACCCTGCTCCTAGGCCCAGGAGCGGCTGCGACTTAGGGACAATCCGGACGAGACCAAGAGTTCGTGTCCCTAAATGCAGCGTGGCAGGCCTCACTAAACTTAACTTAAGTAAAACCAAGGCACACTGGTTGGAGGCCACTTCCGTGGAGAATGGACCTGAGTGACTCACAGCTACTCCAAAGGGTCATGCGGCGGACTGGAGGCACTGATGGCTGACCAAGAAGGGCAAACCAAAAGTGCAAGTTACTGGGCGCAAGGGCCTTCGCGCCAAAAAAACCGCTCCGTTTAAATTGCAATCGGAGGGAACTAAGTCCGGGAGACAAACAAGTCCCACACCGCAGGAGGTAAATAGCCCTTTAATCCTTTTTTATTGGTAAACAATAGCTTGCCCCGGCAGGACCTCCAGGCCGAAAGGAATAATTAAATTCCAGGCCGTCCGCAGCAACAGCAAGAGGGAAAGAAAGAAACAGCTAATGGCTGTGCCGCCCACTTCTCCCCCAACTCGAAGCCCAGTACGGCTGAGTAAATCTACTGCCGGCAAGCGTTAGTAATAAAATAATCTTACTGTTGTTGTTGGGTTTTTTTTTTTTTGGAGAAAGATCGAAGGGAAGGTGTTGTTTTGTTTTTTTGTTTTTTTGAGAGGAAACGAGCTTACACGGACCGCAGGATCTGCGGCTGAGCGAATTCTGGGGAAGGGGCGGATCCAGCAGTCTTTTTTAATACTAGGCTCAGCCGCACCGGATTGGACAGGAGCAACCCATGTGACTGCTGGACCCACTCCTTCAGTACGGAGAAGCATAGTTTGTTATAATCAAGAAACGCACACCATGAACCAATGGTTAGATGTTAGTTTCTGTCTCATACCAGCCCACATTATGACCAGCCTTTCCTTATAACTGACAGTATTCTAAAAAGGATTAGAAAATTCCTGGTTACCTTATATGCTGGAAATTAACCTTGTGTTTTAAACTCTTGTTTTGCAAATTAAAACTGCAGTTTTATTTATTTATTATTTATATTTATATGCCGCCCACTCCAATAGGACTCAGAGTGGCTAACAGTAATTATAAGTACTAAAAGCAATAAAAAATACAACAATAATAAAACAGCAATATTATAAAATACAAATAAAAGCCTAAGCAAAGGCATACATACACACAGCCAGGTCTTCATGGCTTTCCGGAAGACTGGTAGGGTGGAGATAGTACGGATCTCTGAAGGCAATTGATTCCAAAGGGTCAGAGCTGCCACAGAGAAGGCTCTTCCCTGGGGCCCCACCAGCCAACATTGTTTGGTGGACAGGACCCGAAAAAGGCCAACCCTGTGGGCCCTTACTGGTCATAGCAAGCTATGAGGCAGGAGGCGGTCCCGTAAATACTCTGGCCCTGAACCATTTAGGGCTTTATTCACCTGGGCAGACTAAAGATTTTATGTATTTAATATATTGTTTATTTTATTTTTATGCCATCCAACCGGTAAACGTCCTCAGGGCAGTTTTGATATATATAAACTAAGACAATAATTCATTTGAAATACATGATATGCAGAAAACATGTAGAAAACTATACTCTGCTACAGTGTTCCCTCAAATTTTTTGGGGGGGTGGGCGGAAAAGTATAGTGTCTGAGCGGCAGTCCGTTCGGGACTGGGCGGCACAGAAATAATAAATAAATAAATAAATAAACAAACAAACAAACAAACAAACAGCTCCCCCCCCCCCCGTTGTGCCTCAGAGAATTTCAAAATAAAATACTGTACTGTGTGTCTACAACAGTGAGCTCATAATAGGGCAACTCTATCAATATCAAAATGCCACTTAAATAGTTGAGCTAGTTTCAAACTAGATTTTGATTTTCTTTCTCTCTTCCTTACTCCCATTCTTTTTCTTTCTCTTTTCCTTCCTCTCTTTTTTCTATCTGTTTCTCTCTCTTCCTCTCTTCCTCTCTCTCTCCTTCCCTCTCACTCTTTCCCTCTCGGCTTCTGGGCAGGTTTGAAAAACTCTGAGTTGATGATGATTTTTAAGTGCGCCATGGCTCACTGCTCAGCTTAGAGGGAACTATGCTCTGCTATAAGACATATTTCCTAATATGCTTGTATCAACTTGAATTCCAAAAGCATTTAAAATAGATGCTATAGTGTTTTGCAGCCGGGTGCTATGCAATTTACATATAGAAAACTAGTCTGTGAATTAGAGAAATGTTTTGGTAGGTTTTCATCTTTGAACTGTTAATCTCCTTAACAGTCAATTCTCTGTAAGCAATGATGCCTATGACATAAAAACATCCAATATTAATTATTTCATCAGTTTTTCTACTACTTGCTGATTACTTATGGTAAGCTTGCTGTTCTTTTTTGAGTTCCACTTTTTCATTTCAAACAATGCATCTGGCATCCTAAATGGCCCTACTTTGCTATTGCTATGCTCAGCACCCACAACAGAAGCACTATCAACTAGTAATTTAAGAATCTGATTACCATGACACTACACTTGCTGTCTAGAGCTAATTTCAATTTTTCTTGTTCCAAAACAAAGCAACTGCCATTCTAATCATTGGATATCCCGAATTAAGGCCATAATTACTCCTCCTACTAGGCTGACAACATTTTTTTAAGTAATGAATTTTCTGATCATGCAATATCATTTAAAATGTTCCTGGAGGAGAATTAATATTCAGAAATGTAATTTGCTGGATATAAATTTTGAGATAATTTGGGTATATTCTAACTTGCTATATAAATAATTTTCATTTATATATGTCTTGTTTGGACACTGTAACATTTTTTCAAATGCTCATGTACCTTTGGGAAAAGAACTATAGAAATTAATCATCATTATGTTCACAAGCATCAAACACTATCACTACTGTATATATATTATCTTCTTTCAAGCAATGATAAGGAACATAACAGATATAACTCCAAAAGAACCATGTCAATATCATATTTTATTCCTCAAAATGCCTGCAGCTGTTCCCTGTGATATTGTTTGGGAAATAATCAATTTTAGATGGTCAGGTAATTCTGAACCATAATTTTCAACTCCTGGGTGGAGCCCCGCTGAAGTTGGAGTAAAGGCGGCCTCAAGAATTGCTCTTGATGGAGGGATGTGCCTCTCTGATCAGGCTATAGACAGGGTGGGATTTGCAGCAGCCAAAAAGACTCAGATCTATCAATTGGCTGCAATTGACTTGAAGAAAACAGCTTTCTGGTGCCATCTAGTGACCAGGCGAAATAGCTTGCAGGCTGCAAGAGTCTTGAATCATTAAGAGGACCCAATGATCCTTCCTCTGGAAAGCAGGAAATGGTAGGGCTTCCCATTCCCCAAAATTTACTTCTGGGCTTTGGCCAGCCCTTTATCAATTGCCTTTTAGCATCGTTTTCAACCATTATGGAGCCTCTGCTGCTTGCAGCAGTTGATTTATGGGTCCTCCCTGCTGCTCTCTTGGCAGCTGCCCTCTGGCTTGAGACTCTGTCTGTAGCTCGGGAGGGTATAGGGCAAGCCCTATTGTCCCCTTCCTAAGGTTGTATGCTGGTGGAAGGCTCCAGAGCCACTTTTTCCACCGCGTCAAGGCAGATCTTGCCTGCGGCGGCTTTCAACTTCACTGGACACATGTCCGCAGCTACCAGTATGCCCAGTCAAAGCTGGGCAGTGACTAAATCCCCTCCACCCATTTGGTGGAAAGCCTGGGGCCTTGGCTTGGTGATTAAAAGCTGGGTGGAGCCCCACCTCTGTCACATAGTTGGCAGACACCTCAGCTATCCGAAGCCTGAATTTGCAGCTAACCAGCGGACTGGTTAGCCAACCTGATTGCCAAAGCGATTTTAAAAAATATTTTCCACTTAACTCACAGTTAGCTGAAGCCTGAAGCCATTCAAATTTCACGTCTTGTCTGGCTGAAGACTGAACTGAACTGGGGAGATCACCAGGAAGGAAGAAGTGTCCAAAAAAGATCAAGTGCTCAGTCTCCAGGCAGAGGAATAGAGCAACACGCATTCCTGGCTTCTCTCTCCCCAGTTCTATGGAGAAGAGCAGCTGCTTAGAATCTATGTAGAATCTATGTAGCCTAAACTGTTCTAGCTTTACTTTTGATTTTAGGGCTAAGTATAATTATTTTCTCCTATCCACTCCTGCATAAGTACTTAGCCATTTAATTATCAAGAGCATTTGTTTCAGGGTTTTTCCCCCCAGAATATTTGGGTCAGAGAAAAAGGAGAAAAAAACTATTTTATGGACAGGAGAGTGAAAAAAGTCCATTGAATGCATTACTTGAATTGAAATCTTTGCTCTGAAAAGATATTTAGGTATACAGTGATCCCTCGAGTTTCGCGATCTCGATCTTTGCGAAACGCTATATCGCGATGTTTCCACCCGATGACGTCACTCCCTTCTTTTCTCATCTTTCTTTCTCTCTCTCTTTCTCTATCTTGCTTCTTCCTCTCTCACACTCTCTTCCTCCCTCTCTCATCTCTTTCTTTCCTTCTCTCTCTTTCTCTATCTCTCCCCCTCTTGCTCTCGAGCGGCGGGCGGCACCCAGGGAAGGTTCCTTCGGCCGCCCACCAGCTGATCTGCTCGGCAGCGCAGTAGCAGCGAGGAGCCGAAGATGGGGTTTCCCCTTTGCGTGGGCAACGGGGAAACCCCATCTTCGGCTCCTCGCTGCTACTGCGCTGCCGAGCAGATCAGCTGCGGCGGGCGGACAAGCGGACAAGCGGCGGGCCGGACAAGCGGCGGGCCGGACAAGCGGCGGAAAAGCGGCGGAAAAGCGGCGGCCGGACAAGCGGAAAAGTGGCGGCCGGACAAGCGGCGGACAAGCGGCGGACAAGCGGCGGCCAGACAAGCGGACAAGCGGCGGACAAGTGGCGGACAAGCAGCGGCCGGACAAGCGGACAAGCGGCGGAAAAGCTGCACCCGGACAAGCGGCGGACAAGCGGCGGACAAGCAGCGGACAAGCAGCGGCTGGACAAGCGGACAAGCGGCGGACAAGCAGGCAGGCAGGCGGCTCCTCAGCTGCTGGGTCTTCCCAGGTGCGGAAGTAAAAACACCAGCTGCGCATGCGCGGCCATGGAAAAAGGGGCACGCATGCGCAGATGGTGTTTTTACTTCCGCACCACTACATCCCAAAAAATCGATTATCGCGAGGGGTCTTGGAACGGAACCCTCGCGATAATAGAGGGATCACTGTATTGTGTTTTTCCCAAAAGATGACCTATCTTGAAAAGAATCCCAATCACTTTTCTGAGCACAGGTGATCAAATTAAGCCCCACCCACAAAATTGGCCCTAAATAAGACCCCGTCCACCCCGGGGTGCAGAGGGAGGGCGAGGCCCAGGCAAAAAATAAGCTGGAGGTGGGGTGGAGCTGCACAGGCCCCCGCATACCCAGACACCTGCCTCATTGTCTTCTCCAGCCGCTTCTTCTGCAGCCACTTGCCACCACACCATTTCGCCTTTAAATACCTGCCAGAAGACATCTGCAGGCGATAACAGAGCTTCGGATTGATCCGGATAATAATACTATAATATATTATAATACTGGAAATTTTTAGTCTACCTCATTGTTAATTTGCCTGTTATGTGGTTATATAGCTAAAGCTTCTGAGGAGATGAACAAGAATATGTTTTATTATAATATACAGTGAATTTGGCTTGGGGTTTCTTCTAGACTTTGGGATCCTGCTCAAACAACAGGTGGACAGCATGGCCAGGGTTAGAGCCTTGTACAACTTATCACCAATTGCCAACTTATTTGGACCAGAAAGCCCTTGTTCTGATCACCATGCAGGTTAACCATTGCATTAATAGTCTATGAGAGGATGCTTTTGAAAATCACTCAAGATGTTGCAAGGCTGTAAAATAATTTTCTTCAAGCAGACATTGGTGCTACCCTTGTTTATTATTTTAGGTATTTTATATATTCCTCAAGATTTTACTCAGGGTTGAAGTGTGGGTTTTATGACATATGGATTTCTTTTATGATGTTATGTTTTTATATATTGCTTGAAGACTGGTGATATGAAAGATATAAAAATAAATACCAATTAACATTTAAATTGAGCATGATTTTATAAGGAATTTAAGTTTAATAAGTCACAAAACTGGTTTCTTTAATTTTATGAATTGAAATTTACAGAGACAATTATAGAGGCAAATTCAAAATTCAGTTACATATTGGGGAAAAACCAAATCAACAAATATAACATAGGACAACAGTGAATCTGAAAAAATGTAGGAAATTAGTGTTGACATAATTATAGTTGATAACAGCTCCGTTTGAGAGTTAAGAGAGCTAGTAACCATTTCTAACACCATTTGATGGTATAGGCTTCTCTTCCTTTTCAAAAGTAACAAATAACCTCCCATATCATCAAACACAAGAAAAAGTAGCTGTTGTATATATGTACTGATTTATCACTTCAAGGTAAAATTACTTGCCCAAACCTAACCTTTTTCTTAACTGATTTCACTGTACTGATCATTTCAGTACAATTTTACTGCTAGAGAATCACTCCAGCATATTTATTATTTGGATTTGTATGCCGCCCCGAGTTTTCGGAGAGGGGCGGCATACAAATCCAAATAATAAATAAATAAATAAATAAATAAATATGAATTAGTTGTGCTGCAGAAAGGCTTAAATGTATTTAAAGACAAATCAACATAATTAGTTTCCAAACCATGGAAATATTTCCCTGCTGTTCTATGAGCAGACTAAAGGTAGTCATTGACTACAACCATTCATTTAGTGACCATTCAAAGTGAATTGAAAAAGTGACTTATGACCATTTTTCACACTTATGACCATTGCAGCATCTCCATTGGTCATATCATCAAAATTAAAATACCTGGCAACTGGTTCATATTTATAACGGTCCTGAAGTCATGTGATCACATTTGCGACCTTCTGACAAAGTCAAATGGGTAAGTCAGATTTACTTAACTGTGTAACTAACTTAACAACTGCAGTGATTCACTTAACATCTATAGCAACAAAGCTCATAAAATGAGGCAAAACTAACTTAACAACTGTCTTGCTCAGCAACAAAAATTTGGTCTCAATTGTGGTTGTAAGTTAAGGACTACCTATACCAGTAATGGTATCCAATTCTATTAAATAAAATGAAGAAGATTCAGAGGAATTTCCACAAAGATTATCACAGCTTGAGAACTATCGTATAAAAAGATTTTAGGAACTCAGTATATCATTATTGAGAAGAAAATATTGAGGTTGGGGATCACCTCTAGTGTGACCACCTCTAGTGTTATCTAGAAATTAATTGCTGCTCCAAAACATTATAGCATCTATTTTAAATGCTAGTTAATATAAGCATATTTAGTAAATCTGTTTTATAGCAGAGTATAGTTTTCTATAGGTTTTCTGCATATAATGTATTTCAATTGAATTATTATCTTAATTTATAAATAGCAAAACTGCCCCAAGGACATTTATCAGTTGGATGGCATAAAAATGAAATAAATTTCTGGATCAACCTATTAAATGCCTTATTTTTGGAGTATTTTTGCTGCAGGCCACCCAAAGTCCTTCAGGAGTTGGGCAGCATATAAATTAGGCAGGCAGGCAGGCAAACGAACGAACGAACACACACACACACACACACACACACACACACACACATACATGACACACCTTTTCCCCCCTAAGAGGCTGAAAATATGGGTGCATCTTAGCTTTTTCGAAGCTTCATTTTCCAGCCCTAACAAGGTGCTAATGATCTTCCCGGCTTGCAGGACTTTTTTATTGCTACTCCAAAGAAGGTTTTTTTTCTAGTCCTAAGTCTTTGCAGAGTTGTTTTCATTGCTACTCACTTCAAGGAAGCCTTTTTTTCATTCCTAAGCAGGGGATAAAATAATGTGCTGAAACTGACCATACTAAAGACGCTAGCAAGATGAATACCTGGTAGGTAGGGTTCCCCCCCCCCTGTTTTCCTCCCCCAAAACTAAGGCGTGTCTTATACTTTAGTGTCTTATATACTGAAAAATATGGTAAACCTAGGAATGAGAATATTATATGAAGTGAAAGACAAAAGAGCCAGCTTGGCATGGTGATTAAGACATCAGGCTAGAAACCAGGAGACTAGTCTGCCTTAGGCACAAAACCAATTGTGTAACCTTGGGTCAGTCAATCTCTTTCAGCCTTAGGAAGCAAGTAATAGCAATCCACTGCCAACTCCCACCCTACTGGCCTTCCGCAACGCCACAAAGACCTGGCTTTGCTGGCAGGCCGGCGGGGGGGGCATGAATTGTCCATCTTTCATGACCAAATTTTATTTTATGAATGGTGTGATTGATTGGTTTTGATATAAAGGGATTTTATTGGGTTTAGTTTTTTAGAGTTTATATGTGACTTCTTTTTTATTGCTGTATCTTTTTGTATTGTTATTATGTTGTAAGCCACCCTGAGTCCTTTGGAATTGGCGGCATAGAACTCGGATAAATAAATAAATACATACATACATACATACATACATACATACATACATACATACATACATACATACATTTTGCTAGGAAAAGTACAAAGACTTGTTCAAGCAGTTGTTAGACAGCTGTTAGGAATCAAGACTATCTTGAAAGCATCAAAATGTGCACACATACAAACACAATTTTTATAACAGTTTTTAACTTTTGCAAAAAAGCCATAATTAAAAATATATACAGTATTATAAAATATGCATATATAAATCCCATATAGTGTTTTAAGGATTAATGCTTGGCAACATATGTATTTATTTCTAAAGATCTTGTCTCATCTAGATGTCTAGGATTGAGTGTCAATGAAACATTATTTGCCAGTTCAATTCTGTTCTGTTTCAACCAATGCCTCATGGGAATATAAAGTATTCCATTACAGTAATACTTTTTATTTATTTTACTTGCTTATTTACTTTTATTTATTTACTTACTTACTTACTTACTTACTCAAATTTATAAGCCTGTATTATAAAATAAAATGTATTGCTATATTATATACAGTAATACATTTTAATTTATTTATTTATTTAATCAAATTTATATAAAAAATATTTTCAGCAAATCTTTGCTCCTTTTATTTATTATACTAATATTTTTGCTTTAAAAATTTATGGGAAGACTTTTACTTCTAAAACATTTGAAGCCTGCATCTAAAAATGCATATTGTTATTGATCTAACGGACTTCAACTCCCAGAATTCCTCCTGCAGTCATGCTAGATGAGGTAATCAGAAGGCAAAAACAGCCCCATTTTTTGTAAAAAAAAAAAATTGGGACATTTTTGCCTGGTTTTTTCCCCGCAAAAACAGGGTAGGCCAAAATGGGGGCATTTTTGCCTCTCCGTACTTTCCAGGAGCTCTCTGCAGGCTTTCCAGACCCTTTGTCCACCCCATTTTTGCGAAAAACGGACCTATTTTTCACAAAAATGGGACAGGGGCCGGGCTTCGTGACAGCAAAAACAGCTGCATTCAATGTATAGGACACCCCGACATTTCCACCCTCTTTTAGGAGGGATACTGGTGCGTTTTCTACTCTGAAAAATAAGATATATCTTTTTTGCAATTCCCACAATTACTGTGGAGGCCCATTCAATACTGACATTACCTGACCTCTAAAGCTCTAATAATCTGGGAAAAAGCAAAGTTGCAGCCCTTTTCTATTCCCTTCCATATTTTACTTAGGAAAGATCAAAGTCTGTGGTATGTCTAGATTCCTCTCTGAAATAAGAGCCCATAACTCATTAAACAGTCAAGGGTAAAGAATTAGCAATATAAAAGATAGCATAAAGAAAAATAAAGAATTGAACTACTTCTGAAAATGCGGATTCCAATCAATAGTATGCTTTCTTTTTCTCTTTTGTATATACAGTACACACTTATATAGATTGAGAACTAAATTTCAGCAACTCAAATCAGTCTATAAAATAAATATCAGTCTATAAAATAAATATCTGACTACATATGTTTTTTGTCTCCAGGTTAAATTTTAAGTGGGATTATCTTTTTTATTTAAAGGAAAATATTCCTACAAGAACCAAGAACTAAAGTATAAATTAAAATTCTTCTTCACCATTCTTCTCTTGATTTTACAATTAAGTTACGTCGATAGACTGAAAAGACACTCTGCTAGGTACAGGGTGTCCAGGGGAAAGCATTTCGAAATTCCCTGACATTTCCCTGTAACTTGCGTTCTAGTTAAGACACGGTCATAGGTGACATCATACTAAACGGCTAAGCCATGGAGAAATATTGGTACCCGAGGAAGCAAGTTGTTGCCACAGTTAGGCTCATTTTTGCTTGACGCTGCTAGGCAGCGCAATCCTGGGGGTTTTTTACATGATTTTGCCCTGACTTTTAAACATTTTAATATACAGTAGTTAGTTTTTTTCCCCTGATTTATTTTTTTATTTATTTATTTATTACTTAGATTTGTATGCCGCCCCTCTCCGAAGAATCGGGGCGGCTCACAACACGTGGAAACAAATCATAAATAATCTGACAATTTAAAATATTAAAGATTTTTAAAAAGACCCCATATACTAACAGACATACACACAAGCATACCATATATAAATTAAACATGCCCAGGGGAAGATGTTTCAGTTCCCCCATGCCTGACGGCAAAGGTGGGTTTTAAGGAGTTTACGGAAGGCAGGAAGAGTAGGGGCAGTTCTAATCTCCGGGGGGAGTTGGTTCCAGAGGGCCGGTGCTGCCACAGAGAAGGCTCTTCCCCTGGGGCCCGCCAACCGACATTGTTTAGTTGACGGGACCCGGAGAAGGCCCACTCTGTGGGACCTAATCGGTCGCTGGGATTGGTGCGGCAGGAGGCGGTCTCGGAGATATTCTGGTCCAATGCCATGAAGGGCTTTAAAGGTCATAACCAACACTTTGAATTGTGACCGGAAACTGATCGGCAGCCAATGCAGACTGCGGAGTGATGGTGAAACATGGGCATACCTAGGTAAGCCCATGACTGCTCTCGCAGCTGCATTCTGCACGATCTGAAGTTTCCGAACACTTTTCAAAGGTAGCTCCATGTAGAGAGCATTACAGTAGTCGAACCTCGAGGTGATGAGGGCATGAGTGACTGTGAGCAATGAGTCCCGGTCCAGATAGGGCCGCAACTGGTGCACCAAGCAAACCTGGGCAAACGCCCCCCTCGCCACAGCTGAGAGATGTTTTTCTAATGTGAGCTGTGGATCGAGGAGGACGCCCAAGTTGCGGACCCTCTCTGAGGGGGTCAATAATTCCCCCCCCCCAGGGTGATGGACGGACAGATGGGATTGTCCTTGGGAGGCAAAACCCACAGCCACTCCGTCTTATCCGGGTTGAGCTTGAGTCTGTTGACACCCATCCAGGCCCCAACAGCCTCCAGGCACCGGCACATCACTTCCACCGCTTCGTTGACTGGGCATGGGGTGGAGATGTAAAGCTGGGTATCATCCGCATATTGATGATACCTCACCCCATGTCCTTGGATGATCTCGCCCAGCGGTTTCATGTAGATGTTGAATAGCAGGGGGGAGAGGACCGACCCCTGAGGCACCCCACAAGGGAGAAACCTAGGAGTTGACCTCTGACCCCCAACTAACACCGACTGCGACCGGCCAGAGAGGTAGGAGGAGAACCACTGAAGGACAGTGCCTCCCACCCCCAACCCCTCCAGCCGGTGCAGAAGGATACCATGGTCGATGGTATCGAAAGCCGCTATTCCATTTTTTTTTCATGAATTCCCTGATAATACCCCGATTTCCCTGTTTTCCAGGTTTTCCAGGTTTGCTGGACACCCTGTTAAGGTAGCATGAATTTTAGTGCCTTTAAAAGATACAATCTTTTCCTAATTTTTTAATAACATTTCTGTTTCTGACAAGAATTTGATGTAACAACACATTAGATTAGAAATATGAAGACAGTGACTTCTAATTCTACTATGGGCACAAAGCCAACTGTGTAACCTTAAGCTAATAATTTTCCCTCAGCTCTAAGAAGGAGGCAATAGCAAACCACTTCCAAAATCTTGCCAGGAAAAATGCAGGAATCTGTTCAGGCAATGGTGAAGAGTCAAAACTGACACATATAAACAAAAAAACCTTACTTTCTTTGGTGAGAAGTTTCATCAAAATCTAAGTATACTAAATTATTTTTTTTCATTTTTCAGATTTAATTAATTTTGTAATCTATAACTTAAAATCACCCAATCTATTTATTGCACTGAACTATAATTTTAGTAGTAAGTGATCTATTCTTTTGCAAGTTTAGGATTATTTCAAAATTGAAAAAACACCTAATTTTTTGGCTTCTTAGTCAGCAATCCTGCTGATAAATATATTCATAATTTTAAAGGATCATTAATGCCATAATTTTTTTTGTTCCCACAGATATAAATATTCATAAACAACTCTCTTATTTTCGGCAGAAGCTAATAGCCCCCAAATGGAAATAATTTTGATATCTTTTGAATTATTAATTAGTCATCTGTTAGGTTCTATAACATTTTTTCCTACACAGTGACAATCTTTATTTGCTAACTGCATTGACTTAAGCATAAAATCTTAGAGGGTACCTTCACCTTCTTACTTTTCAATTATGATTTTATCCTTTGCTAGAATTCTATTTTAAGGAATATTAAGTTTTCTACTATTAAATTCATTTTAAATCCTTTGGTAAAAACTGTCAAATATTTTGACAGCTACCTTCTTTAGTGTGCTGATGGATTTAGAACTGGAAGCATTTTGTTTGGCCTTGCCCTCTGAAGTGTGAAAAAATTCTAACCATTTTCAGTACACTCAAAAACATATTTTAGCATCTCATGGATTACTATGTCAGATTAAGGAAAAGAAAGAGTCTTACTGCTTATTGCTCATGATGCTTTATAAAATACTAAACACAATCTGGAATAAGAATGTATGAGTCTGATTGTATGCACCATATCATCTTTTATCTGAGAAGAGAACAGTTGAAAGAAGTTAAAGAAATAAAAACTACATATTTGTAGAAAACAAATGAGGGACTTGTTTGTTTTCCATACAATAAATGCACATTTGTCAAAAGTAGCATTCTGTGAAATCAAATTATATTCTAAAACAAAAATTGACAGCCACTATGACCTTGTCATTTTATATTCAAATATCCAAGTATTTGAAGACCCAATTTATTTGTTGTTCCCATCTTTATTAATTGTATAAATAATTCAAGATGACAAACACCCATAAAATTCTCCTTCCTCCTCTCGATGGTTATATAAAATTTGATAAATAAATATTGCAACTATTTTTTTCAACTTTCCCTGTCAATGCCAATTTCTGATTATCTTGTTTAAATAGAGGAAAAAGAGAGAAAGAGAAAAAGAGAGAAAGAGACAGGGGAGGAGAAGTGAACTGATTAAATTTAAGGGAGCCTTATTAAATTCAATGGGACTATCTCTCAAAGTATGTATAACAAATTGAGGAAATGTATATCATCCTTAAAATTTAGAGCTTGTTTTAAAAAGCAGTAGCATGAGAGCACACTGAAATATAGAGAAAATAAATCAGAATCTGATCAAAAAAAGTGAGGTAACGTGACATAACATAACTAGGAACCATAATTAAGAAAATCTATTAATTACCCACAGACATTATTTGATGTAATGCAACCTCAGTCACAACACTAAAGACAGATCATCATCGGCCCTGGACTGGGATGCTCCATGTCGGAGGTGCTGGAGAGGCAACCGCTCCTGCCTCCTCCTCTTCCTCCTCCTGCCACTGCAGTCCGCACTTTGGCCCCGCTTCTGCAGCAAGGGGCTAGAAGGGCGCTGCTGTTGCTGTCGTCGCCAATGCCGCCGCCGTTGCCTCCTCCGCCTCCTGCTTGGTGGCTACTGTTGCTGAACATGATTGATCTGCCAGACACACGAATCCGGCAAAACCCCAAGCACCCTTTGAAAACCTTCTGGATCCATCAGCATCTGGGGCGGAACCTCCTAACCGGTTCCGCCTCCCTGCCGTGGAGGATTGGAACCTTAAAATCAAGCCACAGTAGAAAATGATCTGACCATGACAAAGGCAACATTTCTAAGCCCCTTAATTTCAGATCATTACTCAACTTCTCCTAGAGGAATACCATGTTAAGAGTGTGCCCCCCCTCATGAGTTGGGCCCTGAATTAATTGAGTCAGGTCCATGGTTGCCATGGCGGCCATGAATTCCTGTGCCAATCCAGAGGATTCGCCGAGCGACGGTAGTTTAAAATTCCCCAAGACAATAAGTCTGGGGGAATCAACCGCCAGCCCAGCTACCTTCTCATGTAGCACAGGCAGGGCTGTTGACATGCAGTTGGGAATTAGGTATATGAGCAACAGATCCCCCTGTACCCCTAGGTCCAACCTCATAAGAAGGGACTCACAACCCAAAATATCAGGGGCAGCCCTATCCCCCCTAAGGTCAAACCCTGTGGCCCTCAATTAAAACAAGTTTGACACTCCTGCTCAAGGTTATACTTTCTTCCCATTACATCTTAGGGGAACCAGAAGGGGAATCTTCTCTATACTAGCTTCTGAAATAACTAAGGCAGAATACCAGAAAACAGCCAGAGTCTGTAAAGAAGTGAGGCAAGCTAAGGCTCACAATGAACAAAGGCTTGCAACAAAAGTAAAAAGTAACAAAAAAGCTTCTTTCAACATATTAAAAACAAGACAAAAGTCAAGGAAACAATTGATCCATTGCAGGGAGAAAGTGGCAAGAAGGTGACAAGTAACAGGAAGAAAGCAGAGCTACTTAACACTGTTTTTTTGCATCTGTCTTTACAAAGGGGAAAAAAACAGCCCTACCTATCAAAAACAGTATCACAAAAAATATTAGGAACACAAGTTAAAATAGGGAAGAAAATGGTAAGGGAACACCTGTCTACCCTAGACAAATTCAAATCACCAGGACCAGATGGATTACATCCCAAGGTTCTGAAGGAAATGGCAGACGAGATTGCAGAACCACTGAACTATATCTTTCAAAGATCCTGGAGCACTGGGAAATTGCCAGAGGAGTGGAGAAGAACTGATGTATTTCCCATCTTCAAAAAAGGAAAAAAAAGAGATGCAGGAAACTACAGACCTGTCAGCCTGACCTCAACACCAGGGAAGATTTTGTAAAAGATAATCAAGCAATGAATCAATGAAAACCTAGAAGCAAAGTAATAACCAAAAGCCAACATGAATTTGACAAAAATAGATCATGCCAAACTAATCTTATTGCATTCTTTGACAAAGTGACAAAATTAGTGGACCAGAGGAATGCTGCTGATGTAGTGTACTTGTACTTCAGTAAGGCTTTTGACAAAGTAGACCATAACCTACTACTAAATAAAGTAGAAAAATGTGGGATGGACAGCAACAACACCAGATAGATTCAAAACTGATTAACCAACCACACTCTACGTGTAGTGTTCAATGTAACTACATCTATATTGAGGGATGTATGCAGTGGAGTACCACAAGGCTCTGTTTTAGGCCCAGTACCCTTCAACATCTTCAGCATGACTTGGACGAGTGGATAGATGGGTAACTCATCAAATTTGCAGATTACACCAAACTGGCAGGAATAGCCAACACTCCAGAAGATAGGTGCAAAATATAGAAGGATCTTGACAAACTTGAATAATGGGCGCTATCTAACAAAAGGAAACTCAATGATGAAAAAAGTAAGCTTCTACATTTAGGACCTAAGAAAAACAAAATGCACAGGTACAGTATATGAGGTACATTGCTCAACAGTAGTAACTGTGAGAAAGATCTTGGAGTCCTAATGGACAACCATTTAAATATGAGCCAGCAGTATGCAGCAGCTGCCAAAAAAGCCAACACAGTTCTAGAATGCATTAACAGAGGGACGGAATCAAGATCATGTGAAGTGTTAATGCCACTTTATATGGCCTTGGTAAGGCCACACTTGGAATACTGCATTCAGTTTTAGTTGCCATGATGCAAAAAGTATGTTGAGACTCTAGATGAGTATGTTGAGACTCTAGTGGAGAGAAGAGCAACAAATGTGATTAGAGAAGGATTTAGAGGTAATGATTTTTGAGAGTCTCAAAATGAGTGAACAGTGCAGTCAGGTGATAGTGAAAGCAAGTAGAATGCTTGGTTGCATAGCCAGAGGTATAACAAGCAGGGAAAGGGAGATTGTGATCCCGCTGTATAGAGCACCGGTAAGACCACATTTGGAATACTGTGTTCAGTTCTGGAGACCTCACCTACAAAAACATATTGATAAAATTGAACGGGTCCAAAAACGGGCTACAAAAATGGTGGAAGGTTTTAAGCATAAAACTTATCAGGAAAGACTTAATGAACTCAATCTGTATAGTTTGGAGGACAGAGGAAAATGGGGGACATGATCGAAACATTTAAATGCGTTAAAGGGTTAAATAAGGTTCAGGAGGGAGTGTTTTAATAGAAAAGTGAACACAAGAACAAGGGGGCACAATCTGAGGTTAGTTGGGGGAAAGATCAGAAGCAAGGTGAGAAAATATTATAGTAGCAGATGCTTGGAATAAACTTCCAGCAGATGTGGTTGGTAAATCCACAGTAACTGAATTTAAACATGCCTGGGATAAACATAGATCCATCCTAAGATAAAATATATCTTTCTATTAGGGGACTGGAGGCTAAAACATATGAAGAATGGTTGCATGAACTGGGCATGGCTAGTTTAATGAAAAGAAGGACCAAGAGACACATGATAGCAGTGTTCCAATATCTCAGGGGTTGCCACAAAGAAGAAGAAGATGTCAACCAATTCTCCAAAGCACCTAAGGGTAGAACAAGAGGCAATGGGTGGAAACTAATCAAGGAGAGAAGCAACTTAGAACTAAGGAGACATTTCCTGACAGTTACAACAATTAATCAGTGGAACAGCTTGCCTCCAGAAGTTGTGAATGCTCCAACACTGGAAGTTTTTAAGAAGATGTTGGATAGCCATTTGAAGTAGTGTAGGGTTTCCTCTCTTAGTAGGCTTTGGACTAGAAGACCTCCAAGGTCCCTTCCAATGCTGTTGTTGTTATTATTAATAGGGCAACAGTAAATATACAAGTTAATGTATATAACAAAATATACCTTGCATCTTATATATACATTATATTTTCATGATACTCTTTAAGATTTGAAATAATCCTGTCAGTTTACACTTTTTTCTGTGATATTCAATTTTCTGCATTTATTTATGTCAGATATGTTAAAAGTGACAGCTTAAACAGATCTTTATTTTTAAATGCCAGATAATAATTGTATCTACTTTTTTACAGTATTTGTTTTACTCCTAAAATGAAAACTGTGGGGCACGCTATTTGTATGCATTTAAATTATAACACTCAACAAATTCCATGCAATCCTTTTGTTCCATCCTTTTGTTCAAATAAATTATCTAGAACACCATTAGGTTTTGTCATACCATGCCTAAACCACCTGCCATTCACAGCAGTTAGCAAACAATTTCACAAAATTCAAAATTGCTAGTTGAATATGCTTCCTTTTACCTTTAGATAAGATTGGTTGTTGCAGGTAACCAATGTCACAAGGAAATTAAAAGCTTTATTAACAAAGGTCTTATATAAATATACTACATCAGAAGAACTCTATCTTAAATGTTATTAATCTTCCAGGAAAATGATCCCTATTATTCAAAATCAACAGGTATTATGCCTGCACCTTTATATGTAAACATTTAAACATTCAGGTTGAATATAATTAAGCAAATTCCAAAATACCAATCTACTATTTCAAGCATATCACCTGTTTCTGTAGAGACCAAGGGAGGAGACTGATGAAAATAGGCAAAGTAACAGGGTACTGAAGACTGAAACATTCCTTAAGTCATGGGAAACAAAACATCATTCAGAAGCAGTTTGGAAAAATGGTTTCCTAATTCACTAGGGTATAAGCAGTGAATGGTTACTAAAAATTTTACTACCACACTGTGGGCGTGGCTTATGCAGGACGTCCTGCATTTTCTTTCAGCATCTTTGAGTGTAAATTGGGTGCTCTGGGGTGGAGCTCCAATTTCACTACCCCACTGCTCCTCACCCCCCAAATCCGGGTAGTAGCCCACCCCTGGGTATAAGAAAGACAGAAAGTATAGTAAAATAAACTTGCTTGATACTATTAATATTATCTATTTCAATAAAGTATAATTCTAGTTTTCATAGGGTGTTAATTTTCTCATCTGGTCTTTTTAATGCAGTTAACGTTGCGTTCCTCGGCATTCTATCCAGGGCAACCTGTTCTAAAAGAAAACTTCTCGCAAGTTCAATCAAACTTCTCAAACTCACGATGTGTTTTCTTTTAGAACAAGCTGCCCTGGACACAAAACAAAGGAATGCAAGGAACCAGTACAAGTGTCAGGTGGTGGGGTGCAATTTGGGGGTGACAGGTCGGGAGAGGTGAGCTGTGAGACCCATGTCGGCAGAGAGTTGGGTGGGGCAAGAAATGTTTACTTCTTCCTGGGGGAAGGGGCGTAACAGAAAATAATTGAAAAGCATTGCCTTAAACAAATATAGAAAATTGCAAAATTATATGATCTAATAAGTTAATTATAACATTGTTTTAAAATTATAACTGATGTAAACATATACTCTTTTAAAGCAGTGATTTTCAACCTTTTTTGAGCCATGGCACATTTTTTACATTTACAAAATCCTGGGGCACATTGAGGGGGGGGGGGGCTAAAAATAGTTTGGACAAAAAAATTCTCTCTCTCTCTCTCTCTCTTCCTCCCTTTTGCTCTATTTATCTTGCTTTCTTTCTCTTTGAAGGCACGAAGCTGGTCTGGTCTCGGAAGCTGAGCTTCACGGCACACCTGACCATGTCTCGTGGCACACTAGTGTGCCGCGGCACACTGGTTGAAAAACACTGTTTTAAAGTAATAATACCTTTACAGGTAGTTCTTGTTTAATGAGCAGTTGTTCAGCAACAACTGAAAGCTATGACAGTACTGAATGACTGGTACTTGTATCCAGCTCTTCAAGATCTGGCCATCCAAGCACACACACCCTTGGTCACATGATTGTGATTCAGTTACTTGGCAACCACCTTGTACTTATAATGTTTGCAGTATCCTGTGATCATGTGATTGCCATTTGCAACCTTTTCTGAAGCAAAGTTAATTTGGAACTAGCGAGAAAGAGTGTCAGTTGTTCCTGTAAATAACTCCCATGCCTCTGGGTCTTTTTCCCAAGGATCCTAGCTATAGAGTACAAGATCCCTCTGTAGTTTGTACACGACAACACACACATCATATACTTACTGTTAAATATTCATGTAGTAGGGTAGATTTTCACTGTATACATACTATGCCCTGATTGGTTACTTGTTTCTGGCGGGAACTTTGTTACTATGTCAAGTTGTTGATTCCTGCCGGTTGTTCCCTATAAATAGTTAAAAGACCCGCGCTTTCCTCTCAGCACCATATTCACTGTGTATTTGACAGTCACGTGCAGACAGCGTCTATTTGACAGAGCTCAATAAACAAGAGTTTTTCTCTACATTATTGCCTCTTCTGATTCATTTTACTTACAGCATGGCACTGGGCTGGCCAACAGCACACCCTCCCTTACCCAAAAGCAGCCACCACTGGCCTTACTGCATTCATACTATACCACACCAGACACCAATGCACAATCCCCTATCCATCAGCTACCTCCCACCCAGCTATGCTCACAATGCACTGCAACAGCTATTAACTTACTCACCAACCTGCTTGGGAACCACCAAAAATGTATGACTGCTGGTTTCCCTACTGACCTTGCTTGTTGGAAGCTAGCAGAAAATTGCAAGGAGACCTCACTTAAAACCCATTTTCCTTAAGAATGACAACAGGGACTGTCATGGTTTCCTTCCCTAAACAACACATGATGTCATGTTTTATTACAACATTGTTTAGCAATGAAAATTCTAGTCCTAATTAAATGACTGGTGGAAATCATACATTTTTGTTTAATAAAATAAACGTAATTGGACTACAAAAGGGTCCAGTTTAAAAAAGAGCTCATCATGCAAACTAACGCTGTACAAATGCAACTATTTCCAGTATTTGGGGGATACACATTTAGGACATGTTTGTAATTCTTTAAACCAAGATTGTATTTTTTTTCCAGTCTTACAGTATAGCTGAGCAACTGCAGAATCCTGAGGAAAGAAACAGCTATTTTAAGAAGCTGCAGACAGGCACAATGATATGAGCCTTGTACACTCTGAAGCACATATTTGCTTCTGAACATGAAGTAATGCAGAGTCATAATATAGATTATTTTCAGAGACATTAGCTAATAATCTGGGTTTTTTTCTGTTCCTATGATCACGTATCCTATGTAACTAAATACAAAGCCATCATTACAATTGCTCTAGAAAATTTCCTTCTTGTTCATAAAACCAAACAATATCCTGGGGCAGGAAATCAGCAAAAAAAATTAGGAATTGATGTTGCTGCTAAATGTGAACAAGGCCTTGAAATCAACTGATCTGAATCCCAGTAATTCCAATCCCAGTCATGTCTGACCCTGTCTGTAATTCATACCAACAAGGCTACATAGAAAATTGTTTTTTACTTCGGTTTTTGCAAAAGTATTTTGAGCTAAATTTTACAGATTAACCAGTTCGACTACTGTAACGTTCTCTACATGGGGCTACCTTTGAAAAGTGTTCGGAAACTTCAGATCGTGCAGAATGCAGCTGAGAGAGCACTCATGGGCTTTCCCAAATATGCCCATGTTACACCAACACTCCGCAGTCTGCATTGGTTGCCGATCAGTTTCCAGTCACAATTCAAAGTGTTGGTTATGACCTATAAAGCCCTTCATGGCACCGGACCAGATTATCTCAGGGACCGCCTTCTGCTGCACGAATCCCAGCAACCAGTTAGGTCCCACAGAGTGGGTCTTCTCCGGGTCCCGTCAACTAAACCAGTGTTTTTCAACCAGTGTGCCACGGCACACTAGTGTGCCGCGAGACATGGTCAGGTGTGCCGCGAAGCTCAGAGAGAGAAAGAAAACAAGAGTGAGAGAGAGAAAGAATGCAAGAGAGAGAGAAAGAAAGAGAGAGAAAGAGAGAAAGAAAGAAAGAGAGAGAGACAAAAAGAAAACAAGAGAGAGAGAAAGAAAGAAAGAAAGAGAGAGAGAAAGCAAGACAGAGAGAAAGCAAGAGAGAGAAAAAGAAAATGAGAGAAAGAAAGAAAGAAAGAAAAGAAAGAAAGAGAGAGAGAGAAAGAAAGCAAGGGAGAGAGCAAGAGATAGAGAGAGAGAGAGAAAGCGAGGGAGGGAAGGTGGGAGAGAGAAAGACAGAGGGAGGGAGGGAGGGAGAAAAAGAGCAAAAAAGTGGAAGGAAGGAAGAGAGAAAGAAAGAAAGAGGGATGAAGAGAGAGAAAAAAAAGAAGGGAGAGAAAGCAGGAGGGAGAGAGAAATAGAGCAAAAGGGAGGAAGAGAGAAAAAAAATTGTCCAAACTTTTTTTAGCCGTCCCCCCCCCCTCAATGTGCCCCAGGATTTTGTAAATGTAAAAAATGTGCCGCGGCTCAAAAAAGGTTGAAAATCATTGAACTAAACAATGTCGCTTGGCGGGACCCAGGGGAAAAGCCTTCTCTGTGGCGGCCCCGGCCCTCTGGAACCAACTCCGCCCAGAGATTAGAATTGCCCCCACCCTTCTTGTCCTTCATAAGCTGCTTAAAACCCACCTCTGTCGCCTGACATGGGGGAACTGAGATACTCTTTTCCCCTAGGCCTTTACAATTTACACATGGTATGTCTGTATGTATGTTTGGTTTTTATAATAATGGGTTTTTAACTGTTTTTAGTATTGGATTATTATTATATGCTGTTTTATTACTGTTGTTAGCCGCCCCGAGTCTGCAGAGAGGGGCGGCATATAAATCCAATAAATAAATAAATAAATATGCAAGCTGTCTTCTTATCTGATAGAGCTTGCTTCCATGGTAGCAAAACATATAACCAATAAGCAAGAACACTTTAGGTTTACATTAAAGTGATTGCATGAATTGAAGTTTTCAGTATAGTAGATCCTTTACAACCATCCTCAAACATTACACGAAATACAATCAGCTTTTTAAGTATATCATGAAAAGAATATGATATATAACATTCAATAAAAATAAGAGTGGAATCTTTCATTCATAATTTTATTTAGATAAGTATTTGAACTTGTTACCAGGTAAGATTACAGCCTAAAAATAACACATAATGTACAGTATTTCATTAGCCAGATGCCCACAAATTGTGAAAGTATATATGGAAGTGCAAACATTAAAAATGAATTATTCCTGGGCAGGCAAGCAAATGTCACACTCTGTACAAACATCCTACTGATTCTGCTGCCCACATTTGCTACTGTCTACTGCTGCTTCTCAGGTAATATTATAAATCCTTTATTTCATTCTTCCTTGTAACTTACTAATGCTATGTTGTTTCACAGTTGCCAACATCTCAGTAATGTCTTCTGCCTTGCCCTGAATATTATTTTCTATTTTTTCTTTTATGCAGTTGTTCCCAATGCTTAAAAAAATCACATACTGAATAAAAAGTATTTTAGGGCTACATTTATTTTGCCCCTTTTCTTTGTTTTATTTGTCCCTACTAGTGATACCCAGGAAATCAGATAAATATTAATGTTATCTGACATCTTAAAACATTTGGAGTTGTCAAAATTAGTTTTGATTGCAGGGGATTGGGGAATTGAGATTCTAGCACTTCGGAAGAATTCCAATGTTCTTAAGCTTTGCCTGGCAATTTATAAATAATAAAGCAACATTGACACGGATAAAGGACAGCATTTGGACACAAACACTAGTACAAACAAACCTTATGAAGAATAGCAACCAACCCCTTATTTTCAGAATAGCATAAAATAAAATAAAAACATGAAACATCATTTAAGAATTTGATAGCATAAAATTATTATAATTCATTCTGAAAATAACAATAATATTGGTATCTTTACAAGTTATCACTCATTTCTATAAAGATGTGATCACTTTTAACAAAAGTATTAAACTAAATTATATAAAGATTATGGGGAAAAATAGGATTAAAGCTGATGAGACAGAAACCAGCAATAGCTGGGCAAGAAGGAGAAGTTATATAAGTAGTATTTATTAGCTGCTTTACAAAGTGAAATGTTTGGTAACTTAAAAATGTGTGAGTAAAAAACAAAAAGTTCATATTGGTAAAAAAAAGCTTGTAGGTAAATATGCTGCATGTAACTGGCCTTCATTCTTGTCTGTAATAACACAAATAGTATAGCAGAGTCTTGTGTAAGAGTCTTCTACTGAGTAACCCAATTCTTGAATAAGAGATTAAGTGTCAAAAGAGCTGTGAAATAACACTGCCGATTTGGAAGTTCTTGATTTCACATCTGTAGTATTTGTCAATGTTAGTATACTCGTACTGTATAAAATTATCTAATAAGAGGTTTTTCTTGGTCTACACTCCATTTCAATGACTTTAGATCAGAAAAAATACATTTTGTCCAGTCTGAAAATGAAACATGCTTATTATTCAATCAAAAGTTGATTTGTAATGTTTCATTTACAAAGTTCATCAGCTCAAACCCTTTCATTATTTACTGTTTCTTAGAACTACATTTTTGGGCTACTACTCATACCTTGCATTATAACCAATGCAACTGTCAAAATAATTAATATTTTAAAAAACAACATGAACAAATGAAGGTCTTTTCTTTAGAAATCCTCTCTGCAAGATGAGAAGCTAGTGGAAGAGAACTTAATATGAAAAAGGGAGTAAAGTACACCTGTAGCAGATCATTAAAGGATATGTACCATCTTTCTTTGAGAATGAGTAGATTTTCATATCATGTGCCTCCAATGAATTCTTTGAACTACACTGAAATAAATCTCAATCAGATCCTTAGTATTTCTGTGAGTCTGACTTTTTTTCTAAAAGTTTCCTTTCTCCTCTTTATATTCAATGGGTGTTGTGAGAGGTGGGTAAGGCTACATTTCACAGATGCTACACGAAACCAAAATAGATACTCCAGCACTATCAACCGATGACAAACTGGGTTATTTGGCATCTTCTCTAAAAAAAATATCCGTGATGCAGTTCTAACTTCAAACAAGACAAGGAGACCAACTAGGTACGGTCACAACTCAAGTAAAACTGAAGTGTGGGCGTTTAAGGCAAGCTTTTGAGCCGGTGGAAATGTTTTCTTTTAAAAAAATAAAAAGCTGCGAAGCATTTCCAAGTACAGTACAGTACAGTACATCCAACTGGAAGTTCACCCCAGATAATTTAGATCCAAGGGCTTGGGAAGCGTTGAGGGATCTTTTTCAGCCTAGCTTCATTCTAGCGACGCGCTGGAAATCGCCCCCAAGTTCATTTCCAGGGACACAAGCACGACGCAGCTCCCACTCGAGTTCTGGACTCAGCGCCGCTTGCCCTGGAGAGAGCCGGGGACCCATCCTCATTTCCCCAGGTATCGCCGCCCCCCATGCCGAAAACCTGGGGGGGGGGAATCACCGGCTTTTTGCTGCTAACTCAGAGCAGCTGCCCCGACCCAGCAGAAGGTACCACCAACTGGGCAACGAAGACCTTGACTCAAGCGGCAAAGCAAGTTGGATTAACGACTCACCTCACAAATTCCTTCCATTTCTCTACGGCCCCCCCCAGCACTACAGAGAACAGCGCCGGAACTGACATGATAAGCAGTATAGGCGGCGGCAACAGCAGTGGCGGCAATTCGGGGGGAGGGAGGGAATGGGGACGACGACGTAGGAGAAGCAGCGGCGCTTACCCGGAGAGCTTAGCGATCTTGACAAAGCTAAACACATCCATCCAGGGGAACCGCCTAAGCAACGCCTCACTTGCGCACTCGCTCGCTCATTCCAGCAACGGCTCCGTGCCATGGAGAGGGTTGTGCATGGTTGTTTTCCTTCTCCAGCAACAGCGGCTACCCCTGCCGAGAAAATAGTCGGCTATCCTGCTATTCCCCCACCTCCCTCCCGCCGGCAGCTAAGCGTGCAATATCCACCGGCACCTCGAAGATCTTGGAGAAGCGCGCGCACCCCCGCGCGCTTCCCGGCTTAGCTCGCTGAGGCGTTCGCAGCGAGGGAGCGCGCGTGCCTCCGCGCCTGCGCAGAGGTCTGCCTCGCGCGCAGAGCGAGGAGCCCCGGGAAGAGGCAGGAGCCCCTAACGGGCAGTGAGCGAGGCAGCGGCAGCGCCGCCGGCGGCTTGAATTTGGAAAGGGCGAATGAAAGCTCCGCCTCCTCCCACAAGAAGAAAGCGGCCGAAGCTCTCGGGTTCAAAGCCGTTTTCAATTTTTAGTGGTTATTGTTTTTACCTGAAGCTAGGTTCCTTATCATCATCATCAAAAAAGCACATCAAAGAATGTTCTTTCTGCGCCAACTCAGGAAGCTCAAACTGGCCAAGGAGCTGCTGATACACTTCCATAGAGATAGAGGAATCATTGAGTCTGTCATCTGCACCTCTATAACTGTCTGGTTTGGTGCTGCAACCCAACAGGACCGACACAGACTTCAGAAGATAATCAGAACTGCAGAAAAAACAATTGCTGCCAACCTGCCTTCCATTGAGGACCTGTATACTGCACAAGTCAAAAAGAGGCCGGTGAAAATATTTACTGACCCCTCGCATCCTGGACATTTGACCCCTATTACAATCATCAAGTGTTGTACCTCATGATTCTTGACAAATCTATATTTTCTTTTATGTACACTGAGAGCATATGCACCAAGACATGTGTGTGTCCAATCACATTTGGCCAATAAAGAATTCTATTCTATTCTATTCTTATAATGTGATTGGAAGGTGAAGCAGCGGGTCTCTCTTACTTCAGCATTTTGTCCTCCAACCCAACAGATAGCCTTGATGGTCTTTTTAAAGCAGTTTAAAACTTGGGGCAGAAAAGGATCTGGACAAAGTAACACACTTCTCATTATATAAAATTATGGATTGATAACAATTTCTAATGACCTTACTTAAGCCCCAATATCCCCAATCAATTCTAATAGTAGGAAGGAAGTCTCCTCCACATATAACTGATCAGTTTTTATTATTTATCCTACTATCTATAGCCAAGGAGGTACCGGTAATTTAGTTGTATAATTCAGGAGAATATGCCAGATAGTATGTTTTAGAAAATCATAAATGATCTTTTAAAGTATATTTTTGATATTCGTCTGGGAAATCTGAAACTTTTAATTATTTTTGGACTGTCTTCACCCAAATAAATAAATAAATACTCAAGCAATTTGGACAGATTCAGACAGACAATTGGGACAGATTCAGACAGACAGATTCAACAATTGTTTTAATCTCTCTTACTACATTATTTTTGGAATTGTTTGTCATTGTCTTAAAGAATATTTTCTGCAACATTAAATGGAGCTTCTTGGCCTGACAGTTTTCACATTTGTTTTCCCAGGAAATCCTCCTAATTTCTCATATTGTATACTTAACTCTGATTCATTAGTTAACTTTGACAAATTGTTATTTTATAAATATTTTGATTTGCTTACAAGTGTATCAGTCTTCTATCAGTGATGGCTTGCTACTAGAACGGTAAGGTGCTATGCTCCGGTTGTGATTTTGGGTAAGCGTGAGCAGCTGCGCACCCTGATATGCACACGCACCCCCCATGGGAGATTTGGCTTTGCACTTGCACAGCAGGTGAAATTTCACATTAGGACGCTCACATGAGCAAGATTTCGGTGATTTTCACCTATTTTTTGCACAAGCAGCAGGAGGGCTGCAGGGAAGCAGGGCCGAGGCCCAGAGAGGGGCAACTACCACGGGTGCTGTGGGCCAGGGCTGGAACACTTCTGGTCCGAACATCCAACGCTGTGCTTCAGATACAAATCTGCGCATGCTCAGGAAGCTAAAGGGGGCGCACGCACACACTTACCCCACCACCACCAGACCATTCCAGTAGGACCGCAAATCGTTGCCCTTTACTGTATATATCTAATGTGAATGCATATAAAAATAGAGTTAAATAATTATAATACAAATTCTATAGTAACATAGTTTAACTAAACTATGTATTTTCAAAGATTCTGAAATGGAACAGATCATCTTTAATCATAAGGAAGCTGAATATGTTTGCTTTTAGCATTCTGAAGAGGATAAAATAATGAATAACTCCTTATTTATTCATGCTTATTTCTAGCATATGGAATTTAAATGTTTGAATTCCTTGCACAGCTTAAAATATGTCTTGCTAGTTAGTACCTTATTAACATCTGTCAAAAATATTTCTCAATGAAACAAAATAGAAGACTGTTTATTAAAATGAGCTTGTAATTATTTCATTGGTACTTAAAGCAGTTTGAATGTTGTGAAAAGTGTTTATGTTCTAATTGATTGAATTAGTTTTCATGTGTTGTAGAGTCAAAATGGAATGATCATTTAAAAAAAATTCACACTACATGGATCTTACATGTGGATGACTCTTGAAAGGGCTGGATTCAGGGGAGCACAAAATACTGGTCCTCAATAATGATTACTCAAAACTGGAGCACCATTTGAATGCCATCGGAATTACAAATTCACTATCAATTAATTGCAAAAGGCAGCTTTACTCAAACAGTTTATATCCTACTTTTAACACCACAAAACATCAGCATGTGCCTGTCCCAAATCCTTGGAAAGCATTCAATAGGTGGATAAATATGGTACAGTATATCCAATCTGAACATCCAACTGATTATGCAACAAACCATTATTACAATTACTTTTATTTCTAAAAATTTACAAATTGTTAAGAACCAGAAAGCAACAGAAGACAAAAATGAATAGTAAACATGGCAAGATAGACATATACAATTCCAGCTGCAGTTAATACATGTAAAATCAAGTATATAGTTCCTTTGTCATATTTTTCCTGAAGAATGTCCAATAAAAATATTTCTGGTTTCATGTCTCTATGCTGTTTTAACATTTTTTTCCAGCCACATATGTTATTTTCACCCAGTATTTTTGAGCTTTGAGCTAGATATGTCCACCATATGTGGTAATATGAACCAGGTATTTGATTGCATTTCCAATATTTAGCAGACCTCTCCTTATACATTTTTGCCAACCTTGTTGGTGCAAATTACCATCTATATAACATTTTATACAAATGTTCTTTATATGCGAACGAAGCGGTGGAAGTGATGTGCCGGTGCCTGGAGGCTGTTGGGGCCTGGATGGGTGTCAACAGACTCAAGCTCAACCCGGATAAGACGGAGTGGCTGTGGGTTTTGCCTCCCAAGGACAACTCCATCTGTCCGTCCATTACCCTGGGGGGGGGGAATTATTGACCCCCTCAGAGAGGGTCCGCAACTTGGGCGTCCTCCTCGATCCACAGCTCACATTAGAACAACATCTCTCAGCTGTGGCGAGGGGGGCGTTTGCCCAGGTTCGCCTGGTGCACCAGTTGCGGCCCTATCTGGACCGGGACTCATTGCTCACAGTCACTCATGCCCTCATCACCTCGAGGTTCGACTACTGTAATGCTCTCTACATGGGGCTACCTTTGAAAAGTGTTCGGAAACTTCAGATCGTGCAAAATGCAGCTGCGAGAGCAGTCATGGGCTTACCTAGGTATGCCCATGTTTCTCCATCACTCCGCAGTCTGCATTGGCTGCCAATCAGTTTCCGGTCACAATTCAAAGTGTTGGTTATGACCTTTAAAGCCCTTCATGGCACTGGACCAGAATATCTCCGAGACCGCCTCCTGCCGCACGGATCCCAGTGACCAATTAGGTCCCACAGAGTGGGCCTTCTCCGGGTCCCGTCAACTAAGCAATGTCGGTTGGCGGGCCCCAGGGGAAGAGCCTTCTCTGTGGCGGCAACGGCCCTCTGGAACCAACTCCCCCCGGAGATTAGAACTGCCCCTACTCTCCCTGCCTTCCGTAAACTTCTTAAAACCCACCTTTGCCGTCAGGCATGGGGGAATTGAAACATCTCCCCCTGGGCACGTTTAATTTATATATGGTATGCTTGTGTGTGTGTCTGTTAGTATATGGGTTTTTTTTTTAAATCTTTAAAATTTTAAATTGTTTGATTACTTATGATTTGTTTCTACATGTTGTGAGCCGCCCCGAGTCTTCGGAGAGGGGCGGCATACAAATCCAAGTAATAAATAAATAAATAAAATGCAGTCAATTTAACATTTCCATCCCATAATTTCTGTCATTTGTCTAGTTCTATTTCATATCCAAGGGAACAGTCTTCCCTTAGAGCAGTGATGGCGAACCTATGACACGCGTGTCAGCACTGACACGCGTAGCCATTTTTGGTGACACGCGGCCGCCGGAGAAACGGAGCTTTAGGGAGTGCAATTGCCTCCCAGCTGGGTGCGCCTGCGCAGAGCGCAGGCTTGCCCACACACTGCCTTTGGCAGCACAAGCATGCCTGTCCGGCCGGGGAAGAATCGCCCCGGCCCAACATCAGTTTCAGCTGGGGGGGGCGGGGCGCCGCCTCCCAGCTGATTGGCGTGGCGCCAAGCGTCGGAGCCCACCACGAATGGTGGTTGGCTCGCAGGGGCCGCTGGGAGCGAGGGGAGGAGTTGCAGGCCTATTTCAGGCCTCCTCCCTCCCCCCTGCCCAGGAAAGAGTTGTAAGAAAGCAGTGCATTTGAAAAGCGCACTGCTTTCTCGGAAAGCCAGCTTTCCTGGCCGGCACAGGGCTTTCCCGCCGCTCCCTCCCCCCAAAAACACAACGGAGGTCCACAGCGAAGCCGAGTGGAGCAACGGGAGGCTCAGGCTGGTGGCGGCAGACCTCTGGGTTTTTTTCGGTGGGGGGGGCAGGAGGACCTTCCTGGCTTTCCGGGGCAGCTGGCTTGAGACTTGTGCCGGTCAGCAAAGCCAGCTGCACGCCGGAGATGTGGAGAGAAAGAAGGGAAAGAGAGGGAGGGAAAGAGGAGAGGACAGAAGGAGGGAGGGAGGGAAGGAAGGGAGAGAAAAGTGAATGAGAGGGAGAGAGAAAGGGAGGAAGAGATAAATATAAAGAGGGAGAGGGAGGGAAATAGGGGAAGGAAGGAAAAGAGAAAAAAGTGGAAGGAAGAGAGAAGGAAAGAAAGGAAGGGAGAGAGAGAGAATATAGGAAGGAAGAGAGAGTGAGAGAGAGCAAGAAAGAAAGAGGAAAAGAGTGAGAAAGGCAGGGAGAAATGCAGCGTGTGGGGTGTGTGTGCGCGTGTGTGTGTGCCGCTGATGGTCCGGGAGCTGCAGCGTGTGCGTGGAGAGATGAAGGGAAAGAGGGAGAAACGCAGAGTGTGTGGGGTGTGTGCGCGTGTGCTGCCAGCGTGTGCGTGGAGAAATGAAGGAAAAAAGGGAGAAACGCAGCATGTGGGGGGGGTGCCGCTGATGGTCCGCCAGCTGCAGCGTGTGGGGGGGGGCCCGATGCTAAGGCAGTCCGTCCGTGGTAGGGCTGCAGGGCAGGCACAGCAGCCCAGGGAGAAAGAGGGAATTGAGATAAAGAGAGAGGGAGAGATGAAGGGAAAGAGGGAGAAAGATAGAAGGAAAGAGGGAGAGAAAGAACCTCATCACCTCGACTATGGGGGAAAGGGAAGAGGGAGGATGAGATAGACAGGAGGGAGAGGGGGAAGTAGGATAGAGAGAGGGAAAAGGAAGGGCTTGGAGAAAGGCAGGGGGAGAGAAAGATAGAAAGGAAAGAGGGAGGGAGGAAAGGGAGGGAGAGATAGAAAGGAGGTGAGGGGTAGTAGGAGAGGGAGAGGGAAAAGGAAGGGCTTGGAGAAAGGCAGGGGGAGAGAAAGATAGAAAGGAAAGAGGGAGGGAGAGATAGAAAGGAAAGAGGGAGGGAGGAAAGGGAGGGAGAGATAGAAAGGAAAGAGGGAGGGAGACATAGAAAGGATAGAATTATGAATGCAAGAACTCACTCATGTGTGATAGCGCACGCCCACACTTACTTTATTTATTTGTTTATTTATTTGTTTATTTATTTATTTGTTTATTTATTTATACTTATATGCCCCCCAGTCCCAAAGGGACTGCCACTCGGACACTGTACTTTTCCGCCCACCCCGAAAAAAAATTAGAGGGAACACTGCCCTCGCCCCTCTGCTCCCTGCTCGCCTACCAGAACGGTGTTACAGGAGACGGTGCTAAGGTAAACCCTTTCCGGGTTATTAATTTGTAACAAAAAAAATCATGCTGGGCTCGCAAAAAAGAGAGCCTGAAAAAAAAACCCTGCGTGGACGTCACGCCATTTGCTTCCTCCTTTGGTGGCTCATAACTAGATTTTTACAACCCCCCACCCCCCTTGATAAGCTTTTTCTTGAATCTGAACAGTTTGGGGGTTCGCCAAAGAGAGAAAAGTGAACGAGAGGGAGAGAGAAAGGGAGGAAGAGAGAAAAGTGAACGAGAGGGAGAGAGAAAGGGAGGAAGAGAGGAAGGAAGGAAGAGATAAATATAAAGGGAGAGAGGGAGAAAGAGAGGGAGGGGAAGAGGGGAAGGAAGGAAAAGAGAGAGAGAAAGAGAAAAAAGTGGAAGGAAGAGAGAAGGAAAGAAAAGAAGGGAGAGAGAGAGAGAGTGTGTGAGAGAGAAGATAGGAAGAGAGAGGGAGAGAAATGATAGAATAAAGGGGAGAAAAAAAAGAGAAATGAGAAAAGGATTGAGGCAGAGAATGGCAGGAAAGAGAGAGAAAGATAATTATGCATATTTGTTATTTAAACTATAAATATCACAAAATTATGTTTATTTCTCAAGGTGACACACCACCTGAGTTATGCTCAGTTTTTTGGCGAATTTTGACACACCAAGCTCAAAAGGTTGCCCATCACTGCCTTAGAGCTTCGGGTAGAACAGAATTTTCTCCGCTTCCGCAAGGCATTAAAGACATTCCTCTTTGATTGAGCAGATTGAAACATCCTTGTTCTGGGGATCAGCAAGAGGAGAAGAAATTGTAGAGGATGGGAATGTTTTTAACAAGTTTTGTGGTTTTATTAGTTGTGTTTTAGCTAAGTGTGTGTATTGCCTACTGTCTGTCCTTGTTAGTTGTGTATTGCTTGCTGTCATGCCCTTTGTTAAAAGGGTATTATAATGTTTATTGTTGTTGTTGCTGTTGCTGTTGATTATTATTTTTGTTATTATTATTGTTGTTGTTGTTATCATCATCATCAACATCATCCAAAATGTTTAACCCAAACAATCATTGTGTCCTTTATCTGCTCACTTTCAACCTTAATACCTAACAAGTGACAATATATTTTCTTTATCAGTTTTCATTCCTTCCAGTTCTGTTAACTCTTTATTGAAACCATAGTGTCAGTTCTGGAAGCCATTATATCTGTTTGCTTCAACTGCCATATATTTTAGCCTGGGAAATTGGGAGGGGGGGTTGTTGAAGCGGTTGACACTTAGTCATAACAAAATTATTTACTCAAGGCCGAAAGGGCCTGCACCTGCATGGAGACAGTATCCAGTTGAGCATGAAGATTTGATTGGACCTTGTGATGAGCTTGTGGGTGTGGGGCAAGGTTGTGAACTTTCAAGTGGCTGGGGAAACTCTGGAAGCTTCCAATTTGGGTTTCCCCAGTTGTTGCCAACATGACATCTCTAATAAATTTGAGGAACTTCTAGCCTCAGAGTTTTATTTCATTGGGGATATTTATTGGAATGCTGACACATACATTTTAGCATTTTTCTCATATTGAGATTATATCTACATTTGTGGTCACTATGTGATGCCCATCCTTTGACTACTAAGTTCCTGCTTGGTTTTTTAATTCCTCTTTTTCATTCAAAATATCTTTATATCTTATTTTTTCCATGTTAATAACATTAGGATGTATCAATGCTTCCATTATGGAAAGCGAGACTGGTATTTTCAAGTAGTAGTGTTCTTTAATTTTAAACCATACTGATAATATTATTTATTATTTTATTATTGGGATTTGTATGCCGCCCCTCTCCGAAGACTCGGGGCAGCTCACAACAAGTGAAACAAATCATAAATAATCCGACTAAATTTAAAATATTTGAAAATTTAAAAAACCTCATATACTAACAGACACACACACAAGCATACCATGTATAAATTAGACATGCCCAGGGGGAGATGTTTCAGTTCCCCCATGCCTGACGGCAAAGGTGGGTTTTAAGGAGTTTACGGAAGGCAGGAAGAGTAGGGGCAGTTCTAATCTCCGGGGGGAGTTGGTTCCAGAGGGCCGGTGCCGCCACAGAGAAGGCTCTTCCCCTGGGGCTCGCCAACCGACATTGTTTAGTTGACGGGACCCAGAGAAGGCCCACTCTGTGGGACCTAATCGGTCGCTGGGATCCGTGCGGCAGGAGGCGGTCTCAGAGATATTCTGGTCCAATGCCATGAAGGGCTTTAAAGGTCATAACCAACACTTTGAATTGTGACCGGAAACTGATCGGCAGCCAATGCAGACTGCGGAGTGATGGTGAAACATGGGCATACCTAGGTAAGCCCATGACTGCTCTCGCAGCTGCATTCTGCACGATCTGAAGTTTCCGAACACTTTTCAAAGGTAGCCCCATGTAGAGAGCATTACAGTAGTCGAACCTCGAGGTGATGAGGGCATGAGTGACTGTGAGCAATGAGTCCCGGTCCAGATAGGGCCGCAACTGGTGCACCAGGCGAACCTGGGCAAACACCCCCCTCGCCACAGCTGAGAGATGGTTTTCTAATGTGAGCTGTGGATCGAGGAGGACGCCCAAGTTGCGGACCCTCTCTGAGGGGGTCAATAATCCCCCCCCCAGGGTAATGGACGGACAGGTGGGATTGTCCTTGGGAGGCAAAACCCACAGCCACTCCGTCTTATCCGGGTTGAGTTTGAGTCTGTTGACACCCATCCAGGCCCCAACAGCCTCCAGCCACCGGCACATCACTTCCACCGCTTCGTTGACTGGGCATGGGGTGGAGATGTAAAGCTGGGTATCATCAGCATATTGATGATACCTCACCCCATGTCCTTGGATGATCTCACCCAGCAGTTTCATGTAGATGTTAAATAGCAGGAGGGAGAGGACCGACCCCTGAGGCACCCCACAAGGGAGAGACCTAGGAGCCAACCTCTGACCCCCCACTAACACCGACTGCGACCGGCCAGAGAGGTAGGAGGAGAACCACTGGAGCACAGTGCCTCCCACCCCCAACCCCTCCAGCCGGTGCAGAAGTTTACCATGGTCAATGGTATCGAAAGCCGCTGAGAGGTCAAGGAGCACCAGGACAGAGGATAAACCCCTGTCCCGGGCCCCCCAGAGATCATCCATCAATGCGACCAAAGCGGTTTCCGTGCTGTAACCGGGCCTGAAACCCGACTGCTGGGGACCTAGATAATTTGCTTCTTCCAAGGACCGCTGGAGCTGGAGTGCCACCACCTTCTCAACAACCTTCCCCATAAAGGGAAGGTTGGAGACTGGACCGTATTTATTAAGTACGGCTGGGTCCATGGAGGGCTTCTTGAGGAGGGGGCGCACAAGCGCTTCTTTATAGAGTGTTGGAAAAACTCCCCTCCCCAAGGAAGCATTGGTAATCTCCTGGACCCAGCTCCGTGTCACCTCCCTGCTGGCCGAAACCAACCAGGAGGGACACGGATCCAGTAAACAGGTGGCGGAACTCACAGCTCCAATGGCCTTGTCCACTTCATCAGGTGTCACCAGATCAAACTCTTCCCAGACCGGTGGACAAGTACGTGCCCCGAGTCAGTCGACTCTGTTTTACAATTGGAGTCGAGGTCGGCCCGGATCTGAGTGACTTTATCAGCGAAAAACGTGTTAAAATCCTCGGCACTACTCTGCAAGGGCTCCCCAACTCCCTCCTGGTTAAGAAGGGAGCGGGTCACCCAACAGAGCAGCCGGGCGGGATTCCGCTGATGCAATCAAGGCGGCATGGTACGTGCATCTTGCCGCCTTGGCCATTACAGGATACAAGAAGCGCCACTTTGTAAGTCTTAATAAAAGCTCTTACAAGTGTTCGATCAGATTCAGACCTATTCTTCCTCCATCGCTTCTCTAGACGTCTCTTTTGGCGTTTCAACTCCCGGAGCATAATAGTGCATAGTTACTTTGAAATGTCTTTCAAAGTAACTATGTATCTTATTCTTCCCATATCATAAAAAAGCATGCTAACCTAATTGAAGGTTGTAAGTTAATAGTCTTTTATGCCTCAAATTGATCCATTTTTTTCACCCATGTAAGTACTGAGGCCTGGTAGTACAATTCCCAATCTGGTATCCCAAAGCCCCATCTTTTTTTGGAGTCTTGCAACATTTTGAAAGCTATTCTTGCTTTTTCCCTTAGTCAAATATATCTTAATATTATTTTATTTAGATTCGGTCTTCATGCAGGCTCTATAGGGAAACAAGAATATTGACTGGATATCAAAACAAGTCTGATACATTTTGATTTTGGAACTTTGGTCTAAATTAATGTGGTTGATAGCATAGGACAGTGATGGTGAACCTTTTTTTCCTTGGGTGCCGAAAGAACATGTGCGCATGCTATCGCACATGTGTGAGTGCCCACATCCATAATTCAATGCATGGGAAGGGCAAAAAAGTTTCCCCCACTCCCCAGAGGCCCTCTGGAGGTTGTAAACAGCCTGCTTCCCAACTTTTGGTGGACCCATTAGGCTCGTGTTTCACACACACCCCAGGCTTCAAAGGCTTTCCTGGAGCCAGGGGAGAGTAAAATCACCTTCCACCACCCCAGGCTCTCTGGAAGTCAAAAATGCCCTTCCAGAGCCTCTGTGCAAGCCAGAAATCAGCTGGCCGGCACACACATGCATGTTGGAGCTGAGCTAGGGCAATGGCTCATGTGCCAGTAGATATGGCTCTGCGTGCCACCTGTGGCACCCGTGCCATAGGTTCGCCATCACTGGCATAGGATATAATAAAAAGACTGTCAACGTAATATGTTAAGCAAGCTTAAATTGAAGGTGCTGGAGCCAAGAAGGCAGTAGGAGTGTTGCTTTGTGAACGTATTGAACCAGTCATTAAATAATCCAAAAGATTATTGGTGCGTGAAATTCAAGCTTAAAGTATGAAAAATAAGGTGTGTTTGAGCTCTTAGGATAGAAAGACAAATATAATATGATAGATATAACAAAATTGGTGAGATGATTCCCATGAGTGTAATAGAACACTATCCCAATCTTAGATAGTTCAAAAGCCAGAGGTAATAAGACAGGAGGATTTCAACTGTATGTTAAAAACATAAAATGCTTACAGATCTAAATGAATCCGTTTGACAGTATTGTAAGAGAGTATAACTTAAAATACATTGATGATTCAAGGAGTAGAAAAATGGAAACCAGAATAAAGCTACCCTAAAAGCTTATTCAAAATTCAAAACACATACTGAAATTGGAAAGAAGACAGGTTACCAAGGAAGAGTATACAAAGAAAATCTGGAATTAAAGGAATTGTGTTAAAAGACTAAATGTTAGAATGATTGGAGTTTGGCAATACATATTAAATTTAAAAATTACTTGTATTGAAATTAACTGATAAAGGCAGAAGAACTGAATTCATAATTTGGCAGAATATTCTTCCGGGAGAGATAAATGCTCTACCAAATAAGAAGAGCATGATGAAAAGGCAAGATTGAAATGTGAAATTACTGGAAGATTATCAAAGAATAGTTATTTATTTAGACAGTTCAGATTTCCAGAGGCAGAATTCCATCCTGTACTGAAGGAATTTCTGAAGGTCTGGCCAAAACGTTATGTACTTTTGTTGTGAAATTTTGGCAAACGGGTAAAATGGAAATGAGCGATATATTACGTACAAACATACATAATCTAGAGACTGTTTTGAAAGCCAATTTAATATTGCCCACATCTCACTGATTCAGAGATACTCATGATGTACTTAGAATACACCAAACAATTTAAGGATAGGAAATTGTATCTCCAAAATGCTGAAGAAGGACCTCCTTTTAGTAGCAATACCCAGATTTAAATTACAGAAGAACAGATTTTTTAACAGTAAGACCAACAATCACATTGAGACAATCATACTTTATTAGAAAAGTATGAGCAAACACTGAACAATCATTTATCAGGTTTCTTCAATTGCAATAGTTCTGTACTGAACAAAGATTTAGATTTGCCAACCTAAATACTAATTACTAGAATCTAAAATAAATACAGATCTTGTCTTGGATCTAATTTAAGGGAAATAGTTCTTGTCTATAGCATTCTTAATGCATTCTTATATTTTATACAAGGAGCTCTCATAAATACAAATGTTTTGAGGAAAATCCTCATGATGTTATACAAACATGATATTGTTCCTTGACCTTCTACACATTTTGTGTAGAAGGTCAAGGAACAATATCATGTTTGTATAACATCATGAGGGTTTTCCTCAAAACATTTGTATTTATGAGAGCTTTAAGTATCAGAAGACTCAGTTATAAATCCTTATTCTCATTGGGTTGAAGTCAAGTGCTATATCAATTTTATTCTTCTGTCATGTTTCCAATTGCTCTGTATTTTCCTCAGCATATTTTAATTTTATTATATAGCTGTATGAAGGTAGGGAATTTCTTTTATCTATGAAAAGAAAATTGGCTGTATAAAAATTCAGCTAATGCATTATTTTGTGTTCTGTTTTAGAACAGACAGAGTGGAGTCAAGAAATAAAATAAGCTTTGCCCCAAATAAACAAACATATACCTATCTATTTTGTATTACTGTTGTGAGCTGTTCCAAGTCTTCGGAGAGGGGAGGCATACAAATCTAATAAATTATTATTATTATTATTATTATTATTATTATTATTATTATTATTATCATCATCGTCATCATCATCATCATCTGTTTTTAAAACTATTAGTTAAAACAATTAATTCTGGCAATTGCTTTTTGCAAATATTGGAATGTCTATGACAGCTAGTAGTGATAATACAGTTGACCAGAGATTAACCTACCTTATTTATTTTACAGTGATACTGAATGCAAATGACAAGATAAGGAATATAAAGGAATCATAAAATAATTTATGGTCTCTCAAACAATGTTAAACAAAATTGAAAGATGTTAGCTGAAAACAGCTTTTAAAAATTATTTTCTAGGAACACACTCGATAATCTCAGTATATAGTAAACATGTGCACTTGTTTTTGCTTTGGCTGATAGTTTGATTTTTATTTAGTTTTTCAACCAAACTAAAATTTGCAAATATGTGACCATATAATCAATTTGATTATTAAAAGGATAAAGGATTTTATCAGATGAAATTTTGAAATTTGGGGATCATAGATAATTAATGAATAAATAATATTAAAATCATGCCATATAAACAACTTGATATAGTTAAAAATTAAAAATCGTATGAATAAAATCACATTCTAAGGGAGGGTCTGGACTCTTGCTTCGATCCTCGGAAAAAGGGCGTATCAGATTAGAACCGATGACCCTTTCCCCTCACAAAGAAGGTAGACTTCAGGATGGGACATACCAAAGTTAAAAAGTCCAGTAGGGTGGGCAAATATTTATTCATGGCTCCTCGACTCCTCCTGCACCCACTGCAGCACTCGCCAGCCGAATAATGTGTCAGCCGAGGCAAATGAATCAATGAGGTAGTAATGGATGAACGGAGAGATCAATGTCCACATCACCGCCCAGAAGACCTTCTCAACCATAGCCTGAGTAGACCAGGCAACCGTGGTAGCTGCACTTCTGCTTGAATCCACTGTCACACCATGAGGCACGGGAAGAGACTGCAATTCATATGCTTGAATGATGCAGGCCCGAAGCCACTTACAAACCATGGAAGGCAAAACTTTGAGGCCAAGCAACAAAGGGCGAAAAGACATAAACAAAGTCACCGACTTCCTGAGAGGGGCAGTTTTCCAGATGTAGATGTGAAGAGCCCTCCGCACATCTAAGATATGCCACCAGACTTCCAATTTGTGCCATAGGTCTGAACAGAAGTTGGGTAAAATCAACTCCTGGCCACTAGATAAGGTAAATTGTTTTTTTCATACATTGATTATAGTAAGATTATGTAAGCAGTGTCTACACCTTGGCTGCGCAATGCATTATTGCTTGTTGAAATACTGAGCCTTTTCATAGTCAATGAAAGCTGTGAATAGAGATTGGTATACTCGTTGTGCCTTTCAATGATGGCAAAACTGTTAGAATATTGCAGGCTATTTCTGCTGACTCTTGGCTGCCAGCAGTTCAGTAGTTTACTTCTCTCTGGCTCCCTGGCTTAGCCTTCCATCCTTTTGAGGTCAATAAGATGAGAATCCAGATTGTTGGGGGCAATATACTGACTTTGTAAACTACTTAGACAAGGCTGTAAAGCATTGTGAAACAATATATAAGAAATATTATTCCTATTGTCATTCATACTGTTCCTGAATTTATAGTGGTATTATAGATAATCCATTCAGTTTGGGGGAGAATTTTTTTTTTTTTAATTATGAATGTAATTTCATTTTTTAAAAAAAATTCTCTGTATGTTATTCTGATCAAGAGCTGTGAATTGAAGTACTGTATATACAACAGTAGTGATATAATATTGCTATTACATAATTATGCAAGACATTTTCGTACATTGAATGAATAAACTTCAGTTTACAGTTAATTAGCTCTTGCAACTAACGCCTCTCTACTGAACAGCGAAACATAAATGAAAAAGCAATGCATAATATTGATGCAACAAGTTGCTGAACAATATATCTTTCCAAAATCAGTTTAACTAATCTGTTCCTTTCAAGGCTAAGTAAATGAATGAATAAATAAAAATGTTAACAACTTAGTCATAAATAAGTTGCACCTATTTTTCTTATCTGAAAAACATATAATTAATATTTGAAATGGTGCATTCCAAATTGCTACTGAATAAATTATTTAGTTTTATGATTCTAGTATATTTTTAAATATAATAAATATAGCACTACCATTAAAGTATTATGGTGAGGTTAGGGATCAAAGTAGTTTTGTTTGAGGTATATGAATGTAACTCTTAGTTTTTATGATTATCAATATTGACACAACATATGTTTATTTCTCTCTCGTCTTCTCTGCAGATACCCAAGTTAATGATAAATAAGCCATACTCTTCTCCTGTTTTCCTCAGTTTTATTTATTCCTCCTTGCTACCTCCTTGACTTTGCTATCCAATTATAAATCAACTCTACACTAGTATTCCCAAACAAGCTTACAGAAATCATTTTAATCTAAAAACTACAATACAAATTGATTTTATAATCTAATTCAAACAATAGATGTCAATAAACATCATGATTTATAATTGGTCTTCTGATACTAATGGAGAGTTAAAATAGAAAATTTCAGAAGTGTATCATTTATTCTGTACATGCAAGTAGAATCTTTCTAAAATCATCACAGTGAACCTCTAGCAAAGACAGAAATGATTGCAAAGCAGTGCTAAGAAAGGTCTCAAGTTTCTGCATTCTTAACTTGCAAAAGAGTTTATAGTCAGTAGTCAGAAAAGCAGCACAGGACCTTGCTCTAAATGCAAAGAACTATAAATCAGCTAATCACGTTATAATATTGAAAAGAGATTAATCCTGTTCCAAACATTGAACAATATTTTTAAGTCATAAAAATCCCTTTTTCTACAGTAGTACTTAAGTTCACCTGCCATTGCACACAGATCATCTATTTCAACCTGCTGGAGATTTAAGATGTCCATCAGAATAGTAGTGCAGGCCTAAAATTAAGTGTTTTTTCTTTGTCTATTGAATTCTGTTTGGATGGACATTTGCATAATTTACCTCAGGCATGTTTCCTTCTTGTACAAATGTTTGCTAGTACACCTTATTCTACCAAACTTGAAATTTTGAGCTTAGACAACTTAGAACTTTGATCTGATCTAAATGAAGTTCATAAAATTATCTGCCACAATGCCCTACCTGTCAATGACTACTTCAACCATAATAATACATGAGCACACAATAGATACAAACTTAATGTAAACCACTGTAAACTCAATTGCAGAATATACTTCAGCAACAGAGTGATTAATGTCTGGAATGCACTACCTGACTCTGTTGCTTCTTCCCCAAACCCCCAAAATTTTAACCTTAGACTGTCTACTGTCGACCAACGTTCCGTCCAATGTGCGCAGCGCACTGGGGTATGGGGAAAAACCAAGCTCAGCCCAGAGTTTTCCATGCCAGCGCAATGGAGCTAGCGCCCTGTGGGCTCTAAGCCCCGCCCGGCTTCTCCGGCTCTGTCGCTGCGTGCCGCTTCCCTGGGTGGCCTTGACATCAGCGGGCCCCTTTGCTTGGGGGGGGCGTGCAAGCCCCTTGCCTCCATCGCCTCCTCTTCCACTGCCCCGCTGCCTGAGCCCGTTTACAAGGGGCTGGTGGAAGATCCGATGTTGCTTTTATACTTTTTTCCCCCTACCTTTAGCAAAAGCGACATTGGGTCTTCCACCAGCCCCTTGTAAACAGGCTCAGGCAGCAGGGCGGTGGAAGAGGAAGTGGTGGAGGTAAGGGGCTTGCACACACACACCCATGGCACAAGGCGAGCATGGCAGTCAGGGCAGCAGGGGCCCCCTGACGTCAAGACCTGCGATGGCCAGCAAAGCTGTTGACAGCAACCACCCGATCGCTGTGAAGGAGTCTCAAAAGCCTCCTGAGGGGCTTTAAAGCAGGGCCTGGAAGATTGCCCCCCCTGCCGCATTTTGAAATGGAGAATCCCGCAGTCAAAAGAGATGCGAGCTGTCCATTGTGAGTGCTGAGACAATGGCCGCCCCCCCTGTTTTGGAGTCAACGCAGGAATGAGAGAGACCTGGAAGGAGAGAATGAGAGAGAGGGAAAAGAGAGAAGTGGAGAAGAAGGAAGGGAAGGAGGGAGGAAGAAGAAATGGAGGAAGGAAAGAGGAAGAATGAAATGAATGGAGGGAAAGAGGGTGGAAGGACCTCTTGGGAGGGGGATAATTTTTTTTCTCTCAACATACATTCAAACAATACAATGTACCATCTAATTTTCCATGAATAAAATGCAGTATTTTCTTAGTAACTAATATCAATCATCCCAAAAGTTGCAAAAGTTTTTTATTTATTTTGTCACCCAGTTACATACATTTTCTTTTAGTTAAATTCCCTCCTTAATGTTCCTTCAAAAAGTACAACACCAATTATATTTCTAACTTATTAACCAGTATGCCAAAGTGCTAAATTCAATTCCATTTATGCATTAATCCAAATCAGTATCACCTACTGCATATCTTATTCTAATCAATACTTCTAACTTTATTAAAACAGATCAGCAATTCCTAAACTCATAGAAAAACAGAAGTTAAAAAAAGAGCAAACAAAACAATACTCCAAGCTTAATCAACCCTTCTCAAACTCCAATTTCTTTAATCTGAGCAGAACTTTGAACCAAACTCTTTTCTTTTTTATTTTTTTGTATCCCCTTTTAATCCCCTTTTCCATTTTATTCTTTCTATTCTTCCTTCTAGGAAGAAAGGATTTTGCATTTTTGGAATTCAAGGAGAAGGGGGAGATTTAACGGGCTGTAACAGACAAAGGGAAGGATAAAAACAGGAAAAAGCCATTTTAATTTGCACTTCAGATCACAGAGAAGGAGAGGAAGGTAGTCCTTTTTTACTTTTTGCATTTTGCATTTTTGGAATTCAAGGAGAAGGGGGAGATTTAACTGGCTGTAACAGACAAAGGGAAGGATAAAAACAGGAAAAAGCCATTTTAATTTGCACTTCAGATCACAGAGAAGGAGAGGAAGGTAGTCCTTTTTTACTTTTTGCATTTTGCATTTTTGGAATTCAAGGAGAAGGGGGAGATTTAACGGGCTGTAACAGACAAAGGGAAGGATAAAAACAGGAAAAAGCCATTTTAATTTGCACTTCAGATCACAGAGAAGGAGAGGAAGGTAGTCCCTTTTTACTTTTTGCATTTTGCATTTTTGGAATTCAAGGAGAAGGGGGAGATTTAACTGGCTGTAACAGACAAAGGGAAGGATAAAAACAGGAAAAAGCCATTTTAATTTGCACTTCAGATCACAGAGAAGGAGAGGAAGGTAGTCCTTTTTTACTTTTTGCATTTTGCATTTTTGGAATTCAAGGAGAAGGGGGAGATTTAACTGGCTGTAACAGACAAAGGGAAGGATAAAAACAGGAAAAAGCCATTTTAATTTGCACTTCAGATCACAGAGAAGGAGAGGAAGGTAGTCCTTTTTTACTTTTTGCATTTTGCATTTTTGGAATTCAAGGAGAAGGGGGAGATTTAACTGGCTGTAACAGACAAAGGGAAGGATAAAAACAGGAAAAAGCCATTTTAATTTGCACTTCAGATCACAGAGAAGGAGAGGAAGGTAGTCCTTTTTTACTTTTTGCATTTTGCATTTTTGGAATTCAAGGAGAAGGGGGAGATTTAACTGGCTGTAACAGACAAAGGGAAGGATAAAAACAGGAAAAAGCCATTTTAATTTGCACTTCAGATCACAGAGAAGGAGAGGAAGGTAGTCCTTTTTTACTTTTTGCATTTTGCATTTTTGGAATTCAAGGAGAAGGGGGAGATTTAACTGGCTGTAAAAGACAAAGGGAAGGATAAAAACAGGAAAAAGCCATTTTAATTTGCACTTCAGATCACAGAGAAGGAGAGGAAGGTAGTCCTTTTTTACTTTTTGCATTTTGCATTTTTGGAATTCAAGGAGAAGGGGGAGATTTAACTGGCTGTAACAGACAAAGGGAAGGATAAAAACAGGAAAAAGCCATTTTAATTTGCACTTCAGATCACAGAGAAGGAGAGGAAGGTAGTCCTTTTTTACTTTTTGCATTTTGCATTTTTGGAATTCAAGGAGAAGGGGGAGATTTAACTGGCTGTAACAGACAAAGGGAAGGATAAAAACAGGAAAAAGCCATTTTAATTTGCACTTCAGATCACAGAGAAGGAGAGGAAGGTAGTCCTTTTTTACTTTTTGCATTTTGCATTTTTGGAATTCAAGGAGAAGGGGGAGATTTAACTGGCTGTAACAGACAAAGGGAAGGATAAAAACAGGAAAAAGCCATTTTAATTTGCACTTCAGATCACAGAGAAGGAGAGGAAGGTAGTCCTTTTTTACTTTTTGCATTTTGCATTTTTGGAATTCAAGGAGAAGGGGGAGATTTAACTGGCTGTAACAGACAAAGGGAAGGATAAAAACAGGAAAAAGCCATTTTAATTTGCACTTCAGATCACAGAGAAGGAGAAGAAGGTAGTCCTTTTTTACTTTTTGCATTTTGCATTTTTGGAATTCAAGGAGAAGGGGAGATTTAACTGGCTGTAACAGACAAAGGGAAGGATAAAAACAGGAAAAAGCCATTTTAATTTGCACTTCAGATCACAGAGAAGGAGAGGAAGGTAGTCCTTTTTTACTTTTTGCATTTTGCATTTTTGGAATTCAAGGAGAAGGGGGAGATTTAACTGGCTGTAACAGACAAAGGGAAGGATAAAAACAGGAAAAAGCCATTTTAATTTGCACTTCAGATCACAGAGAAGGAGAGGAAGGTAGTCCTTTTTTACTTTTTGCATTTTGCATTTTTGGAATTCAAGGAGAAGGGGGAGATTTAACTGGCTGTAACAGACAAAGGGAAGGATAAAAACAGGAAAAAGCCATTTTAATTTGCACTTCAGATCACAGAGAAGGAGAGGAAGGTAGTCCTTTTTTACTTTTTGCATTTTGCATTTTTGGAATTCAAGGAGAAGGGGGAGATTTAACTGGCTGTAACAGACAAAGGGAAGGATAAAAACAGGAAAAAGCCATTTTAATTTGCACTTCAGATCACAGAGAAGGAGAGGAAGGTAGTCCTTTTTTACTTTTTGCATTTTGCATTTTTGGAATTCAAGGAGAAGGGGGAGATTTAACTGGCTGTAACAGACAAAGGGAAGGATAAAAACAGGAAAAAGCCATTTTAATTTGCACTTCAGATCACAGAGAAGGAGAGGAAGGTAGTCCTTTTTTACTTTTTGCATTTTGCATTTTTGGAATTCAAGGAGAAGGGGGAGATTTAACTGGCTGTAACAGACAAAGGGAAGGATAAAAACAGGAAAAAGCCATTTTAATTTGCACTTCAGATCACAGAGAAGGAGAGGAAGGTAGTCCTTTTTTACTTTTTGCATTTTGCATTTTTGGAATTCAAGGAGAAGGGGGAGATTTAACTGGCTGTAACAGACAAAGGGAAGGATAAAAACAGGAAAAAGCCATTTTAATTTGCACTTCAGATCACAGAGAAGGAGAGGAAGGTAGTCCTTTTTTACTTTTTGCATTTTGCATTTTTGGAATTCAAGGAGAAGGGGGAGATTTAACTGGCTGTAACAGACAAAGGGAAGGATAAAAACAGGAAAAAGCCATTTTAATTTGCACTTCAGATCACAGAGAAGGAGAGGAAGGTAGTCCTTTTTTACTTTTTGCATTTTGCATTTTTGGAATTCAAGGAGAAGGGGGAGATTTAACTGGCTGTAAAAGACAAAGGGAAGGATAAAAACAGGAAAAAGCCATTTTAATTTGCACTTCAGATCACAGAGAAGGAGAGGAAGGTAGCCCTTTTTTACTTTTTGCATTTTGCATTTTTGGAATTCAAGGAGAAGGGGGAGATTTAACTGGCTGTAACAGACAAAGGGAAGGATAAAAACAGGAAAAAGCCATTTTAATTTGCACTTCAGATCACAGAGAAGGAGAGGAAGGTAGTCCTTTTTTACTTTTTGCATTTTGCATTTTTGGAATTCAAGGAGAAGGGGGAGATTTAACTGGCTGTAACAGACAAAGGGAAGGATAAAAACAGGAAAAAGCCATTTTAATTTGCACTTCAGATCACAGAGAAGGAGAGGAAGGTAGTCCCTTTTTTACTTTTTGCATTTTGCATTTTTGGAATTCAAGGAGAAGGGGGAGATTTAACTGGCCGTAACAGACAAAGGGAAGGATAAAAACAGGAAAAAGCCATTTTAATTTGCACTTCAGATCACAGAGAAGGAGAGGAAGGTAGTCCTTTTTTACTTTTTGCATTTTGCATTTTTGGAATTCAAGGAGAAGGGGGAGATTTAACTGGCTGTAACAGACAAAGGGAAGGATAAAAACAGGAAAAAGCCATTTTAATTTGCACTTCAGATCACAGAGAAGGAGAGGAAGGTAGTCCTTTTTTACTTTTTGCATTTTGCATTTTTGGAATTCAAGGAGAAGGGGGAGATTTAACTGGCTGTAACAGACAAAGGGAAGGATAAAAACAGGAAAAAGCCATTTTAATTTGCACTTCAGATCACAGAGAAGGAGAGGAAGGTAGTCCTTTTTTACTTTTTGCATTTTGCATTTTTGGAATTCAAGGAGAAGGGGGAGATTTAACTGGCTGTAACAGGACAAAGGGAAGGATAAAAACAGGAAAAAGCCATTTTAATTTGCACTTCAGATCACAGAGAAGGAGAGGAAGGTAGTCCTTTTTTACTTTTTGCATTTTGCATTTTTGGAATTCAAGGAGAAGGGGGAGATTTAACTGGCCGTAACAGACAAAGGGAAGGATAAAAACAGGAAAAAGCCATTTTAATTTGCACTTCAGATCACAGAGAAGGAGAGGAAGGTAGTCCTTTTTTACTTTTTGCATTTTGCATTTTTGGAATTCAAGGAGAAGGGGGAGATTTAACTGGCTGTAACAGACAAAGGGAAGGATAAAAACAGGAAAAAGCCATTTTAATTTGCACTTCAGATCACAGAGAAGGAGAGGAAGGTAGTCCTTTTTTACTTTTTGCATTTTGCATTTTTGGAATTCAAGGAGAAGGGGGAGATTTAACTGGCTGTAACAGACAAAGGGAAGGATAAAAACAGGAAAAAGCCATTTTAATTTGCACTTCAGATCACAGAGAAGGAGAGGAAGGTAGTCCTTTTTTACTTTTTGCATTTTGCATTTTTGGAATTCAAGGAGAAGGGGGAGATTTAACTGGCTGTAACAGACAAAGGGAAGGATAAAAACAGGAAAAAGCCATTTAATTTGCACTTCAGATCACAGAGAAGGAGAGGAAGGTAGTCCTTTTTTACTTTTTGCATTTTGCATTTTTGGAATTCAAGGAGAAGGGGGAGATTTAACTGGCTGTAACAGACAAAGGGAAGGATAAAAACAGGAAAAAGCCATTTTAATTTGCACTTCAGATCACAGAGAAGGAGAGGAAGGTAGTCCTTTTTTACTTTTTGCATTTTGCATTTTTGGAATTCAAGGAGAAGGGGGAGATTTAACTGGCTGTAACAGACAAAGGGAAGGATAAAAACAGGAAAAAGCCATTTTAATTTGCACTTCAGATCACAGAGAAGGAGAGGAAGGTAGTCCTTTTTTACTTTTTGCATTTTGCATTTTTGGAATTCAAGGAGAAGGGGGAGATTTAACTGGCTGTAACAGACAAAGGGAAGGATAAAAACAGGAAAAAGCCATTTTAATTTGCACTTCAGATCACAGAGAAGGAGAGGAAGGTAGTCCTTTTTTACTTTTTGCATTTTGATTTTTGGAATTCAAGGAGAAGGGGGAGAGTTTAACTGGCCGTAACAGACAAAGGGAAGGATAAAAAACAGGAAAAAGCCATTTTAATTTGCACTTCAGATCACAGAGAAGGAGAGGAAGGTAGTCCTTTTTTACTTTTTGCATTTTGCATTTTTGGAATTCAAGGAGAAGGGGGAGATTTAACTGGCCGTAACAGACAAAGGGAAGGATAAAAACAGGAAAAAGCCATTTTAATTTGCACTTCAGATCACAGAGAAGGAGAGGAAGGTAGTCCTTTTTTACTTTTTGCATTTTGCATTTTTGGAATTCAAGGAGAAGGGGGAGATTTAACTGGCTGTAACAGACAAAGGGAAGGATAAAAACAGGAAAAAGCCATTTTAATTTGCACTTCAGATCACAGAGAAGGAGAGAGAAGGTAGTCCTTTTTTACTTTTTGCATTTTGCATTTTTTGGAATTCAAGGAGAAGGGGGAGATTTAACTGGCTGTAACAGACAAAGGGAAGGATAAAAACAGGAAAAAGCCATTTTAATTTGCACTTCAGATCACAGAGAAGGAGAGGAAGGTAGTCCTTTTTTACTTTTTGCATTTTGCATGTTTTGGAATTCAAGGAGAAGGGGGAGATTTAACTGGCTGTAACAGACAAAGGGAAGGATAAAAACAGGAAAAAGCCATTTTAATTTGCACTTCAGATCACAGAGAAGGAGAGGAAGGTAGTCCTTTTTTACTTTTTTCATTTTGCATTTTTGGAATTCAAGGAGAAGGGGGAGATTTAACTGGCTGTAACAGACAAAGGGAAGGATAAAAACAGGAAAAAGCCATTTTAATTTGCACTTCAGATCACAGAGAAGGAGAGGAAGGTAGTCCTTTTTTACTTTTTGCATTTTGCATTTTTGGAATTCAAGGAGAAGGGGGAGATTTAACTGGCTGTAACAGACAAAGGGAAGGATAAAAACAGGAAAAAGCCATTTTAATTTGCACTTCAGATCACAGAGAAGGAGAGGAAGGTAGTCCTTTTTTACTTTTTGCATTTTGCATTTTTGGAATTCAAGGAGAAGGGGGAGATTTAACTGGCTGTAACAGACAAAGGGAAGGATAAAAACAGGAAAAAGCCATTTTAATTTGCACTTCAGATCACAGAGAAGGAGAGGAAGGTAGTCCTTTTTTACTTTTTGCATTTTGCATTTTTGGAATTCAAGGAGAAGGGGGGAGATTTAACTGGCTGTAACAGACAAAGGGAAGGATAAAAACAGGAAAAAGCCATTTTAATTTGCACTTCAGATCACAGAGAAGGAGAGGAAGGTAGTCCTTTTTACTTTTTGCATTTTGCATTTTTGGAATTCAAGGAGAAGGGGGAGATTTAACTGGCTGTAACAGACAAAGGGGAAGGATAAAAACAGGAAAAAGCCATTTTAATTTGCACTTCAGATCACAGAGAAGGAGAGGAAGGTAGTCCTTTTTTACTTTTTGCATTTTGCATTTTGGAATTCAAGGAGAAGGGGGAGATTTAACTGGCTGTAACAGACAAAGGGAAGGATAAAAACAGGAAAAAGCCATTTTAATTTGCACTTCAGATCACAGAGAAGGAGAGGAAGGTAGTCCTTTTTTTACTTTTTGCATTTTGCATTTTTGGAATTCAAGGAGAAGGGGGAGATTTAACTGGCTGTAACAGACAAAGGGAAGGATAAAAACAGGAAAAAGCCATTTTAATTTGCACTTCAGATCACAGAGAAGGAGAGGAAGGTAGTCCTTTTTTACTTTTTGCATTTTGCATTTTTGGAATTCAAGGAGAAGGGGGAGATTTAACTGGCTGTAACAGACAAAGGGAAGGATAAAAACAGGAAAAAGCCATTTTAATTTGCACTTCAGATCACAGAGAAGGAGAGGAAGGTAGTCCTTTTTTACTTTTTGCATTTTGCATTTTTGGAATTCAAGGAGAAGGGGGAGATTTAACTGGCCGTAACAGACAAAGGGAAGGATAAAAACAGGAAAAAGCCATTTTAATTTGCACTTCAGATCACAGAGAAGGAGAGGAAGGTAGTCCTTTTTTACTTTTGCATTTTGCATTTTTGGAATTCAAGGAGAAGGGGGAGATTTAACTGGCTGTAACAGACAAAGGGAAGGATAAAAACAGGAAAAAGCCATTTTAATTTGCACTTCAGATCACAGAGAAGGAGAGGAAGGTAGTCCTTTTTTACTTTTGCATTTTGCATTTTTGGAATTCAAGGAGAAGGGGGAGATTTAACTGGCTGTAACAGACAAAGGGAAGGATAAAAACAGGAAAAAGCCATTTTAATTTGCACTTCAGATCACAGAGAAGGAGAGGAAGGTAGTCCTTTTTTACTTTTTGCATTTTGCATTTTTGGAATTCAAGGAGAAGGGGGAGATTTAACTGGCTGTAACAGACAAAGGGAAGGATAAAAACAGGAAAAAGCCATTTTAATTTGCACTTCAGATCACAGAGAAGGAGAGGAAGGTAGTCCTTTTTTACTTTTTGCATTTTGCATTTTTGGAATTCAAGGAGAAGGGGGAGATTTAACTGGCTGTAACAGACAAAGGGAAGGATAAAAACAGGAAAAGCCATTTTAATTTGCACTTCAGATCACAGAGAAGGAGAGGAAGGTAGTCCTTTTTTACTTTTTGCATTTTGCATTTTTGGAATTCAAGGAGAAGGGGGAGATTTAACTGGCTGTAACAGACAAAGGGAAGGATAAAAACAGGAAAAAGCCATTTTAATTTGCACTTCAGATCACAGAGAAGGAGAGGAAGGTAGTCCTTTTTTACTTTTTGCATTTTGCATTTTTGGAATTCAAGGAGAAGGGGGAGATTTAACTGGCTGTAACAGACAAAGGGAAGGATAAAAACAGGAAAAAGCCATTTTAATTTGCACTTCAGATCACAGAGAAGGAGAGGAAGGTAGTCCTTTTTTACTTTTTGCATTTTGCATTTTTGGAATTCAAGGAGAAGGGGGAGATTTAACTGGCTGTAACAGACAAAGGGAAGGATAAAAACAGGAAAAAGCCATTTTAATTTGCACTTCAGATCACAGAGAAGGAGAGGAAGGTAGTCCTTTTTTACTTTTTGCATTTTGCATTTTTGGAATTCAAGGAGAAGGGGGAGATTTAACTGGCTGTAACAGACAAAGGGAAGGATAAAAACAGGAAAAAGCCATTTTAATTTGCACTTCAGATCACAGAGAAGGAGAGGAAGGTAGTCCTTTTTTACTTTTTGCATTTTGCATTTTTGGAATTCAAGGAGAAGGGGGAGATTTAACTGGCTGTAACAGACAAAGGGAAGGATAAAAACAGGAAAAAGCCATTTTAATTTGCACTTCAGATCACAGAGAAGGAGAGGAAGGTAGTCCTTTTTTACTTTTTGCATTTTGCATTTTTGGAATTCAAGGAGAAGGGGGAGATTTAACTGGCTGTAACAGACAAAGGGAAGGATAAAAACAGGAAAAAGCCATTTTAATTTGCACTTCAGATCACAGAGAAGGAGAGGAAGGTAGTCCTTTTTTACTTTTTGCATTTTGCATTTTTGGAATTCAAGGAGAAGGGGGAGATTTAACTGGCTGTAACAGACAAAGGGAAGGATAAAAACAGGAAAAAGCCATTTTAATTTGCACTTCAGATCACAGAGAAGGAGAGGAAGGTAGTCCTTTTTTACTTTTTGCATTTTGCATTTTTGGAATTCAAGGAGAAGGGGGAGATTTAACTGGCTGTAACAGACAAAGGGAAGGATAAAAACAGGAAAAAGCCATTTTAATTTGCACTTCAGATCACAGAGAAGGAGAGGAAGGTAGTCCTTTTTTACTTTTTGCATTTTGCATTTTTGGAATTCAAGGAGAAGGGGGAGATTTAACTGGCTGTAACAGACAAAGGGAAGGATAAAAACAGGAAAAAGCCATTTTAATTTGCACTTCAGATCACAGAGAAGGAGAGGAAGGTAGTCCTTTTTTACTTTTTGCATTTTGCATTTTTGGAATTCAAGGAGAAGGGGGAGATTTAACTGGCTGTAACAGACAAAGGGAAGGATAAAAACAGGAAAAAGCCATTTTAATTTGCACTTCAGATCACAGAGAAGGAGAGGAAGGTAGTCCTTTTTTACTTTTTGCATTTTGCATTTTTGGAATTCAAGGAGAAGGGGGAGATTTAACTGGCTGTAACAGACAAAGGGAAGGATAAAAACAGGAAAAAGCCATTTTAATTTGCACTTCAGATCACAGAGAAGGAGAGGAAGGTAGTCCTTTTTTACTTTTTGCATTTTGCATTTTTGGAATTCAAGGAGAAGGGGGAGATTTAACTGGCTGTAACAGACAAAGGGAAGGATAAAAACAGGAAAAAGCCATTTTAATTTGCACTTCAGATCACAGAGAAGGAGAGGAAGGTAGTCCTTTTTTACTTTTTGCATTTTGCATTTTTGGAATTCAAGGAGAAGGGGGAGATTTAACTGGCTGTAACAGACAAAGGGAAGGATAAAAACAGGAAAAAGCCATTTTAATTTGCACTTCAGATCACAGAGAAGGAGAGGAAGGTAGTCCTTTTTTACTTTTTGCATTTTGCATTTTTGGAATTCAAGGAGAAGGGGGAGATTTAACTGGCTGTAACAGACAAAGGGAAGGATAAAAACAGGAAAAAGCCATTTTAATTTGCACTTCAGATCACAGAGAAGGAGAGGAAGGTAGTCCTTTTTTACTTTTTGCATTTTGCATTTTTGGAATTCAAGGAGAAGGGGGAGATTTAACTGGCTGTAACAGACAAAGGGAAGGATAAAAACAGGAAAAAGCCATTTTAATTTGCACTTCAGATCACAGAGAAGGAGAGGAAGGTAGTCCTTTTTTACTTTTTGCATTTTGCATTTTTGGAATTCAAGGAGAAGGGGGAGATTTAACTGGCTGTAACAGACAAAGGGAAGGATAAAAACAGGAAAAAGCCATTTTAATTTGCACTTCAGATCACAGAGAAGGAGAGGAAGGTAGTCCTTTTTTACTTTTTGCATTTTGCATTTTTGGAATTCAAGGAGAAGGGGGAGATTTAACTGGCTGTAACAGACAAAGGGAAGGATAAAAACAGGAAAAAGCCATTTTAATTTGCACTTCAGATCACAGAGAAGGAGAGGAAGGTAGTCCTTTTTTACTTTTTGCATTTTGCATTTTTGGAATTCAAGGAGAAGGGGGAGATTTAACTGGCTGTAACAGACAAAGGGAAGGATAAAAACAGGAAAAAGCCATTTTAATTTGCACTTCAGATCACAGAGAAGGAGAGGAAGGTAGTCCTTTTTTACTTTTTGCATTTTGCATTTTTGGAATTCAAGGAGAAGGGGGAGATTTAACTGGCTGTAACAGACAAAGGGAAGGATAAAAACAGGAAAAAGCCATTTTAATTTGCACTTCAGATCACAGAGAAGGAGAGGAAGGTAGTCCTTTTTTACTTTTTGCATTTTGCATTTTTGGAATTCAAGGAGAAGGGGGAGATTTAACTGGCTGTAACAGACAAAGGGAAGGATAAAAACAGGAAAAAGCCATTTTAATTTGCACTTCAGATCACAGAGAAGGAGAGGAAGGTAGTCCTTTTTTACTTTTTGCATTTTGCATTTTTGGAATTCAAGGAGAAGGGGGAGATTTAACTGGCTGTAACAGACAAAGGGAAGGATAAAAACAGGAAAAAGCCATTTTAATTTGCACTTCAGATCACAGAGAAGGAGAGGAAGGTAGTCCTTTTTTACTTTTTGCATTTTGCATTTTTGGAATTCAAGGAGAAGGGGGAGATTTAACTGGCTGTAACAGACAAAGGGAAGGATAAAAACAGGAAAAAGCCATTTTAATTTGCACTTCAGATCACAGAGAAGGAGAGGAAGGTAGTGGCCCGCGCGCCATTAGGCGCGCGAATCATATAACTATAAACCAAAATCAGCAAAGTTTGGTAGCAATAGGGGTTGTGGATTTTATTGCTAAGTACTTGTATTTCAATACATTGTTAAGATGACTGGCTTGGTGCAGTGTAACACTTGTTTGGCTGTTGTCTTCCGTAGTACCTTGTGGAACTTGGGGTACTGCCCTCTTTGCATTAGGACATCTAGGTTAGATGGCGAGATCTCTAGATTGCAGTCCTTAGTTTGTAGCTTGCAGTCAGAAGTGGAAAGATTGTCCCAGCCACGTGCTGTAATGCAGCCATGTGTCCAGCCTCCACTTCCACAGCGCCCCCCGAGGAGGAGGGCTGTGTGGACAACTGTCGGTTCAGGAAGATTGCGTGCAGTTGAGCAAAAACATAGTAATTTTGGTCTCTCTGTATCGAATTCCTATAGTGTTCTTGCGGATTTAAATAGTAAGGATGTTGGAGATATTAGCAAGGTCCCTCAGGCAGAGAATGAGGGGATGTTCAAAGGGGAAGTTGTCGTAAATGTCACCAAACCATCAAGTGCAGTTAGCAGAAATAAAAAGAGGACACATTTTCTTGTGGGTGATTCGACCGTTAGAGGTGTTGATTTGGGACAGAGCAAGGATGTGGTGAAGGTGCTGAGGTGTCTCCCAGGGGCCACTGCCAGCAGGGACAGGAGGCGGATTACAAACATTGTTAAGATTGTGAGTAAAGGTAATAACGTTGATGTGGTGGTGCATCTTGGCACAAATGATTTGTCCCAGAGAAATGTCAATGTAGTAAAAAGAGATTTTCAATGTCTAAGTGTGGAGCTGGGTAAAATAGCAGATTCAGTGACTTTCTCAGAGGTGTTACCGGTTTGTGGCCAAGAGGATAAAACAACGTGTATCATAGAGTTTAATGTGTGGTTAAAGCAGTGGTGTAAAGCTGAAGGTTTTGGCTATGTAAGTCATGATGTCAGTAGGTGGTCTAATAGGGAGTTGTTTAAGAGGGATGGTTTGCATCCATCATACAGAGGTACCCAGGTACTCGGTGAGGAATTCAGAACTTTTTTGGACAGGCATTTAAACTAGGTAAAGGGGACAAAGATATAACTGATGTGGGTGATTTCTGTCCCCGACCAATGATAAAGCAGTTTTTGGAAGCTTATGAAAAGGGAGCTGCAAATAAAATAGATGTAGTTGTTGATGATAAGGGGCAAACTAATAATGAAAATAATGTTCTTCGTGTAATGTGCACGAATGCTCGAAGCTTGAGCAACAAGCTCTGTGAATTAATGGCCATAATATCTAGAGATAATTTGGACCTGGTTGCCATAACTGAGACATGGTTTAAGGATTCTAATGAATGGGAAATATCCATACCAGGATATACACTGTATAGGAAGGGTAGAATAGAGAGAAGGGGAGGTGGAGTAGCCATTTATGTTAAAGAAACTCTAAAAACAACACTAATTCAAAATACATGTTAAGATCTAGAGACCCTCTGGATTTGCATGCAAAATAAAGACGGTTCTGTCATTAGAATTGGGGTGATCTAAAGGCCTCCAGGGCAATCTGAGGAATATGACAACAAGATGGTGGATGAAATTACCCAAATGGCAGTAAAGGGAGATATTGTGGTTATGGGTGATTTCAACATGCCTGATGTTGACTGGAATATCCCCAGTGCCCTTACATGCAAAAGTAAGAATATAGTAGAGGCCTTTACAGGAGCAGCTCTGGCACAGCTGGTTAAGACACCAACTAGAGGGGAGAATATTCTAGATTTAGTTTTTACAAATGGGAATTGGGTTTCAGATGTCAAGGTGGGAGAAAATTTAGGTTGCAGTGACCATCTATGTTTGTGGTTTGATGTAAAAACTTATTGTGAGCAATCCTATAATGCAACCAAAGTATTGGATTTCAGAAAAACAAATTTTAATGCAATGGGGGAATATTTAGATAATGAATTAAAGGGGAGGGATAAAATGGCAGGAGCGAGCACCCAGTGGACTGTATTTAAAAAGGCCATCTTAAAAGCCACTGGACTGTATGTAAGACAAATAACTAAAGGTAAAAGGAAGAAGAAACCGCTATGGTTTAGCAATGATGTAAGGACTATAGTCAATGAAAAAAAGGCTGCCTATAGGAGGTATAAAGAGTCTGGAAGTATAGCTGATAGGGAGGTGTATAAAATGAGACAGAAGGAGGCAAAACAGATAATATATGCTGCTAAAGCCTCAAAAGAGGAAGAAATTGCCAAATCTCTAAAGAAGGGAGATAAAACCTTCTTCAGATATATTAGTGATAAGAAGAAGAAAAACTGCGGCATCACGAAGCTTAGTACCGGGAAAAATACATGCATTAATGGGAATAAGGAGATCGCTGACCATTTCAATAGCTACTTCTGTTCAGTTTTCTCAAAAGACACCTTACAAAATAATACTATAGAGGGATATAGCATTGCTTCCAACTGTACGGATTCAGCTCCAGTGATCTTAGAAGCCGATGTCTTAGAAGAACTTGAACGATTAAAGATAAATAAGGCAATGGGTCCAGATTGCATCCACCCCAGAGTTCTTAAAGAACTCAGATCTGTCATTGCTACCCCCCTGACTGATTTGTTTAACCAATCCTTGTTAACAGGAGATGTTCCTGAGGATTGGAGAATGGTAAGTGTTGTGCCTATCCACAAGAAGGGCAGTAGAGAAGAAGCTGGTAACTACAGGCCAGTTAGCTTGACATCAGTTGTCGTTAAAATGATGGAGACTCTACTGAAAAAGAGGATAAATCAGCACCTAAAAAACAATAACTTATTGGACCCAAATCAGCATGACTTTACTGAAGGCAAATCATGTCAGACTAATCTCATTGATTTCTTTGACTATGTCACAAAGGTGTTGGATGAAGGTGGTGCCGTGGATATTGCCTACCTGGACTTCAGCAAAGCCTTTGATACGGTTCCACATAAAGAGCTGATAGATAAATTAGTGAAGATTGGACTTAATCCCTGGATAGTTCAATGGATTTGCAGCTGGCTGAAGCATAGACACCAGAGGGTTGTTGTGAATGGCGAGTATTCTGAGCAGAGTCAGGTTACAAGCGGTGTGCCACAAGGGTCTGTTCTGGGTCCTATTCTTTTTAATATGTTTGTGAGTGACATAGGGGAAGGTCTGGTAGGGAAGGTTTGCCTATTTGCCAATGACTCTAAAGTGTGCAATAGGGTTGATATTCCTGGAGGCGTCGGCAATATGGTAAATGATTTAGCTTTACTAGATAAATGGTCAAAGCAATGGAAACTGCAGTTTAATGTTTCCAAATGTAAAATAATGCACTTGGGGAAAAGGAATCCTCAATCTGACTATTGTATTGGCAGTTCTGTGTTAGCAAATACTTCAAAAGAAAAGGATTTAGGCGTAGTGATTTCTGACAGTCTCAAAATGGGTGAACTGTGCAGTCAGGCAGTAGGGAAAGCAAGTAGGATGCTTGGCTGCATAGCTAGAGGTATAACAAGCAGGAAGAGGGAGATTATGATCCCGCTATATAGAATGCTGGTGAGACCACATTTGGAATACTGTGTTCAGTTCTGGATACCTCACCTACAAAAAGATATTGACAAAATTGAACGGGTCCAAAGACGGGCTACAAGAATGGTGGAAGGTCTTAAGTATAAAACGTATCAGGAAAGACTTAATGAACTCAATCTGTATAGTCTGGAGGACAGAAGGAAAAGGGGGAACATGATCGAAACATTTAAATATATTAAAGGGTTAAATAAGGTCCAGGAGGGAAGTGTTTTTAATAGGAAAGTGAACACAAGAACAAGGGGACACAATCTGAGGTTAGTTGGGGGAAAGATCAAAAGCAACATGAGAAAATATTATTTTACTGAAAGAGTAGTAGATCCTTGGAACAAACTTCCAGCAGACGTGGTAGATAAATCCACAGTAACTGAATTTAAACATGCCTGGGATAAACATATATCCATCCTAAGATAAAATACAGAAAATAGTATAAGGGCAGACTAGATGGACCATGGGGTCTTTTTCTGCCGTCAGACTTCTATGTTTCTATGTTTCTATGTTAGAAAAATAAAGGGGTTATTGGATCAAACTTTGGACACTTGAGAAGTTAGTTATGATGGTGGCCATGTCCCAGGGTTATGTGAACATCTTTTAGGATGTTCAAGCAGCTGCAGGGATTCACTTAACGATTGTGGCAAGAAAGGTGGTAAAGTGAGGCAGAACTAACTTAATAACCGTCTTACTCAAGAGATAGAAATATTGGCCTCATTGGTTCATTTACTGACCGTTCAAAGTTGCAACGGCCCTGAAAAAAGTGACTTATGGCCCTTTTTAACACTTAGGACCTTCACAGCAGCCCGATGATCGGAGGATCAAAACTTTGCTGCCGTTTCATTTTTATGACCGTTGCTGTGTGTCCTGAGTTCACGTGACCCCCTTTTGTTTCTAACCGATCCACGCCCAGGCATGGAAATGTGCTGCTCAGATATTATACTTTTCTGCTCACACCGAAAAAAAATTAGAGGGAACACTGCTGTCGACCTCACCCCTAAGAGGTCTGTAAGGGGCATGCATAAGCACACCATTGTGCCTACCATCCCTGTTGTCGTCATTTACCCGTACTTACTTTGTTTATGTTTATACCTATACTTGCTATCTTGAACATGTTTGACAAAAAAACCCAACCAAACAAGCAAACAAAATAAAAGAGTTGTGGCACAGTGGTAGAATGCAGTGCTGCAGGCTAATTCTGCTAATTGTTTACTGCCACCAGTCCAGCAGTTCGATTCTCATCCACTCCAAGTTGATTCAGCCTTCCATCCTTCCAAGGTTGGTAAAATGAGGACCTAGTTTGTTCGGGGCAATATGATCACTCTGTAAACCACTTAGAGAGGGTTGGAAAGCACTGTGAAGTGGTATATAAGTGCTATTGCTATTACTGTTGCCATTATGTACAGCTTCAGATTGAAGAAAATGTACATAATTGTCAATGGTTTTGAAAATAAATTAGTTATGAACCAGAATTGTACACGACCTAGAGAATAGAATAACAGAGTTGGAAGGGAGTTGGACTAGAAGAATTCCAAGGTCTCTTCAAACTCTGTTATTCTGCTCTCTAGGTCTTGTACAATTCTGGTTCACAACTAATTTATGCTTCTGGTAGATATTATCTAACTTCTCATCTGCCCTATTTTTTTTTAAGGTAATGTTTCTCTTCTTAATACAGCATGCCTAAATATATTTGCCATTGCAAATGGACGGGGGGGAACACAGTTGTGTAGCAAAAATGGATCCCAATTGGGTTCTCCACCCCAGAGAACCCAATTTGCACTGAAAGATGTTGAAAGAAAATGCAGGGTGTCCTGCATAAGCCAAGCCCACAATCTGGTAGTAAAAATTTTGGTAGCCCTTCATTGGGTGTAATAGAAAATACTGCGTATTTTCCAATTAAGAATCTGAAATTAAAATGCAACAATTTAAAACATCTTAATGAAATTACAGTTTTACGTTCAGGATGTCAAAAAATAATATTCTTATTTTGAAAATGCTTTTAAAATATATGTATATATCTATGTATTTTCCATGGTATGTACTATATACTGCTTTAATAATTGCTGATATTAAGCAACTTACGTACCTGATATTTATAGCTAAGTTTTAAAAATAATAACATAAGACCTAATGTAACAATTTCCACAAATAACTTCTGCAACACACCAGGGAACAATTAAAAGCCCATTACAGAAATTAATAAATTAATCACAAGGACTGCTTAACCAGTCAGATTTCTTTTAATCTTTTCTTAAATTCTACCAGCCTTGTGGCCAATCACACACTAAGGGAATGCTTTTCCAGAGGAAAAAAAAGGCAACTGCAGAGAAGGCCCATCTATTTCTTCGTTGTCCATGGCACTGCCACAGAGAGGACATTCAAAAGTAGCCCACTCTTCTTGATCTTATTGGGCTCGCAGATTCAATTGGAAGTAGGTAGTCCCAAAGATATCCCGATCATGAACCCTCAGCCTTAAAAATCACAAACAGCACCTTAAATTTCACCCAGAAGTCAGTGCAGCTCTCAAAGTATAAATTTTATGTGGGAAGACTAAGGTGTGTCGTTTGTTTGTTTGTTTGTTTGTTTGTTTGTTTGTTTGTTTGTTTATTTATTTATTTATTTATTTATTTATTTATTTATTTATTTATTTATTTATTTATTTATTTATTGCATTTGTATGCCGCTTCTCTCCGCAGACTCGGGGCGGCTAACAACAGCAATAAAACACATATAATAATAATCCAATACTAAAACAGATAAAAACCCTTGTTATAAAACCAAACATACATACAGACATACCATGCATAAAATTGTAAAGGCTTAGGGGGAAAGAGTATCTCAGTTCCCCCATGCCTGGCGGCCGAGGTGGGTTTTAAGCAGCTTACGAAAGGCAAGGAGGGTGGGGGCAATTCTAATCTCTGGGGGGAGTTGGTTTCAGAGGGCCAGGGCCGCCACAGAGAAAGCTCTTCCCCTGGGTCCCGCCAAGCGACATTGTTTAGTTGACAGGACCCAGAGAAGACCCACTCTGTGGGACATAACTGGTCGCAGGGATTCGTGCAGCAGAAGGCGGCCCCTGAGATAATCTGGTCCAGTGCCATGAAGGGCTTTATAGGTCATAACCAACACTTTGAATTGTGACCGGTAACTGATCGCCAACCAATGCAGACTAATTACTGCATGCTGCTGCATAAAAGTTTCCAAAACTTTTAAGTAGTTCTCAAGAAAAGCATAATGTAAATGGCTGCTGCAGTCCAAACTGTTAGCAAAGAAAAGAAAGAAGGATATATTATATTATATGATAACCAAATACATTGTAGCATTAAAACTTTGATTTAATACCATTTCTTAGATCTAACCAATCACTTTAATTTTTAATCAGCGCTCAGAAAGTGAAAATATTTAACAATATCTGTGACAGTATTAATAGCCATAAATATTTATACTCTTTCAACATGAAATATTAAAAAATTATCTTACAGAAATATTTCCAACAGATTACCATTAAGCTCTATTAAATTGAAATTAGATTGCTGCAAACGTTTGTCAGAAAAAACTACCATTCACAGCAGCATTTTTTCTTCACAGTTCAGAATTTTTTGGATTCAACTAGTTCCCATCCCCAAATATCAGCAGTAGGTTGTTCCCGGGTCGGTCCGGTTCTGTGAACTGGTAGCGGCAATGCGGGGAAGCTCTGCCTACCCACCCGGGATGCTTCTGCACATGCTCAGAAGCATCACACGCGTGAGCTGAACCTGTAGCTATGGGATTTAGAACCCACTGCTGCCAAATTTGCATGGTATTTGTCATTTTAAAAATTAAAAAAATAAACTGATGTCTGCTAGAGAGTGACATATTTGCAGGGATGTGTCAAGAGAGCAGACACATTAGAAGAATCAATGCAACGTAAAGTGCTGCATACTATATGTACTAAGTCCTAGTGCAACAGTTTGAAAACATTCCAATTTACATCACCACCTGCAGTCTGATTCATTCAAAGGCATGTGTATGCCTTATATTCTTTTGACCTGAGCACTTAGAGAAATCATTTTTTCCCAGTGGATCTCTACCAATGGTAGAATTTTTATTAATTTATTATTGTTATGGTTTGTTGTATAATCAGACAGATGTCTACATTGGGTTTGACATTTTTATTCACCTATTGCAGGAATGTCAACCTCAAGGCCCATGATTAAATATCTTGATTATATTGATTAAATATCTAACTTATATTAATTATGTTAATTATGTCTAAAACATTAGACATTAGACCCAATTCACTAAATACCATATTTTTTGGAATATAAGATGCGCTGGAGTATAAGATGCACCTTAGTTTTGGGGAAGGAAAATAAGAGAAAAAAAATCTGCCTACCAGGTATTCATTTGGCTAGCTGGTCAGCTTCAGCACAGTAGTCTGGTCAGCTTCAGCACATTATTTCATCCCCTGGCTAGGGCTTAAAAACCTTCTTCGAAGGGAGTAGCAATGAAAAAGCCTGCCAGCTGGGAAGAGCTGGAAAGATAACTAGCACCTCATTAGGGCTGGAAAAAAAGCTTTGCAAAATTACGTACTTTTGGAGAATAAGACACACCCAAACTCTCAGCCACTTTGAGGGGAGAAAAGGGTGCGTCTTATAGTCTGAAAAAATATGGTAAATTCCTCTGTTTCTAGGATCTTAAAATCGTAGAAATGATGCAATGGCTGTAGCAGAGAACTACCTGGAGTATTTACTTCTATTTTAAGACAGACATGGTTTTCAATTTCTGCATGTTGAGCACAATTAGTAGCATTTCTGCATGTATGCACATATATTTTAATCCTTTTGTTTGCATGCGCAAAAGCAAAAAATCATCCATATCTCTCACATGTGAGCATTTCCTTGCAAGATTTTGCTTCTGCGCATGCACAGGAAGCAAAGAAGGCCCAAAAATAAAATTTAAAAAAGATGGCACCACCTGCCACACCGGCTAAGACAGCACTGGAGTGGCCGCAAGCAAATTGGGCAATCTGGCAGCCATTATCAGAATGGAGCTCCAAGGTGTACTGGTTAAAAAGCTCGTGAAAAGCCAGTACGTTGCAGCCAATCTGATCTCTGAGGAGATGATGCCCCACAGAACAGGAATGGTGACAAAGAAAGTCCTTCTCTAGCATCCTGTCAGGCCACACTCTAGCTCCATAATGGTGAATCTATGGCACACATGTCAGAAGTGGCAACAGAGCCTTTTCTGTGGGCATGTATGCCATCGACAGCTGCTTTTTGGGTTCCATCACATGTATGCACACTGGCCAGCTGCTCTCTTCTGGGTTCCAGTGCTCCAGTGCACGCATTACAGTGCACTCATTGCCGAAAAGGTTAATTACCAGGACTGCAATTTAAACTGGAAGTAAGCTACTAGCCAATGCAGTTCACAGAAGTATAACATCAGTTGATCTAGAAGAGACATAACTGCAAAGCTGCATTCTACACCAGTTGTAACTTCCAAATACTTTTCAGGGGTAGTTCTGTATAGATAACATTGCACTAATCCATATGCAATTACATTAATACCAGAATATATTTTCACATCTCCATCTAAAATGACTATCCTTATATAATGAAAAAGCCCCTGCGCCTTAAATTCTTGAAAGGGATAGACCAGTGATGGAATCCCTTTTGTTGTTATGTGCCAAAAATAGCAGTGTGTGCACATTATTGTGCACATGCATGCCACTACCTGTTCTGTCGAGCTCTCTGGTAGAATCCTCCCGAAAATTCATAGATACAAATTTCAGACACACACACATGTTTGAAAATTCAAAACAATGTTCTTTATACCGAAAATTCAAATAAACTAAGCACTCTTTTGGTATAGCAAAGAGCACTCGTCTCCAAACAAACTGGTAATTTGTACAAGTCCCTTATTAGTGCTGAGATACTTAGCTTGCAGCTGTGAGGCAATTCACAGTCCTTCTTCTTTCACAAAGTGAAACACACTTTGCTCTGGTTTAGGTTCAAAGCGGGGGGAAATCAGCACACAAAGGTCGAAGTCAGCAAGGCAGGCATGAAACACAACAATCAGATAATCCTCCACAATGGCCAAACTCACAGGCTGCTATTTATAGCAGCCTCACTAATTACCACAGCCCGACCCAACCACAGGTGGCCTCATTTTCTTTGATAATAATCTCTCAGTTGCTCTCCGCATGCGTGGCTGTATCATTAACTCTTCTTCCGAATCCAAGGAGGAGCTAGATAATTGATCTTCTTTTGAGCTGTCTGCCACACTCTCCTCCTCCCTGTCACTCATGTCTTCTTGGTCAGAGGAACCTTCATCGGCAGATTCCACCAGGAGCAAAACAGGCCTGCGGCATGTGGATGTCTCCCCCACATCCACAGTCCTTGGGGCAGGAGCTGGGCCAGAGCTAAGCACAACACTACCCATAATGCAACATGTGCTCCACATGTGTATGCAACCCCTCTGCATTGTGCATGTGCTCCATTCAGAATTTGCTTGATAAAAATTGTGGAGGTGCAAAGTCAACCACAGCTGGCGTGACACCCTCTCATGACCCCCACGCAGGCTTGCATGGGGGTGATTCAAGCCAGGGAAGGAACAGAGGGGTGGGGCAGGCAGCCACCCAGCCAGCAAATGCTACCATAACCCTAACCCTGAGCTGGCTCCCAGCCTACTTTGTACACCAGGCCCACCACCCCAGAAAATCACCGGCAGCTGCCACGGAAAGGGCAAGAGCTACCAGCCAGCTCATGCACACCTTGCCCTCCTCCCGGGATTCCCTTGCATGCCCCATCTTCTTATCTGCTTTTGCAGCTGCTGCTGCATCCATGAGCACACCTGCCTGACTCATTTTAAAACACAAACCAAAACACAAGGGGGTAGGGACAGCCAAGCCAGTGGATGGGCGAGTGGGGAGGCCAGTCAGGACGGTCTCCTCATCTTTGTGGCCATGGCGGACTTTGGCAGTGTGTCTCCCCATCTCAGGAGGAACCCTGACTATTGACTCAGCTTTTAGGCTCCCTCCAACTGGGCGGCGGCAATGCTGGGGGGAGAAGGTGTATTGTCTTTAGTTTTCTTGTCTTTCAATCCGTTATCATTTATTTATTTATTTATTTATTTATTTATTTATTTATTTATTTAGTTAGTTAGTTAGTTAGTTAGTTAGTTAGTTAGTTAGTTAGTTAGTTAGTTAGTTAGTTATTCAATTTTTATGCCACCCTTCTCCTTAGAGTCAGGGCAGCTTACAACATGTTAACAATAGCACTTTTTAACAGAGCTAGGCTATTGCCCCCACAATCTGGGTCCTCATTTTACCCACTTCAGAAGGATGGAAGGCTGAGTCAACCTTGAGCCGGTGATAAGATTTGAACCACTGACCTACAGATCTACACTCAGCTTCAGTGGCCTGCAGTCGACCACTCTATCTGCTGCGCCACCCTGGCTCTATCTGAGTCCAATCAATTAACATAGAAACATAGAAGACTGACAGCAGAAAAAGACCTTATTATTATAATTATTTCAGCTGAATACCATATTACAGGCACTGCTCAGGTGTTAACTGCCTTTTTGATATTTCTTCCACTCAGCTTTGATCTCAAGAATTTCTGGACTCACTTTATATATATTGTCGAAGAAGCTTCTTTGAGTTGGCTGTGTAACAGTTCAGAAACTTTCAAAACTCCTAAGCACTTGTACTCCTCTTCTTGTGTTTCTGCTTTTATCACCTCTTCATTATAAAGCTTGAATCCATCATCTTCAACTATTTTTCTTGCCTTAACAGCAATTGTTGAACATTTGTCAATGCCAAGTTGCATTTAAATGTCTCAGTGCTTTTCAGAAGTGCAATCAATATAGCTTATGTATTTCCAAACAGTTTTAATAATCCATGTAGAACAGATGGGAAATTTCCAACATTTTTAGCCAATTCATAGCCACACTTTGTTTTATTCGAGATGCTTATTAGTGACACCATTTAAAGTAAAAATAACAGAATCGCTTTGGAAGATTCCTTGTTTGATTTCAACTTTACCAAGTTTTTCTCCATCAGCTTAGTTTGCCATATCTTCATAGAAGTCTTCAGGAATTTCTGAATATTGCTGCTAATTCCAAATGTTTCTGTTGTTGTTGTTGTTGTTTTTGTTATCAGTTATAGTATTTCAAGCCATTTTGTTCAGTAGTCATTATTTTGTGGGTTGTATGAATTGCCTTAGGAACTCTATGATATTCAAGATTAAGCTGAATCTATTAATTAATTCCATTAATTTAATTAAGTACAATATTTAATTGGCATTTGTTAATTCATAATTTCACACAGCTCTGTGAAATTTATTAATTTATAATTTCACACAGCTCTGTGAGATTATTTCAGTTCAGTTCATTAAAATAAATATTAATTAGAGATGGATTGGTAGACAGATATTTCAGTTAAGGTAACAAAATATAATAATTCTTTATTTAGAAGATCTTTCCCATGAGTAACTAATAGTAGTATAAGCTGCAGAAAACATTTCCCCCTCTGCTGATTAACTCATATTAGTTAATGGTGGGGTTATTCTGTGTGTGCTATGCCCAAGCAGACAGTGAAACTAGACTAATTGTAGTCATTCTATTTTGTAGTGTAATTAGTTTCTTATTCTCTTTTGGGAATAAAGTGTGAAGGTATTTTAAATTTTTGGGATAACAAGGAAATGTTAATCTAATGTTGTGGTTCTAAAGGCCTGGGATTTTAGTTTTAATATAATGATTTCTTTAGATCAATTTCAGGGATTATGTTTATTATCTATGAATAATTCTAAAATATTACTTGTTAAAAAATTCAGTTCTGATTCTTATTTGTGTTAGTGAGATTTTAGTACAAAAGAAGTATGCGTGGTAATTTCTTCCTTGAATTCCTTTCTAGAGATGGTTTTCTGCCCCAAAATGTGTAGGATAACATATTGAGATTCAGGCTTATATTACAAGTGATTTTCAGCTACTGATCACCAGCATAGATTTGAAGGTTTTTTTTAATAGTACAGTTTGTAAGTATTGATGTTTAGCAACCTAAAATGAAAAATAGCAGCTTTTGGTATATAATCTCAGATTAATTTTATAGAAAAATTATATACAAACTAATTCTAATCAATTATAGAATCAGAATATTCAAGCTTCAGCTAAAGAAGACACAATACATCCAAAATATAGTCTTGTATTATTATACTCCTTCATAATTAGACTGATTATTCAAGTAGGTCAGTACTCCACTGAGAACTGGAACAATCAGAACATGACTTGTTTTGAAAATTAGCTGTCTCTCTTGATGGTGCATCTTTCAAACATAAGCCTTCTCTTTTCATCTTAGCTTTATCTATATATGTGTAAAATTCCTTGAATTATTTTTCTCCTTAAGTCTTGAAGGACATTTTGTAGAGCTAGGGAAAGCAGAGAAGAAGAAATTATCATGAACCCAGCAATCAGAGATGTTGTGTTTGTTCTCAACATCACCGTCTCTTGATCAGTCAACATCTGTGATTGCTTGCTTTGCCCAGCCTCACAGTATATAAGCAAAATCATTTTTCAGTTCTTGCTCATATATTTTTGAAAACCCCACCCGAATTTTGAATGCAAATTTACAGAATAGCTAACCTAGTTTTATGTTATGCTAATTAAATGAAATGAATGATGGGCTATATTAGTTTTTTCAGGTATAATATATAAAGGCTTGAGTCACAGTTAAAAAGCAAAATTCAGGCAAGAGAGATTATTTTTTTAAAATCATTTTTATTGAGTAATTTTAAAAATAAACATATATAACATAAAGAAAAAAGAAAGTACACACATATATATATACATAAATACACCTACAAACATACAGTATAAACATAACAAACATAACAAACTTAACAAAGAACATAACCTAACAAATGAAATAACAACTCATTGTTATTAATCTAGCAGTTTCATGTATCATTATATCTTTTACATCACTATTATTTTTACTTTTTGATTTTACCTATGTTCATACATTTCTTAATTTAAACTTTTTTCACATTCCAGTTATCTGCATATCTCTTTGTTTATCTGTATGCATAAGATCTTATTTCACTTTACTTTTACATTCTAGCCAGTCATACCAACTCGTCCCGATTTTATAGAATTCTGTTTCCTAAGAAAGATTGTTTTATGAATGTATTTCCTGCTTAGAAAAATTTCAAATGCAAAGTTTGCCAGAATATCCAATTTCAATACTGTACTGCAACAAGATAGAGCTAATAATGCAAAGATTAGATTAGATTAGATTAGATTTATTGGATTTATATGCCGCCCCTCTCCACAAACTCGGGGCGGCTCACAACAATAATAAAAAACAGTACATAATAACAAATCCAATACCCACCAATCTAATTACAATTTAAAATTAATAAATTCATAAAACAGTCCCAAAATATATAAAAACAGGCATACGGTCAATCAATCAAATGGCAAAACAACATGGGCAAGGGGGAAATACTTTAGTTCCCCCATGCCTGATGGCAGAGGTGGGTCTTAAGGACTTTACGAAAGGCAGGGAGGGTGGGGGCAATCCTAATCTCAGGGAGGAGCTGGTTCCAGAGGGTCGGGGCCCCCACAGAGAAGGCTCTTCCCCTGGGTCCCGCCAGACGGCATTGTTTAGTCGACGGGACCCGAAGAAGGCCGACTCTGTGGAACCTAACCGGTCACTGGGATTCGTGCGACAGGAGGCGGTCCCAGAGATATTCTGGTCCGGTGCCATGAAGGGCTTTATAGGTCATAACCAACACTTTGAATTGTGACCGGAAACTGATCGGCAACCAATGCAGACTGCGGAGTGTTGGAGTAACATGGGCATATTTGGGAAAGCCCATGATTGCTCTCGCAGCTGCATTCTGCACGATCTGAAGTTTCCGAACATTTTTCAAAGGTAGCCCCATGTAGAGAGCGTTACAGTAGTCGAGCCTCAAGGTGATGAGGGCATGAGTGACTGTGAGCAATGACTCCCGGTCCAAATAGGGACACAACTGTCGCACCAGGCGAACCTGGGCGAACGCCCCCCTCGCCACAGCTGAAAGGTGTTTCTCTAATGTAAGCTGTGGACCCTCTCTGAGGGGGTCAATAATTCCCCCCCCAGGGTAATGGACGGACAGATAGAATTGTCCTTGGGAGGCAAAACCCACAGCCACTCCGTCTTGTCTGGGTTGAGTTTCAGTTTGTTGACACCCATCCAGGCCCCAACAGCCTCCAGGCACTGGCACATCACTTCCACTGCTTCGTGAAAGTAGAACCATTCAGTAAAGTTGAACATTTTGTTATAATTAATTCAAATAATGGGTAATGCTCAATACCAGTAGATTGTTGTTTAGTGCGTCTTCAGAATTTAAATGTTTTTGAAAAGAAATATAAAAAAACAAAAGAAATGTAGAAATATAGTTTCTACCCTATTAAAACAGACTCTTCCAGTTCTTTAAGGGCTGGTAAAGATACAGTGGTACCTCGTCTTACGAACTTAATTTGTTCCATGACCAGGTTCATAAGTAGAAAAGTTCATAAGAAGAAGCAATTTTCCCATAGGAATCAATGTAAAAGCAAATAATGCATGCAACCCCATCCCAAAAGTCACCCCTTTTGCCTTGCGCTGCTGGGAATCCCCACCTCCAGATCCATTGCCAGTCAAAGCGCCCGTTCTTGCATTGCTGGGATTTCCCTGAGCCTCCCCTTGCTGGGATTCAAAGCAGCCCCGGCAAAAATGAAGGGAATCCCAGTGAGGGGAGCCTCATGGGAATCCCAGCAATGCAAGAATGGGCGCTTCAGTTGGCAACGGAAGTCCAGAGGCGGGGATTCCCAGCGAGGGGAGGCTCAGGGAAATCCCAGCACTTTGGCTGGCAACGGAAATCCGGAGGTAGGCATCCCAGCAGCGGCAGCTCGGGTTCGTAAGTTGAAAATAGGCACTGGCCAGCGTGTCCTGAAATGCTGGTGGCATAGAATGTCAGGGTTCCTGAGTAGTCGTAAGCCTGCTGCAGTGGGGGTGAAAGTGGCTGAGGGGTTTTGAACCCCTGGAAGAGTCTGAGACCATGTTTGAGACAAGGGCAAGGCAGGTCCATGCCTCATAGTCTCCACTGCATATGTCAGAGCTTGAGGGTCTGGGGAGAGGTTTCTACTATGGACAGATGCCAATGACTCAGGATGATACCCTTAAGAAGAAGTTGAGAACAATGAACCCCAGGCTGGGCGAGCTGGAGGCAAGGCCAAAGGTTGGGGAATGGCTGGAGGCGAGGCCTGCTTTTGAACTGACTCTAGCTGGGCTTCTAATACCTTGATCTTGCGTTCTGCCTCTTTAAGTGCAGAAGACTGAGATGATTTAGGCTTAGATTTTGAGGCATGTTCCTTATCTTTAGGCTTCGGATACACCTCTATGATTGGCAAGGCCTCAGGCGCAGTACTTGGTGATGGTTCTGCTATAGCTACAATGCGAAGGCACAGCACTCAAAGTTGGAAGGTCAAACCTCAACAAAGCCTCAGAGACACCTGCAATTGCATTGTTTTTGGATGCCTTAATACTCCTCTAAACTGCTCAGTGGAATGACACAGAGACTCTGGGGCTCTCAAAGACCGTAATGAGGATGATTGTGAGCAGCTGCCAACAGCGAAATGCTCTCAAAATGGCAGCTGCCACCTCAGGTTGTTAAAAACGCCTCCCAAAATGGTGGCCACCTCTTTAGCACCCTCCAAAATGGCAGGCATGACTTTTTAGCTGTTTTCAGTCTTGAAAGGAACATGTTTATCTAACCAGAGAGGGAGAAGAGGATCAAAAAGTGATGCACGAAGGAGAATAGCATTTTGATCACCATAATTAATGCTCTTGATTGGCTTTAAGGGAAGACATTAGCAAGAACTACATTTTAGAATAAAACTGCTCGTGTGGCAGAAAAACACTACTTTTATAGGTAGGGACATAGCCAAGCTTGGAACAGTAGCAGTGAAGCTAAAAATCAAGTTGCTACACCCTTGCTATTAAAGTCTTTATAGCAGAGCAGGAAGTATGTGAGATCTGTTTCTTTCAACTACATGCCACTTTGAATGACAAACTGATGTTTTCAAAAAACAAAATATGAGATCTTTGGATACTGACATTTGTCTAGTTGAGTCCTAAGAACCTCCCTACCTTTTACATGAATGGAAAACATGTGGTCCTGGTGAAATCTGTTTCCTAGAATGCATATGAATCAATATAAAAGAAAAAAAAAGAGTACTATTGCTATAGGTGTATACTACTCAACCAAGCAAAAAAAAAAAAAAGATGTTCTTTTTGCTGACCAATTAAGAAATATATGTAGGAAGCATACTACAATAGTAATGGTAGACTTTGACTAGGAGACTAAGTCTACGCAAAATGAGAAATAACTTTGTTGTCCAAAACGTAGAGGAGGGAAATTGAGGGACAGCCATACCAAATTTAATTTTCATAAACAGAGAAGAAGTGACAGATGGAGTTGAAATGGCAGGAACCTTGGGTGAGAGTGAGCATCCTATGCTGGAATTCAACATAATGCAAATGTACAAGCAATAGAACACTTATAACTAAAAGCCAGATCATGCCTATTTTTATGAGGTTGCTTATTACACTAAGCACTCAATCCTTTGAGTTTTTTCACCAATATTATTTATTCCAATATACTGTAGATGTCCAGTAAGCAGACCCTTTGTAGGCTGGTTCAATCTTGTGCACCAGATATTGATATGGCAAAACATCTCTTCCCGTTGTCTGGAAGGCTGAATCAACCTTAAGCCAGTAAAAATCAAACTGCTGAACTGCTGGCAGCTAGTGCCACCATGGAACAAACAAATACAAGTAATCCTCAACTGACAACAGTTCATTTAGTGACTGTTCAAAGTTACAATGATATGAAAAAAATAACTTATGATCATTTTTCATACTTATAACCAGGGGTAGGCAGCAGGCAGGATGGGGTGGAATGCAGTTCCACCAGCAGAAATGAAGATGCATGCGTAGCTCCAGCTGATCAGTAGCTGTCATTTCCTGGATTACTTGTCTTGGATCGGCTCTCCTTTTTTTCCCTGCTGCTGCTGCTGCATCTGGGCTTCTTACTTTTTTCCTCTTTCCTCCTTTCTGACCTTGGACAAGCTTCCCTCTCTCCTGCCCGGCTTCCCTCCAGCCTCACGCAGCCACCTCCCGCCTGAGGTCCAAGCAGCAGGTGTGGAAGCGGTGCTGGCAGTATTTATGCTTCTGGCAGCACCCATTCGCCTAGCTACCCAGCCTGAAGTGGGTGTGCAACCTAGAAAGGAGAGTGCGAACCTATATAATTTATGTATGGTATGGTATATATGTCTGTTTAAAAATGGGGTTTTCTTAACTATTTTAAATTTTAAATTGTAAATTATTAGATTTGTCATGAATTGTTTTATTGTGTTGTGAGCCGCCGTGAGTCTACGGAAAGGGGCGGCATACAAATCTAATAAATAAATAAATTAAATAAATAAAATAAATAAATAAATAAATAAATAAATTGTCACCCCAGTGAGCGACACTGGTAAGGTTGTAAGTCGAGGACTTAACAGTTCACTTGAATGTTGATGATTGTTCAAGCCACTCCCACCTGATCACACGGCCAGCAAGCCACTCCCACCCAGTCACATGACCATTAAGCCACACCCACAAAATAAGCCACACCCACAGTGGCAGTAAAAAGTTTGGCTGCCCATTACTGCTTATGACCTTTGCAGCATCCCCATAATCAAGTGATCAGAATTTAGATGCTTGGCAACTGGTTCATATTTATGACTATTGCCTTGTCCCAAGGTCATGTGATCATCTTTTGCAACTTTTTGATAAGCAAAATCAATGGGGAAGCCAGGTTAACTTAACAACCATATTACTAACAACTGAAATGATTTACTTAACAACTGTAGCCAGAAAGGTCATAAAATGGGGAAAACTCACTTAACAAATGTCTTACTTAACTACAGAAATGTTGGGTTCAATTGGGACTGCTTGTATGTACTATTTTATATTTGAGTAATGATTTTTTTTGGCACACAGCTATAAATATCTATATCTTAAGGACTGAGAAATTTTATGTCTATTATTTTAGGCAAAACAGTCCTTAATAGAAAAGTAGGTTTAAATCAGAAGCAGCTTGCTAACATTTGCAAGTAGGAGCTGTTTATATTTGATTAAGAATAATAGCTACAATTCACTTAATGCTACTTCTATTACCAAAACCATGGCAATATCTTTCTCTTCCCTCAAAAGTTCTATTCTTCCCTAACCAGAGAATCTGGAAAAGTGATTTGTTGAAAAACCACAATAGTTACATCACACCGGAACGGTAAAGGATGCCATAAGTAGCAAAAGTTGAGCTGCACATGCAGTTTTGGGTGTCTGTTGCCCATGCGCCGGAAGCAAAATCTCACAAGGGGACACGTATGCATGTGAGATTTCAGTGAATTTTTACTCCTAAGCATGTGCAGAAGCAAAATAATTGCTGCAATCTCGCACGTTTGTGTGTCCCCTTATGAGATTTTGTTTCTGGCACATGCACAGAAGCAAAAACACGCTGGGACGTGCATGCGCACATGATAGACACCTGAAGCTACGTGTGCCGTGCACTGGCAGCAGCAGTAGGAGCAATCCACCCCTGTGCATCAATAACTAGGATAGCCTTTAAAAACAAACATGATGGCTATGAAGCAAAATGATTCTATGAATTAGGAAATCCCAGTGACCAGTTAGGTCCCACAGAGTTGGCCTTCTCCGGGTCCCGTCGACTAAACAATGTTGTTTGGCAGGACCCAGGGGAAGAACCTTCTCTGTGGCAGCCCCAACCCTCTGGAACCAACTTCCCCCAGATATCAGAGTTGCCCCCACCCTCCTTGCCTTTCGTAAGCTCCTTAAAACCCACTTCTGTCGTCAGGCATGGGGGAATTGACATATTCCCTTCCCCCTAGGTTTATAAAATTTATGCAGGGTATGTCTGTATGTATGATTGGTTTCTTAAATTGGGTTTTTTTACATTATTTTTAATATTAGATTTGTACATATTGTCTTTTTACTGTTGTTAGCCGCCCCGAGTCTACGGAGAGGGGCGGCATACAAATCTAATTAATAAATAAAATCAAATAAATAAATAGCTCACCTTTCTTTTAGTGCCATTGTAACTTTGAACAGTCACTAAATGAACTGTTTTATGTTGAGGACTACCTGTAGTTGGTGCTCACACATTTAACTTCAACTGCATACAATAAATCTCAACATTGATGTATTGCCTTGGAAGCCAAATAACGCACAGAGAACTGGATTTAAAAATGGGTCACTTTATTGATATAATAATTAAACAGCAGTGAAAAGACCTGCAGAGGTAAAAGACAAAAGGGGGCAGAGTCCCTGTCAAAGCCTTTCTAAGCAGCTATGGGCGAAGCTCCTTGCTGAGCAAGGGGAATGTTTCCCCCCCTGGCCTTTTCCTTGCTCCCTGCCACACCACTTGGTATGTGGGGAGGCTCACCCCATTTCCCCCTTCAGGATCCTGACATAGGTGAGCCCCAATGCCCCCCCTCCATAATTCAGGCCTGACATGCCCGGAGCTTCTGGCAAGGGGCAGCCAGTCACCTTCCAAAAGGCACCCTAAAGGAAAACACGCAGTTGCTGCTAACACCCCTTTCCACCCCCAACCTGCCCCTCAGTGACCAAAAGGGTTACATAAAATAATGAAAATAATATGATAAGATAAACCTGAAGTCCCCATTACCAGACCCCTATCCTTTTTTTTTTTGGTGTGGAGTAGGTGAAAAAAACAGCTGCAATCAATGTGCTAGTGCTGTGAAATATTCCTACTCAGCCTCAATTGGCAACCTTAACACACCAATATATGTAGGGAGGTTGGGTGAGTGCTTTCAATGGAGATCCAAAGAGGCAGCTTCCGCCTGAGCTTGCCTCCACCACATGACTGAGCCTGTGCTTCCGGCTCCATTGGCAAACTGGGAGGCCAGGTAAGCCTGCCTCCCCCCACCCAATTCTTTAAATGCAGTAAATGTGCATTAAGAACTCTTTAGAGAATTTTGTAGAATAATCAGTAGTATCTGCAAGAAAGGGATGAAGGAATTCATTAACATCAGCAATGCCATGATGCAGTCTCTGCCTGTATTCTATATGTAACCTGATGTCTTCCACATAACCCAAGGGGTGGATTTTGTAATGCAAAATCTGCTTTCATCATTCTGATGAAAGTGATGAGCTTTTGTGGATGCCTCTAGCAATATCCCACAGTGTTTGAAATGTGTTCCAGAGTTCCTTGGGAATGCTTTCTCAATACGAAAATGTTTCCATGAAGAAAAACTACAGTGCCACTGCTTTGAGGGCTTTGTATGCAATTCTGTATCAGTTTCTTGAGAAGAAAACTTCCCCTACCATCCTTCCTTATTTCTTAATGTAATTTAAACATCATCAAGATTGACTATTTGAAAAAACGAGTCTTCATGGAATTCTACTGTTTCACGCCTCATTGACTTTAGGATATTGCCATCTGCCTGAAATGACAATGGAAATGATATTCACAGTAGGGGAAACAAAACCCAGCAGATATATATTTTACAAGGTAACTATAGCAGAAAAAGAGATCCAATAAATAATTCACTGAATAAAGTGAACATATGGTGTTTGACATAATTCTCAGCTGCAAATCTTGCTGGTAGAGCTCTGTCCCTCCTACCCATAGTAAACTACTTGAAAAAATTGTCGTCTCATGAATGTTGCAAATATGTATATTAATTTATCTCTCTCTTTTTAAAATGAAATTGCAATCCTTAACCTAACTTCTATGATTTGCTGTGCTTGACTAATGCTGTTTAACAAATAACAGTTTTACTGCCTTCTACTAGCAAAATATGTTTTGCACCAATATAACTTAAAGTTGATTAGATAATTATTATAGTTTAAAGATTGAAAATTGTTTTATTTTTCAATGATCTTTTTAAATGAATTTAATTTATTATTTAAATATACTTAGATCCTTTATATAATGTATCTACCAAGTTATATCTTGGTAGCAGCTTTTATATTATCGTTGTTTGAGTCATTTGTATTTTCCAACATTAGAAAACCTTCTCTTATGCAGGGATGTCAAACTCACATCATCACAGTGGCATCACACAACATATTGGAACTTTCCCCCGCTTGGCTAAACCATGCAGGGCATGGCCAACGCGTGACCCATCCAGCCCATGGGCCGGGAGTTTGACAGCCTTGCTCTTATGTATTTGATTTTTATCTTACCTTTATTGCTTTATAAGTCACTCAGTGGCAAACATATATAATACAGTAGTACCTCTGCATACGAACTTAATTCGTTCCATGACCAGGTTCTTAAGTAGAAAAGTTTATAAGAAGAAGTAATTTTTCCCATAGGAATCAATGTAAAAGCAAATAATGTGTGTGATTGGGGAAACCACAGGGAGGGTGGAGGCCCTGTTTCCTCCCAGGAGATTCCTAGAGAGGCCCCACGGAGACTTCTCCCTGCCTTTTCCCATTACAGTTTCGGAGGCTCGGGCTTATAAGTAGAAAATGGTTCTTGAGAAGAGGCAAAAAAATCTTGAACGCCCGGTTCTTATCTAGAAAAGTTCATAAGTACAGTAGAACCTCAACATACGAGCTGCTCTATATACGAGCATTTCGAGATGCGAGCTAGGAGGGGAGAGATATTTTGATTCTACTTACGAGCCCAAATTCGGGGTACGAGCGTTCCTTCCACCGCCGCCAGGCTCCGCCCGGCTGTCATTCTGTAGAGAAGCAAGAAGTGGAGGAAGAGCTGGATGCTGGCGGCGGCGGAGGAAGGCAAATGCGGCTTGGAAGCTGGGAGGGGGGCGGAATATGGGAGGAGAGAGGCAGCCTCCACGCTTTCCTTTTGGAGGAAGAGCTAAGTGGCCAAAGACGTTCCGCCCCCCTCCCAGCTTCCAAGCCGCATTCGCCTTCCTCCGCCAGGCTCCGCCCGGCTGTCATTCTGTAGAGAAGCAAGAAGCGGAGGAAGAGCTGGATGCTGGCGGCGGCGGAGGAAGGCGAATGCAGCTTGGAAGCTGGGAGGGGGGCGGAATATGGGAGGAGAGAGGCAGCCTCCACGCTTTCCTTTCGGAGGAAGAGCTAAGTGGCCAAAGACGTTCCGCCCCCCCTCCCAGCTTCCAAGCCGCATTTGCTTTCCTCTGCCGCCGCCAGGCTCCGCCCGGCTGTCATTCTGTAGAGAAGCAAGAAGCGGAGGAAGAGCTGGATGCTGGCGGCGGTGGAGGAAGGCGAATGCGGCTTGGAAGCTGGGAGGGGGCGGAATATGGGAGGAGAGAGGCAGCCTCCACGCTTTCCTTTCGGAGGAAGAGCTAAGTGGCCAAAGACGTTTCGCCCCCTCCCAGCTTCCAAGCTGCATTTGCGTTCCTCCGCCGCCGCCAGGCTCTGCCTGGCTGTCATTCTGTAGAGATGCAAGAAGTGGAGGAAGAGCTGGATGCTGGCGGCGGCGGAGGAAGGCGAATGCGGCTTGGAAGCTGGGAGGGGGGCAGAATATGGGAGGAGAGAGGCAGCCTCCACGCTTTCCTTTCGGAGGAAGAGCTAAGTGGCCAAAGACGTTCCGCCCCCCTCCCAGCTTCCAAGCCGCATTCGCCTTCCTCCGCCGCCGCCAGCCGGAGCGAGCTGCTGGGCTGCACGTGGCGGGAGAAGCCCAGACAACGCCAGAGCGCTGGGCAGCACTCCCGCCGCCGCCGCCGCGGGGAGAGGCGGGCATGTGGGCTGGCGGCATTGGGCTTGGTGGAAAGTCCAGGGGCAGCTCCAGCGACTCCCCTCCCGTGGCTGCTGTTGAAGCGACAGCGGCGTCCGCCTCCGGCGCGTGGCTCTCTCTCCATTCTTCTCTTTCCCCCTCTCGGGCTCCGAATGCGGCGGCGGGAAGAGGAAACGAGGCGCAAGGCAGCGCGTCTGCAGGAACGGGTGGTGGGGCGCCGTTGTTGTCCTCATGGCGCAAAGCCACACAGTCCCGGATCGCTTGCTTCCCCCGGCCAGAAAGGTGGCTGCCTGGGAAAGCAGCGCATTTGAAAAACGCTGGACTCCCCGCAGCCGCAGCCGCCGCTACCGCCGCCTCCGCCCTCGGGCTTGCACGCATTAATCGCTTTTCCATTGTTTCCTATGGGAAACAATGTTTCATCATACGAGCTTTTCGACGTACGAGCCTCCTTCCGGCACCAATTAATCTCGTAAGTCGGGGTTTTACTGTAGAGGCATTCTTAGGTAGAGGTACCACTGTACTCAGTGATGGGCTACCAAAATTTTTACTACCACACTGTGGCTGTGGCTCATCATTTTGTTTCAACATCTTTCAGTGCAAATTGGGTGATCTGGGGTGGAGCTCCAAATTTTGCTACTGGTACTGCGTTCCTGACCGTACCCATCACTGACTGTACTCCTTCCTTCTCCTATTTTCCATGCAACAATAACCCTGTGAGGTGGATTGGGCTGCGATAGAACAACTGGCTCTAAGTTTCTCACCTGGCTTTTGTGTCTAAGGCAGGACTAGAACTCAAAAACTGCTGGTATCTGGGTCAACACATTAGCCAATCACCACACCAATCTGACTCTCTTATTATTATCATAATAAATAGATTTATACCCAGTGTAATTGTAACACCTAGTTTACAAACCACATAGATATGTGTAATTCACATATCATACTATATTTGGTTTAAAGAAAATTGTAAACTCAAATCTATTTTACTGTCACATAATCACACATTCTCTTGTATGTGTGTGTGTGTGTGTGTGTGTGTGTGTGTGTGTAATGTTCAATGAAAGAAATTGTCTCTGCATTAATCTGATGTTTCCATGCTCTTCCAGTATTTCACCTGTGAACAGTCAGTATAATGGATATGACTACATAGCCCTTTGAATGCAAATTGTAAAAGGAGCACTGAACATCATCCAGCCAAAGTCAAAGATATTAAATTCCACCAATTGCAACCAGAGGAGTTTAAGTATGTGCATAACTTTCCCATTAAATTAAATTGCCTGGTCTTAAAGAGAATGCATCTTGTTGCTATCAAGTTAAAATGGTTTTTCTTGAAGATAGTTTGTTAAAATGGAGTGGAATTCAGAGGGTGAACCAGAAAGTGTTGTTCAATATCATTGGATGGTGGAGGGGAGAATGGGGGAATGGACTCCTATTATTCTATTGGGACAAAAGCCAAACCAATGAATAGTAGAGTACTGGATCAGATATTTCCTGAGAACTCTGAAAATACATCACTGGGTAAGCAATTGTTCGTTAAATTAGAAATTTTATAGAGGTTTCTTGTGCTACATGCTACTGCATGGTAAATCTGATCTGGGAAAATATTAAATTACAAACATATATAATCATTAATATTTACCAAAAGTGCTAGGTTTAATCATAATTGGTATTAATCCTGTTATGACATAGGCATCATTGAAATTGTCTTGTGACTTTTGTAGGAAAAAATATGCTTCAGATTTTAAGCACTGTATTTTTAACTAGTGCAAATTATTACGTTTCCCCTCAAACTTAATAATGTAACAAGGATAAAATGACAGCAACTTAGAACTAAGTACACCTGAAGGGCTCTCAATATACAACAGAATCTAGGAAAACAATAATTATATAAATTGCATAAAACAGTAAAAATTAATTTAATAAGAGCTAAATGTTAATTTATACATATAATATTCTGCTCTATTTTTATTTTACTTTAAAATTAATTGATTATTGCACAGAAATATTCATTCTTAGTCATTTACTGATTGAATTAATATATCATTAGTTCCATACAACAAACCAAAAGTGTGATTGTAGTTTTTAAAAAAATTGTAGTAAAATATATGCCTAATTGTATGGAAAGTGGTATAAATTTGGAAAATTTAAAGCTGTTAAATATTTTTTTAAAAGTAACTGCAAGGAAAACACTTTTGCAAAGCCACAAACCAAGCTATAACTTGGCATTTCTTACATTTAACTGAAAATCAATTCCAAAGCAATGGTTAGATTGCTGTTCTCCTAAGGTTCTCAAATAAAGCTGGGATGTCTATGTTAAGGCATTTACTAATTTCATACGTCTTTATTGTCACTGTATAAATAAAAATACAAGTAAAAGTTTTATATTATAGTGTTGACACATTTTTGAACCTTCTGACACCTGTGTTCTACCTACTCTGCTTTCACTTCACATACTTCAACTTCTTGAGAAGATGGAAGAATTATTAGAGCAGAAAAGGAAACAGTCAAAGTTATTCTGTTCCACAATTCATATCTTTTATTTATTTGTTTGTTTTTGTCAAGTATGTATTGGTAGTATACAAAGATATAACAATGATACTAGTAAGAGATACTAGTAAGAGAGAAACAATTAGGACGGAACGGAAGGCACACTGGTACACTTATGCACGACCCATACTAACCTCTTAGGAATCGGGAGAGGTCAACAGTGGATAGTCTAAGGGTAATATAGTGTAATATATTATATAGTGTAATAGGTATTGCACTATATAATATATTACATATATTATATATAATACCTATTACATATAATACTTATTACACTATATATTATAGGGTAAAACCCATTACACTATAAGTATATAGTGTAATAGGTAGCAAATGATTATCTCCAGGGGTGGGATTGAAAAAATTTAGCAACCAGTTCTCTAGTTCTCTGACCTACTATGCCTCCTGCATCACATTGCTTTGTTCGCTCTGGACTACCAAAACCCCCTTAACCGCCACTGAGCGGCTCCTCTGGCAGCCCAGAAAAGCCTGAGATGGTCATGATTAAAGGGGGAATGGCAGGAAACTGGCCTGGCCTTCGTGCCGCGCTCAAATTTCCTGGAAAATTTTTCTAGGCTTGGGTTCTTAAGTAGAAAATGGTTCTTAAAAAGAGGCAAAATTTTTTTGAACACCCGGTTCTTATCTAGAAAAATTCTTAAGTAGAGGTACCACTGTATAGGCTAGCAGAGCACATATCCCTCTAAGGTCATCAAAAAGTGACTCACCAGTGAAAGGGAATGTTTTTATATTTTTCTCCCCTCCCACTCTGTCATAGAGGCGTGGTTTACAAGACAGGGCAAGCATGCCATCAACAGTATATCCCAACAGGTATCAGCTAGTAATATATAGCCAAGATTCCTGAAAGAACTTAAATGTAAATTAATGCTCATCAAAATAATGCAACTGATTTCTAAATTCAGACTCTGTAGGGTTAGAAAATAAACATGTGACCAACTTTTTTTAAAAAAATACAGGGAATACAGACAAATTATAGTCCATCACCTGCCATCTGCCCTGGGTAAATGAGCAAAATATGTTTAAAAGACTAAACCATGTAGAAATGTTTTAACAAAAGGAAATTCTGCCTAACAAACTTTTAGAATTCTCTGAGGCTATTGGCCTCTCTACAGGGACAGTGGATATCAACTAGTAAAAGCTATAAAGTGAATAGCTGATGCCATGTATGCACATCTGTGCAAACGTAATGAATTTAATATGTATTGTATAGCAAATACTGTATAATACCAGTGAGTTTCATTCTGTGATGTCATTCCTTTTTTTAATGGCTTTATAATTCAAGAAGAGTGTACAGTTGCAGTACAGGGATAGCAATTTTGCAAGGGCACTTACAGAAATCTATTCCAAAATATTGAGTCATTTTTAGGAAGTTCATGGAATCTCCAGAGAGAATCAATAAAGGCCACCTCTCCCTATTTCATAAATGCAGACCTAGATAGGGAAAAAAGCTATTAGAGACAATTCAATATGTTCAAAAAAAATTGTAGTGATTGAAAGAAAAGTAATGCCTGTGATGTTATGGTTTGCCAACATATAACAATATTGATGTGCTAAAACTGCTTACATGATTTTTAGTATCTATACCTTTACTTCAGTTGGTGGGAAGTTCTTGTCAGAATAAGTTGTGTTCATAAAATTAAAATCTGTAGTGAATATTCATCAATGTGCTTTAAGCAATTTTGATTGCTAAAGGAATCTGCAGTTGAAATTTGCTGGCAAATGCAAATTATTTTGGCAATTATTGTTTTGACATGAATATTATACATTATTAGGATAAATAAAATGTGAAAATGGTGACCCAAGAAGGATTGATTTGTGTGACAAAGCATGAAGTAGATGACCTGTGAAACCAATCTGAGATATGAGAAGGACTGACGAAGGGCAATCAGAAGATCAAAGAAAATGGTTAAGCTTAGCATTCCACAGAAAATATGTGGGTCACATTACAGTAGTCCCTCGCTGTATCGCGCTTCACCTACTACGGCTTCACTTCATCGCGGGTTTTCAAGAAATATTAATTTAAAAAATCATTTGCGGATCTTCACTGGTTCGCAGGTTTCTGAGGAAGTCGATCGGCAGATTTAAACAATAAATACTAAAATGTATTACAAATTACAATACTGTACGTACGTTTTTATACTGTACTCAGAAATTAAAAGCTTCATAGCCTGCCAGTGATGCCACTCGCCTACATGAGATAGTAAATTACACATGATTGGTTGGTTGCTAGAGAAGCGACCAACCGGAGAAGGGCCAGCTTTGTATCCCAGTGTCTGATTGGTCTGCTGTTGTGCTCTGCACAGCGCATTCAATTCACCAGAAGCATTGGTTTAGAAGGAGAAAGAGGAAGTAGAAAGGAAGGAGAGGGAAGGAAGAAGAGGGAGAGGAGTAAAAACTGTAATTCAAGCCCAACCATGCCACCCAAACGGGCAAGTTCTTCATCTGCCGAAACCCAAGGGAAGCGTCAGCGCAAAACGCTGACGATTCAAGAAAAAGTGAAGCTGCTGGACATGCTCAAGGAAGGCAAATCGTACGCAGCAGTAGGCTGGCATTCCAGGATAAATGAATCAAGTGTACACTATATAAAGAAAGATGAGAAGAATATCAGGTCTACGGCGACTTTTACATTCAATAAGACGGCAAAAAGGGTAGTTAGCAGTAGAAATAAAGGCATCATTAAAATGGAGTCTGCTTTAGCAATTTGGATGGAAGACTGCCGTAAAAAAAATATTGTTTTGGACTCTAACATGATCAGGACAAAGGCTAAGTCTCTGTATGACACCATGACGGAAGGTGACGACAATGAAGAACCCCAACCTTCAACATCAACGGCTTCTCCCACCCACAAGATTGAATTTACTGCAAGCAAGGGGTGGTTTGAAAAATTCCAGAAGCGCTTTGGCATTAGGAGCGTTTCATTACATGGAGAGGCTGCCTCTGCTGATAACGACGCAGCAGACTATTACGTGAGCCACACATTCCGCAACATAATAGAAGAAGGGGGCTATGTACCTGAACAAGTCTTCAACATGGATGAGACAGGCTTGTTCTGGAAGAGGATGCCATCGCAGACTTTTATTATGAAGGAGGAATCCAAAGCCCCTGGCTTTAAAGCACAAAAAGATCGTGTGACATTGGTAATGTGTGGCAATGCTGCTGGATTCATGGTAAAGCCAGGGCTTATTTATAAGTCGC